>NW_025335123.1:3000000-3507500 GCF_018152115.1 Drosophila rhopaloa | reverse complement strand
TTAAAAAAATATTTGATATATAAATACTGTTCCCTATCGTCAGTATCATATTTTCTTTCATGATATAAAGAAAAGCTTGCTAATTAAGATTTAGACCTGAGCAAATCGTTAAAAACTTATACAATTGTTTTCTGTGTACGTCTGTCATTTGTCTTACCATTGCAGATTGTCCGCTCCGCCATGTCTTACATCATGATGCTGCGCTCCTTCAATGCCTAAAAGAAAAATAACCGGGGAAAAAAGGAAAACACAGGAGACAGTATTGTAGGCCAGTGTGCCTGGTGACACAGCAGTCTTAGAAAAGCACAGCTGAAACGGATTGATGTTATCAAGAGTACATTGACGAAAATCATTTTACTTACAAAATGTTAGCGTAAATTTAAATCAAAAGAATTTAGCAATTAAAAAATATTCAATTACTAAAAAAAAACCATTTACTGCAAATAACCCAAACTTAACATTTATAAGCACCTTAATGATATGTTTTATAAAATGCTATAAACTTCTTACGCTCTTTTCATGATTTATTTAATCTTCATTTTGCTTATTATTTAAAATCAGTAATATTACCTCTTATAAAATTTAATAAATAATCTTTATTTAAATAAATGGAAAAAGTTTAATTAATTGCAAACAGCTGGGTTGATTTGTTGAAATTCTTGTCTAGTTGTTTTTAATTTTCAAAAAAATGTTTGTGCCAGAATAATTATTTCAATATGTTGTTAAATGTACAAAAAGAGCACGGGGTCCAATTTCGAGATAAAAACCAAGCCACAATGTACACAAGAATGTAAGGAATAATTTCGGATAAATTTGTTTTCAATTCACTACCAATTATACAGACCTAAGGGCCATGTATCAGTTTTCTATTTGTGTCTGCTTATCTTCGGTTGTGTTGAGCTTTGCTGACCCAATTTGTTTGTAGTTTATACGGAGCCAAGCCATCTAGGAGAAAACCGAGAAGGAAAAAGTTGGGATAAAGGCAGGACCAGACGTCATACCAACCAACCACCGAGACCCACAGCATCCAACTTTTCAACTTGAGCTATTTTTTGCTGGTTCCTAAGAAAAGGCCAGGTGCTTGGGGGCCGAAGGAAAATCGGACAGATTGCAAGCGGTATCGGTGAACAAACTAGTCGAATCTTTTCGCGATTTCTGCCAGTCGCACTTGCTCCTTCACCCACCAGCTATCAGCCATATTCCATGGACGTAACGATTTGCTGTTCGAACCGTGATTGATGATGGGCGAATATTGAGGTGGATTCCGGCGGACCGAGGAGGTAAATTTCTGCTGCATGCAAAAGTCTTAAGTATACGCAACACTGAGCTGCGTTATTGGATACTCCGGCGCCCAGCAACATTCGCCGCATTTCACGCCCGATGCACCCTAATTGCCAACTGTTTCCCGCTCCTCGCCCTTCATTACGTATACGCCGTGGGTCCACGGCATTTACGGCTCATCATGCTGCAAATTATGGGCGAGTGTAATGGATTGGTTAGCATTTCAAGCTTAAAGTGCCTACTTAATTATACAGTTTTTTCTTAAGTCTAGGAAGATATTATTTAATTACGAAACAAGATAATTTTAAGTTTGGCTTTTAGTATTTAGCAATTGCGTAATCATCCATATTGTTGAAATTAATATAATATACAAAATGAAATTATATGTGTGGTATTAACTTAATTGGAATGTTCTAATTGCATTTTCACCACATCTTTTACATGCTGTATTTAACAACATAATCAAATATTATGTTGTTATTTACTTGCACAAAATTCGCTTTAATAATTTAAACAGGAGCGAATAACTTATTTAAACAATAGTGTTAAGTCATGCATGTGCATTTTCCAATCCAGATGTTAATGTTTTGATGGCTGTTGTTTTCAAACAATATCAGGTTTTCCCCCATGATTATAAAAACTTTATTTCTAATCAAAGGCATAAAGCGTAGTATCCGTTACATTACGGGCTAAATCAGAGTGAATCAATGAAAGCCCAACTAAATGAGCACCGAGAAGGCCAAAGTCAAAGCGTTCTTTCTGGTTTCCGATTGAATTTCTCTGGGGCCTTGTGCTTCTAATTTCATTCCCCTCACCTAAGGTCATCGCAGTGCCCTCCGCCCACTGGCCATAAACAGTTCTTGATTTACATTGCCAAAATTGAATTTATTTATCTCCCTCTCGTCCATCTCCCTTGCTGAAGTCCTGTAAGTCCTGATTTGGTAACAACAGCCAGGAAGATTGGCGGGGGAGCAACTGGAACAGAAACAAAATAAACGGAATTGAAATGTCCCTGGACCTGGTCATGATTTATTGCATTGCATAGCGACGGGATGTGTTGTAAACTTTTTGTGCCAGCCAAAGGCAACCTCATACCCGAAACAAATAAAATATTATTTGAAATATGTGTTGTGCGAACCCCATGATTGAGCATAAATAAAGTGTAAGCTAGCACAAACAGAGCGTATGAAAAATACAAAAGGGGGAGGGAAACCATTTGTTTTGACAACTTTGGGCTCGTGTGAGCCAACAAAAGGGGTTCCAACTGGCAGGAGTTCTGAACTACCGGCGATTTAATTAGCTGTGAATCACAACATTCCTTTCACCTCTCATCACAGGGCCAAAAACAAATGCTCTTTATGTCCAGCTGCTCCTCTAATTGTGCAGTCCTATTGTCCTGCCGCTTTTGACTTTGAATGGCGCTGCATATCACGGGAAACCATTTAATTAAGTCTACCTGTGCTCCCTAAATTATAAAATTCCATTTTGTCTCTCTTCCGGTTAAATGCTTTTTTCTTTTTTTCAAAAGAACTTCAAAAAGAAGTTGGTAAGCCAAAGTTTTTCGGTAGTTGTTTTTCAAAACTATGCATACTGCGATGAAAGGAATGCCATTCTGAAAATAAGAGCAAAATATACCGAATTTATACTTATAGCCATGAAAAAATGAAATCTTATTGTGGTAATGAATATTTCTTTGAATAAGTGCTAAAATTAAGCCATCCATTCATGCTTAAAAAGAGTTGAGGCGTTGTATGGATATTGATAAAAGCGACTAATATTATTATTTGTAACGATAATCCAATTGGCGGCATTCATTTACATTGATGCGGATTATGGAAAGCACGTATTTCACTGACGGAACCTGATTTTCAACAATGCAAAGTGCAACGAATTTCGTGAGGACAGAAAAGTTTGTCCAATAAACACGGCGGAGTTCGTTGATTTGTGCATTAAGTTAATTTGTATACCCTTGCAGAGGCTATTATAATTTCAGTCAAAAGTTCGCAGCGCAGTGAACTTATAAATTATATATATAAATATATCTTGATCAACAACTTTATACTAGTCGATATGTTTGTCAGTTTTTCAAAGAAGTCTCTCAGTTTTAAAGTTACCTTTCCAAAAGTCTTCTTTATTTGCAGCTAGTATATGAGTTGGATCGGGACAGATCGGACGACTATATCATATATGTAAAAAAGTATTTTTAAAAAAGTATAACTTTGTTGTTCTTAAACATATACGCACATATTTTATGATAAAGCAAGTTCTTTTTATTTTAGAAATACGAATTTAATTTTATAACAAGAAAGGAAAGCTAACTTCGGGCGGAGCCGAAGTTGATATACCCTTGCAGAATACTCTGTAAATTATATTCTCCAAAATTATTCATATGATGCATTCTTAATACTCATAAAAATCCGAACTTCCTAACTTTAACAACAACAAAGTTATGGCATTTCCAATCGTTCAGTTATATGGCAGCTATAGGATATAGTCGGCCGATCCTTATGAAATTTGATAGGTCGGATTGATTGGCCAAAAATAAAATCCATAGAAAATCCCAACTTCCTAACTTTACAAACACCAAAGTTATGGCATTTCCGATCAATCAGTTATATGGCAGCTATAGGATATAGTCGGCCGATCCTTATGAAATTTGGTAGGTCGGATTGATTGGCCAAAAATAAAATCCATAGAAAATCCCAACTTCCTAACTTAACAAACACCAAAGTTATGGCATTTCCGATCAATCAGTTATATGGCAGCTATAGGATATAGTCGGCCGATCCTTATGAAATTTGGTGGGTCGGATTGATTGGCCAAATATAAAACCCATAGAAAATCCCAACTTTCTAACTTTACAAACACCAAAGTTATGGCATTTCCGATTAATCAGTTATATGGCAGCTATAGGATATAGTCGGCCGATCCTTATGAAATTTGGTAGGTCGGATTGATTGGCCAAATATAAAACCCATAGAAAATCCCAACTTCCTAACTTTACAAACACGCAAGTTATGGCATTTCCGATCAATCAGTTATATGGCAGCTATAGGATATAGTCGGCCGATCCCGGCCGTTCCGACTTATATACTGCGTGCAAAGGAAAGAAGGGTGTGTGCAAAGTTTCAATCCGATAGCTTTAAAACTGAGAGACTAGTTTGCGTAAAAAAAAAAAAAAAGGGGACGGGGGACAGAGGGACAGGGGGACAGAGGGACAGACGGACAGACGGACAGACGGACATGGCTATATCAACTCAGGAGGTGATCCTGATCAAGAATATATATACTTTATAGGGTCGGAGATGTCTCCTTCACTGCGTTGCACACTTTTGACCAAAATTATAATACCCTCTGCAAGGGTATAAAAATCGAACGGCTTTTTCATATGGCTGTTATTAAAAAAATTGAATACAAATCGATAATTCTAGTCGTTTTTTAAAATAATTTATTTTTCTTATAGTTGCAAGGGTATATAAACATCAACCTGTGAAATTGCAGCTCCCTTTCTTGTTATTAAAAAACTTTTCACGTTACTGATGCATTTTGTTTGTGTTTAAATCCAATTGCAACTGATGTATATTGATGTGGATATGTGAAAAGTCGCATTGCTTAATTGTGGAAAGTATACGCGCGGCAGTGAAATCTGTTTTGGCTGATGTTTCCTGCCATTTATGTGGCAATATTTTTATATTTTCTGAAAAAGATAAATTTGGGACTGGCAAATATTCCCTGAATTTTCAAAAGCATGTGCCCTGATTTTATGGCAATTTACCTTTGTCTACTAAAATCAGCTTTGACTCAGTTTTAGGCCAATTTCAGGGTGATGAGTGATCGTAATTTCCGCGGGTGCTAACTCCTCAAATGTAAGCATGTGCCAACATGTGCATGTAAAGTGCTTAGGGGTCCTTGCTGACCTGGTTGTTCTGGATGTCCTGGAAGTCCTGTGACTTCGAGCTGGCTACATAAAACGGTCACAAAGTAGCGTCGGAGCTTAACGACAGCGGCCATAATGTCGGGACAAGCTGCGCTGTCCCATGACCATCAAATCGGATCTCCGGGAGGCGGATTCGTCTAAGGTGGGATCCACAAGTCCGCCAAAAAAGAGTAATAGAACCATCAAAGTTTATACGCTTTATGTTTTCACTTTTAACGTTTTCTGGGCCAAGCTGCTGGCCCATTGTCATTGATGATGATTTATGATTGCCCGACTGCAGGTTGCCAGAAAATATTTATTCCTTTGCCGGAGTTTAAAGGTTGGCGGGGTTGGGGCTGAGTTATCAAGCATACGCAGCGTTGGACACCGCAGGCGGGAATCCAGTTGCATTTTTAGCCCCGCAGCAGGCGACATAGTCTAAAAGAATCCTTCTGCCGTTTGAATTGGCGAATCAAATACACAAAATAGAAACGTACTCTAAAATCGATAAGTTTCTATTGTCTAGGGTTTAGTCGTTAGTCGTCATATTTTTTATTAAGAGATGAATGGTCCAAAAAATGTCCACATATTTATGTATTTATTTACACAACTGTAAGCTTAGTGTTATAAACTAAAGTTACTGCGAGGGTTAGCGGCCATAGCTTATATGGCTTTCGGCCGACTTTCTTTAAATTATATTTTGCATTGTTATAAGATTTATTTATTTGCTTATTTAGGGTTTATGAATCTTTTAGGTTTTACAATGCTGTGTTAAGAGTGTAATTGTGTTTCGTTTAATTCATAAGCTTTTGTTTAATATATAACTAATAATGTGTGATTACAAATGAAAAGGTAGACTTAGTTCTTTAGTTCTTTTTATGAATTCAATACGTTTTAACACAATAATGGAGTTTGGGTTGAAAAGGATGTTGCGCTAATTTAATAAAACTTATAGTGTATTTATACTACTCAAGATATACAAGTATTTTTCATGTTTAAATATATAGAAATTACCACCCGTCAACATTTTGTAATGTGTATTACTGCTGCACTGACTAACATTTTTGCAATGTTTGTCAACATTTGTCCAACATAATTTTTAAACTTAAACTTTTCCTCTAATTTTTTTGTGTGAAGGACGTTTCAATAAAATACTGTATTTTAATAAAGTAAAGATATATAAGCACAGCTTCCAGTCACCACAGGACACTTAGGAATTGCTTTCGAGGGGTCAGACATCTGCGCTTTGTTAATATCCCGCAGTCATACTGTTTTGTAATCGTTGCTTTCAAGTAAAATTAATTAGGGAACCTAGGGAACGCATACAAATTTCAGTTGGATTTTATTTTTTAGGATTTTTGGCACAATGATTAAGTTTTTTACGTTTTTTTGTTGGAAATAGGCACAGACCCTAAACACAGACTGTTTTGTGCAGTTGGTCACCTAAAATATCAATCCCAATCCCTTTCCAAACATTTTAATTCTAGGCCAATTTGCGGATTTGTTAACTAATAAAAAATGTCAGCTGTGAATGCCAATTGATTTTGAATTTAATAACGAGTTTAACGAGGTATAACATTTCAAGTTTAAATAGTTTTTTTCAAGGATTTGGATTTTCAAAAAAAAACCGAAATATAAGTGTTTTTTAGATATCTAATTGTATGAAATTATATTCAAAGTTATGTACGAAGTTTATTCAATTTTTAGCTCTTATTTACTTTAATTTCAATTGTGTTTTTGTTGTCGTTAAAACAAAAGGAAATTTTTATTGGTTTTCACACGGAAAGTTCCAGTTTCTGTCTTAATTGATGAACAACTATTCATTTAAGGTTATAAGGCGTTTTAATTTCAAAGGATTCTTTTTTAATTCCGTAATATAAGCCTTCAATTCAAAGTACCTGACAATCGGAAGATGCGTAAACAATGTTTTGGAGGATTTTGGATTTAGCACACCTAAGTCTATTAGAAAGTATACCTTCATTTATGTTATAAATATTGGTTTTTATTATTATTATATTTGTTCTAGTTTATTATATTATTTATTATTATACATTTTCTTCGAACCCCAACAAAGATGACAAGCTCAATAAGTAATGCACAGTATAAACTAATGCTTTAAGAAATGTTTTTTTGTTCACAAAATAAAATCTGATCAGTAGTATAGATTTAATTTTTTGAAAAAAAAATCATAAATTACCAAAACGTTTCGAACAGAAACTCAATATAAAGGTGGTTTTGTCCGAAATTGTTGAAGAAATTCAAACGGAAACTATCCGAAATTGTCGTTCCCTTTTCCTGCTTCCCACTGGTCGCCGAGAGCTTTTCGGAAAAAGCTTTCGGAGGACAGTAACAGGTCCGCCTGTTACGGCCAAGACCGTTAACAGCCCAGTTAACAGAGAAGCAACAGTGCGCTGGCCGATTTAAAATAACGTGTCCTCTGACAAGACGACTCAGTTCCTGTTCAGCCATAGTCGGTTACGTTTGCCGTGAACCGAGCCCCAGAAAAGTGTCGAGGAAGTGTGGAGCAGTATCAGTAGCCGTATCAGAGTCAGAGTCAGAATCAGAATCAGATCTCAAGTCTGAGGCACAATCGCCACCCAATCGAACGCATCAAGGCAACTCAAATTCAAAACCAAATTCAAAATCAAAATCAAATTCAAACTCCAATTCGAAATTTAAAGCAAATTTTTCCAAATTCCCCCAACGACAGTTTTGTGCTGAAAGAAAATCTACCAAATTCAAGGTTTGAACTCTGGTTCTCCCCTCATTTTGTGTCTTTTTTTTTGTATTTTTGAAAGTGCGTGCGTGTTATGAAAAGTTTGTTTGAGGGGTTTTCTTTTTGAACGGAACGAGAAAAAAAAAACAAAATACAAAATACAAATAAGTAACAACAAAGTAACAAAGCTGAGCGGGAAAGTCGGAGGTCAGGTATCATTGGGCCCCCTGTCCAGCCAGCTATTATAAGCCATCGCTTTTTGTGCTAGCCTCGGCTCTTTCGAGCTGAACCCAGTTTATGCAGACCTATGCAGAAATACTTTTTATTTCATTTCAGTTCGCTTTCCCTTCCGCTTTTGGGTCGTCTTTTTTCGGGGTAATTTTCCGTGCCTTTTCATATTTGATGAGGACGTGTTGGCGGACCCAAGGGGTGTCACCTATATATGCTCCTAAAACAGAAGCTGCTTCTCCTTCTTGGCACCACGGGCGGCACAACCCCCTCCCAAACATCCCATTTTATACTTTATTTATCTGTCCGCTCCGCCCAGTCAGCCATCCGACCGTGGCCTTTTGTTATGCATGGCCGTGTGAATCATTCATATGCAAATGCTGTGAAAATTCTCATTTATGTTTCGAGGAATCCCGCAGAAGCCACTAGAATGTGTCCGTAAACGGATGTTTCCCGTGGCCGAAGTCGTTTCCACAGTCCTGTGCAAGTCCTGCGGCTTTTAATTCCAGGCGAAGGGACTCCAATTGAGATGACCCCGGGCGAAGCAGAAGCATGGCCAACGATCATTGGGCAAAGTGTTCTGGGCCATGCCGCATTTTAGTGTCGATTAAGTGCTGCCTACTTATCGGCTCCCGTCGCCGATGGCTCTGCCTTGTTTGTATCGGCCAATTACGCCGGCGAGCAGTTCATTTGCCACCATGACTAACCGCTTTCCGCCCTAATCTAATCGCCATTCCCCGCCCCGAATCCCCGAACGATTCCCAATCGTAAGTGCATGATTCGAGATTTGCGGCTCTGGGCGGTCCAGGTGTGCCATTTAAGTGGTTTTAATCGGTACTTGTTGGGTATACACATCAGTTGCAATGTGTATAATATTTATTAAAATACGAAAATTAAACTATCTAACTACCGATTACAAAACAAGCATTGGCCAAATAGTAACTTTTTTAGCTTAAAATTGGAAGGGAAGGAAGTGTTTTAAATAAACAAGTATTCTAGAGTCGGAAGTGCGACTATGGAGTTCCCACTTGTTTTAAATTTACCTGCATTGGTCTGGTCGTCCGTTGTAAAAATGTGGGGGCGTTAATCTGCCCTGAGTGATCAATTGTCGGTTGCCGATTGTAGTGTTGACGCATTAAGCCACTTGTCCATCATCCACACCGGACCTTAGTCCTTTCACAGCTCCACCATCACGGTTGTATGTTTGTTGAGAGCAGCAACGAAAAACTAGGGTAAAATCAGGGAAACATCTCTGGCTTGATGTCCTCCAAACTGTTTATTTATCACAAGAAAAAACCTAGGCAAAAATTAGATGTAGAGCTTTATTTTCGTATGTTAACCCGACTTTAAAAATTATATTTAAAGCCAATAGAAAACCTAAATGGGGCCTATTAGTAAAAACAAATCCATAAAGTGTCGAAAGTCCGATGAATAATTGACTTGGTCTCTTGATTTCCTCATCACATTATAAATTAAAACTAAGTTTAATTTTCACAAGAGCCATGCAATGGAAACCGATTGAAAATTACTGAATTCCAGGCTGAGTTTCTGAGTTTTACAAAGGGCTATTCCATCAAGACAGACATTTCAAAGGGTTTTCTGCAGCCTGACAGCCTGGGTTGAATGTATCTAACGACTTGCTTACCCGAAGCGTTAAAAAGTTATTATAGTCTTCCCTCCCCGCTCCCCCTCTGTATAAATTCAGAATTCAAAGCCACGGAAGAAGAAGTTATTTTTTTTTTTAATATTGCGGCTAATTTAGTCCGGCCGTCAGACCAACAAAAGACAGAGGAAAGCGAGGAAGTGGGGCTAGTAATAAGAAAGTCCGGGAGTTGGGGACAGGAGGCCTTCCACCGGCCACGGCAATTAATTTACATTAATTTCCCTTTGTTCGCATGGCATTGTTTTCGTTGTTTCGTTTTCTTTTCTTTTATTTTCTTCTGTTTTGTTTTGCCTGGGTACCTGTCGCAGCAGCGATTTTATTAAAAAACAATTACAACACTTGGGCATCTGCTCTGTACCGTTTCATCGCGACGTGGAAATCCAAATCAGTAGCAGGACCAGGACCAGACCGTGACAAGTGAAAGGATGTCGGACAAGCAGCAAAAGGAGCAGGAGAAGGAGCCGGAGCAGGATTGCAAGCTGGAGGAGAAGGAGGAGGAGGAGCAGCAGGAGGAGCTGGAGCAGCAGGTGCCCGGAAGCGGCAATGACAGCTGCGGATCTGGACCGGAACCGGAACCGGAAGTGGAACCGGAAGTGGAAGTGCAGGTAGTCCAGGGAGTGGCAATGGCAGTTGCAGAACCAAAACCAGAGCCATCGGGATCGGCATCCGGATCGGAAGCACCTGCTCCAACCAATCCAAATCCAAATCCGGAGCTGGAGCGCGACAGGGACAGGGACTCGCACGGCGACAGGTGAGTCAAGCGGATTCCAGCCCATCCACGCACCCAGTGCGACCTTGTCAATATCCATTAGCTAATTGGGCATGCGATGTGAGGGAGGGCCCATGTAGACGGGCCCAAAAGTGAACCCAACTGTCCCAAATTAAATCAACCTAATTACAATATTGTAGCATGCGCATATAATTATATTATCCACCTTTTATGCATATTATATCAGTATTTCATCTGCATAATAACCAACTGTTGCCATTGCTTAGTACTAACATTTTAAAGAGTTTCATCCCCCATCATCGCCCATCGCAAGGTAAACTGAACTAATGTGTAAAGTTAAGTCCAACATTATCATAAAAATCATTGTTACTTTTACTCATAAGTTTATTATATAGAACTTATTGTATAAAACGAAGTGTATATAATATCGCACGTAAAATGTATACAAATTTCAAGTTGAAACATAAGATATAAAGAATATTTAATTAACTCAAAGTGAAGTCAATATTTTAAATAGCAAGTGCTCGACCTCCAAGCCTATTTAAAACCCAGCCACATAACAAAATTACACAACTCTTTCTGATCTGATGTCATTTTCATTAAGTGCACCCCCTCTTCGGATCCTAAGCCTTATCCCAAACCCAATCCCAATCCCAATCCCATACGCATACCCATTTCCATGCCCATTCCCAATTACCTGGGCCAAAAACCTACGTTGAATGCGACGTACACTGGGTTAACACATTTTGCGGCTGGTGGGGGATTCCAATTAGGGAAGCTTTATAAATAGACAGCAGCCACTCCCCAATTGGACCTTAAAGCGCAAAGTGAACGAAATCTATTCAGAATTCTCCATGGGGCAGGGATGAGAAGGACATCCCCAATTCCACAGGTGCTCCGAACCCTTTTCATTCCCTTTCATTTGGGTAATATTTTTCCTGTCGGCATATTTTTAGGTAATACTTTCCTAAGAGACATCTATTTGTTTGTTTATATAAGATGCGCTCTCCGTCAAATGAAAAATTCTATTATTATGAACCATGTATTGTCAACAATTAGTTAGTTCGTCTGAGAGCTTTTGAGGTGTCTATTTCAGTTCATGGATGAAATGAACGGATCTTATCTCTATTGCCATTAGAACTCCCTGATTGTGCGGTTGCCCTCCATCTCTTATCTGTCCTATCGCAATGTAATTTACGGCCGGATCAACATAAATTTATTTCTAAAGCATACCTCATGGCCAAATCAAAAGCTACCAACTTGAATTGATTCGGCAACAATCTATTTATTTAATAAATTCTGGATAACACTTTCATTAGGACAACAAAATTGAAGTTGAAACTCTTTATTTCGACACTTAACTATCAACATTGAAGTGCGCTTAATGGAATTCGAAAGAATTCTTGGTAAAACTTATTGATTTTACTTGCTGCAATGCATAAAAGAAAAATAAATTATTAAAATTTGTAACAAGTTATTTAATAGTTGGGTATATCTTTATATTATTGTAAAGCAATGTATACGAATTGTTTACGATACCCATATTTCCTCTAATAATGCATCTTTAACTTTTAGATCTGACCAATTTAGTTTATTTTTTTTTATTTAAAGCTATAGTCTATCAAAAATGTACTTTCGTTACAATACAGATAACACTACTATGTTTAAGTTTTTTGTATCACTTTATTAAGTGCAAAAGCAAAATCGTATTTAATTTAAGTTTGCATCTAACCCAATCAAGTTCAATGTCTGGGTGTATTTCTGTGTTATTTGGGTCAATTAATAGGGAAAATCCTATTTGAAGTTGAACTTTTGGCGAGAGACCTTCTCCACAAAGTTTTTGACTCGTTTTCCACGGTGTTTTCCCCCTCAAAACCTCTGTAGTCCTGGCACTCCGTTCTGCCTTCCGGTTGAGTTCCCTCCAGCTGGCTCCTTCGACCTCCTCCCCCTTTTATTTCCGGAATGCCCCGCCTTGGGGTCCTCATCCTCATTCCCATCGTTATCCTCATCCTCATCCCCGTCATCGCGTCGCACTCAATCATTGCTCCTTTCCAAACATTCAGCGCTGCAATTGACACTTTGTGGCCCGTTCAGTTTGATATTTTTTTTTAATTAAATACCTAATTGGTGGGATATCAAACCGATGGAGCGTTGTCATTCGGGGCAGAGGTGGGTGTGGGGGAGGGGGTGGGAGGTTGTGCCAGGTGACAGCAAGGAGGAGCCGGTGCCCCGAACGGGTTGGCCATCCTCGAGGAGGGCGGATCCCGGCCAAGAGTCACGGCTTTGTTGACTTTGTGCCCGTCAATTGTTCGGCTGCGAACGGGAGTGCAAACAAGCGGATAGTGAGGGGATGCGGGGATAGTCAACAAGGCGGCATTGTCATGGCACATCCTGCCCCCTCCTCCCCTTCCCCCCACCGGGATTTGACAGCATAATTAACAACTCTCCAACAGACTTTTGTCCACTAACCCCTTAACTCCCCTTCCGGCGATTTTTCAGGCCAAATCCCACGATTTATTGCTGCCCGAGCATTAACAATATCTTTAAGTCAGCTCGGATTGGGTGGGACTGGGGATTGGGGATTGGGGATCGGGACTGGGAAATGGAAATGGAAAGGGAAAGGGATGCATTCGGAATTGACAATGAGCCCTTGGTTCTTGGACCTGGCACGTGATTTGGCTGTCAGATGAGACAACTGGGATTCCATGTTTCCTACTCGCATTGTCATTGCCATTCAGCCCTGCCAAATTGTTAATGGAAATTATTAGTTATTAGCTGCTTTGCATATTTTGATGAATCCGGTCTCCTGCATTCCCACAAACTTTTTGCTAACATTGAAACAAGAACGAACTGTATTTGGTTTTCTCAAAGTTGACTAATTTGTATCTTTTTGCTAAGCAAGCTAATATGTTGCTGTTAAGGCAGCTGAGATTTGCCTAAGCGTTAAGTTAAAAAGGGTCAATTTCACCAATAAAACCAAAAGAAAACAACATACCTTAACAGAAGATTTTGTTTAAATAAATCTACACCTTTTTAAAATATTTATTTTTATGAATTTAAGCTTAATCAGCCATCATCCTATACAAAATGTCCAGTTTATTCATGAAGATTTTTTAAAAATAAATCAACGCCTTTTTCAAATATTTATTTTTATAAATATATGCTTAATGCATGGATGGCTGCATCATCCTATACAAAATGTTTAGTAGTCCAGTTTATTCATGAAGATCTCAAATGAAGGCAGTGCACTTGCTCGCGAGAATTGCCAAGCGGATGAGCACACATTTTTACCTGTCCAAATGGGATGAAAGGGGGATTCTCAGGCAGTGAGCTTGGCACTTTATCTCCAGCCTGCAGTAAATATCCGAGCTGGATCCAATGGATCACTGATAAAATATTTGTATGAAGTCGTGAAAGGCAGTCGACTTCCGTTGCCGTTTCGGCAACCCGGAAACTTCTTTCGATGGCACTTTGTATCTGTATCTGTATGTGTATCTGTATCTGCATCCTTGAATCTCGACCTCTTTGGCCATCTGCGAAATATTAACTTTTCGCAGACTGAGGGTTTTTCTTTCGCTTGGTCTGGTGGGTAAGCACCGAAATGGAATGTGCTGGCATCGAAATCGAGCAGGTATGGCAAATCTTAAGCCGTGGCTCAATGCGAAACGAGTGCGTATGGAAATCGACATCTGCTGGCAATCAACTGTTCACACAATTGAATCCGATTCGATTGACCAAACAGGAAGCTAATGTGAATGCAAAAGCGAGTGATTTCTAATCAATAGTGAGTCCCAGGAACCTGGCCATGACTATTATGGCAGCAGCTCTGGACCAGTGATTTACGGTCGCCAAATCCACTGGATGCCAGCTCTTAGCTCTCAGCTCACAACTCGCAGCTCTCTGCTTTCAGCTCCCAGCGGGCTTTGGCATTGGCATTCGGTGGAGGGCCAATCGGAGGGCCAGAACTTGACCCCACCTCGTGCCCTTGACTACTTACACTCCCGTGAGCGGACACCGCTGCCGAACAGAAACACACTGCCACAATTAAACGCACAAGGACATGGTCGTGGATGTGGATGCGTATGTGGATGTGAATGTCGATGTGAATGTGAATGTGGATGTGGATGTGAATGTGAAAGTAGTTGTGAGCGATCGGAGTGGAACGGAGCGGATTCAGTGCCACACAAAGGAACCCAAAGCTGACCTTTGACACCGTGTTTCTCGGGACAGGGTCTTGAAAATGCACTTGGATTAGTTGAGAAAATTATGCATACAGTTTTTGATATTTTGGACCGACAGTTGTCTACAATCCCTATTATAACTTCTTATAAAAATAGCTATTTAATAATACGTTCATTTTAAGCAAGTTCATGAGTATTGAAAAAAAAAATTGGACTTTGCTATGAACATTTTCTTTCCAAACAAACAAAGCTAAGCCTTAATTTTCCCGAAATATTTTATTTCTTTTTAAGGTGTATAGAAAACAAATCACTGACGAAGAATAAATATAAGTTATTGAGTTATATCAACTCCTCTTTCAAATTCTTCAAAGACAAAAAAAGTGTTGAATATATTTTCTTTCGATTAACTTAAATCAAAATATCCTCCAAAAAAAAGTAAAAGAGAATGTATTTGATTTGTGTTTAAACAATGAAATCAAAGGAAAAATCCCAATGCCGAGTAGCCATATGAATAATATATGTTATTTTTTATACGAATTACTTGTGAAACATGACAAGACGCTAATAACCTGAACAGAACTAGTTCTGCGTGTATACACTAGCAACTCAGAGGCGGAAGAAGCAATTGGCCAAAATGGTGTTTGAAGTAAAACCCAGAAACGTGACGGGATTCACAAACGGCGTTGAACGCATGCCGGAATACCACAAGGGCATCACAACCCCCCAAAGAAGGTGGCTTACTTGGGAGCACCGACAAAGACGACAAAAAGCTCGGCTGAAAAATACATTAGAGTATCGGACAGAAGAAACAGGCATTGGAATTTAAGTTAAAAACATCCCCTTTGACCAATATGTTTTCAATTTTAGTTACGAATACGTATTAAGTATACGCCACGTTGACCAGAAGTTTATTTTCGAAACAAACATAAACAATATCAACTAACAGACTAAAACGGGCTTATTTAATACGTGTATAGACGTTTATACTTCACCAAAACTTTCCTAAAAGTTGTAAGCAAATGGGAAATTTATATATACACTAGTTATAAGCTCATTATAAAAAGCAACCTTTATGCATTGGTCTAAAGTGTGTTAGCCTTCTTTATAATATATTGTTATTATACATTCATTAAGGGGAAATAAGTATTAACATATTAAATTATTGTTACTTAAACTGTCAACCTTAAGTTAAAGTACTTGGAAAAGTGTAAAGTAGTGTATTTTCCGCATTTTCGTTGGCATATTCTGCCTTTGCCATTGCCGGCATTCGGGAACAGACGTCTTTTGTCTGCGCCCCTTTTTCAGCTTTGGGCCCGGCCTATTCAACTTGGCCCGGTTTTCGGTTACCAACTGACGTCACAGCAGACAATGCAGAAACATCAGCGGCAGCATCCTGATCTCGTTGCGCTGGCTCTGAAATTATCGACTAATTACCAACTCCTTGGCCCGAAATCGCTGGCCAGGATAAAAGCCGATAAAGGCCGGTCGGAATAAACAAAGTTTATACGCGCCACATACTTGTTGGACCCTTTTTGCTTTTCGGCCTTTATTTTGGTCACCGCATCATCGATTTTTGTGTGACGACGCACTCAACCCCACACACACACACAGTCAGACACACATGCACACACATAGCACACACACACACACATGGTTGACGTTGGTAACGGTAATAAATCGCCATTGAAATTTTGTCGTTCAGCTTGTTCTTTGTCCATTTTCGCTTTATTGTCACACACTTCCCAAAACAGGTAGAATTCCCTTGCCTATCAGCTTGTAACTAAATCGCAGATAATTATTTTCAAAATACTAACTATGCTGGGGGCTCAATATTTGAACATAAATTGAAGCTCCTCTTTCAACTCTTACTTTACACCCATTTTGCTCTGCAGCTCTTTGAAAAAAAGAAATTATCAAACAAAAAAATATCAATGATGTTCATATAAAGAATCATTTAAAATGTTTAAATACTGCTTGTTAGTGAAAGATAATTTAATTTACAACTTAAAGATATGCCACTGCTTTGGGGTACATTTATTAATACATTTGTAAGTATTTTTGCATGCCGTAAAATATTTAGATTTGAGGAAAAGCTATAGATTTTCAATAGCCTGAAACGTAATATTGAATTTTTGGGCTACGATTGAAAGGGCATCAAAAAACGGTTTCACTCCAGCGAAAACGGCTGTCAATAGACAGGTGGTCGAGATATGAATGCGATTGGGGAAAAAGGAAAATGGCTTGGCTTTGCTTGTAATAATATGTTACCTGCTGCGAATCAATTAGTGTTGGCCGTGACTTTGGCCAGGCCATTTGGGCCGTGAATGTGAATCGCTGGCAATAATTGGCGTTGCTCATATTCGTGGCCCTCCTTGGAATGGAATTTCCCAGGTGAAATTCCATCCGCAGCGTGGCTCGAATTTCTCCGGTCGGAGTGTGCAACAGTTTTCGGAGTCGCACACAAAATGTATTGATTGCTATCGATTAGGCTGAATGCGTGTAGCGTGGGCGTGTGACAGTGTAGCCAGCTGGGTGAAAAATAAAAAGCGGACGAGGTTGAGCAAGGACTTGAAGGACCAACGATTGACATTTTCAAAGTCCGACGAATGGCGACGGGAAAAAGGGCAGAGCGCAAAGCGCAACAATTGTTATTTCATCCTGTTGCCGCCCAAGTCCTTGAGTCCTTGAGTCCTTGAATCCTTGAGTCCTTCAGTCCTTCAGTCCTTTCCTCGCTCCAGTCAACTGCAGCTGCTGTTTTGGTCTTGCCTTTTGTCAGTTGCTACTTGTTTTTCCGCTGGCCGCCCAGACGATTTCCATTTCCGCTTCCGATTCAGATTCAGTTTCACTTGCCCCGTGCACTTGTTTTCAACGTTGTTGCTTAATTTGTTAGCGCAGTTTGACGGGGCAAAAAAAATGCAGGTGGTTGCCTCAACCAGATGGCCAGATATGTGCTTTGGTCCCATCTCCGCTTTCTTTTCGCCCCAGGCGATAGCTGCCTGAAACATTTCACGAACCACTTAATCTCTCGATTGCCAGTTTGCATATCTGAGCTTGGACTAGTTCATCTGCATTTCTGGCAATGGCAAGTGGAAAATACAAATGGTCACGCAGCCGTGATCTCTCAGATTAAGTGAACACAAAGGAGCTGGGAAATCATTTCTGCAGTCATTTGCAGTAGAAGTAATCCCTGAATAATGACGTTTCAAATCACGCTTCTTATTCCAATGCAAGGCATAAGGAAAACGAATAGAATCTATCTCAATACGCTTTGAATATCGGGAATGAAAAGTTTTGTTTGCAATAAATCCCATTCTAATGGGGAGTTCCTGCAACATTTTGAATAGAGTGAACATGCTTTGTGGTTTCCACATGCAGAGTTTATGTACACCCGTTTGACACTTTGGTGGCCTGCAAAAAAGAGCAGTCAACCAATTTGTATCCAATTAGACCACATGTTTCCATTGTCCTTTTACTTTAGCCTTGAACTGCAAAACCTCATCAGCGATTCCCTTGCTCTTCGTATTGACAAATTTCCAAGGACATATTTTACGTGGGCAACAGCTTGGCTGTCAAACACAATTCGGATCCACTGAAACGAAGTTGCAGAAAACACACAGAGAGCAAATATGCATCCTGTTTAAGTAAATTCATTCAAAACCACAAATATTTTAATAAGCAAACCCTTATGTCCAAAACCCGGAATTATTTTTCGGTCCCATGTTCGAATGGGATATAAAATTTCCATTAAAGTGGCATTCACAGCTTAAAAATTTTATTTTTTGAGAAAAATCATATTGCTACCCCTTATGAAAAATTATTTTGACCAAAATCTGGGAAAAATCATATTTATTTTTCGGTTTATTGGTTAAAGCCCTGGGAAATAATGGCTGTGCGTTTGATGTGCCATGTGGTAGCCAGTTGGCTACAATGATCAATGGCAGTTGAATTTCACGAGCTGTTGCCGCAGCCGAAAGTTTATTAATTTGTTATCCTGTCACTTGGACGCTTTCATTGCCTTTCATTAGACCCTCCGCTCCTTCGCCCCTCCTCCCCTGCGCTCCTCCTCCCCCATCCCATCGCAATTCCAGGGACCGCAGAAATTAATTACCGGATTATAAGACAACTTCATTGGCCAATCGGGGGGCGTTTGGGCCAGGGAAGGGGGCGTGGCCGTCAAGGCGATAAGCCCATTTCAGTTCAATTTTCACCATTTTCACCATTTTCGGCAGCGGCCATTTGGTTTTGGGCTTTTATGATTAACATTTAATAAGAAAAGGTCACGCACCGAGAGGAGTTGGGAACAGGGATTGGGACTGAAATTGGCATTGGGATTGGGATTGGGATTGGTATCGTGTTTAGGATAAGGCGGAGTCAGAGTCGCGGAGAAAACTATACCAACAGCATTCCAGTCGCATCTGGGCCCGGCTAAATTAAGTGCCCAACTTAAATAACTCGAATTAAACATTAATAGCGTACTTAAAAGTTTTCCTTTTCGTTTTCGTTTTCATTTTCTTTTTCGTTTTCATCGCCGCCTTCGTGTTTCATTTATTGCTGTTGTTATTCAGTTGGCCCTTATTGGATACGATTGTTGCTGTTTGGTATTATTTTTTAAGTTTTTGGGCTCTTTGGGGCCAATTTGTTGTTAAGGCCGGGGCCAATTTCTTGATGAAATGATTTCGCTCTGAACTTTGGCGTTCGTTTTCAACCCTTCCCCGCCAAAAATCGATGGCTGGCCCATCGATAGAGGAACATCCTGGCCACTTAAGCCGGCCCTTCAATCTTAAATGGTTCATCGAGTTTCCCTTTGATTAAACAATTGATTGTATTATGCCTGCTCTATTTCTTTTATACTGCATCCATTTGATTTAATATCTCATGGCCGGTCTTGCTTATTTGCATAGCTGCTGTTGAAATGTGTATTTCAAGGAAATAACTTTAAATTATTTTGTTCTTGCTGTGAAAAGTCAAAGCCAAATAATAATACAATTTGCGAATATGTTTTTATATTTGTGGAAATTTAATGCTGTTGTCATTGATACGACTTATTTAGAGCCGCCCGGATTTAATCAAAGGCTTCTCAGGATGAATTCCTTTGTCGTTTACACTGCACCTCCTCTGCCCTCGCCGCAATTCTGTGCTGTGTTGTATTATCCTTGCAGAGATACAGGACCGAATTCCTTGCAGATCCCTCGCCATCCTGCAGATGCGCCTGCCATCAGTGTTCGAGGAGATACTTATTTAATAAGCCCGCGACATGTACTCAGTGTTGGGCCTAAGTGTTTCCCAAAAGCGAGAAAGATTAGGGCCTGCGAACGAATTGCTCAAGTGCTCCAGTCAATTTCATATATTTCACAGTGGGCCAAAAAGACTAACCAATGCCTTTAATGTAAATTCGGAATTTTCTGCAGGTAGCAAATAATTCAAATAATTTACTGGTTAACAATGTATTGCGAATTGCAGTGGCAAGAGCAGATTGCGGATTCTTGTTGTAATTAAATAATATATGAAATAAATTCGACATTCCAACCAAAGAAATCACAACGCAATTGATTTCACTTCTTAAGTAATTATTAAAATAAGCAACGTTGTCATTTCTAATTTGTTTCTCGATTTCCTGAACTCACCATTTTGCAGCTTACTCCTTTACACCTTTGATTAAGACAAATAATCGAGATATTCAACTGTGTTTGGCTAAGCAAACTAATGTAATAAGTGGGAAATGAAATATTGGCAGTTGGCAGGAGCTTGGACTCGGTTGTCCTTTGGCCCACCGTGCCTTGGCATCCAATCGGCAGCCACTCCAAGTTCGACGCCAACCATGTCTGGGCCGCTCGAGATGTTGTCAGCTTAAGTGCTTCATTTGGGGCGCCATGAAATATGCAACAGGCCGCCCAAGTGGGCTCCCAGTAAACGGAATGAACATGCACGTCCCCTCAGCCTCCCAATCCTGCTGCTCCTGCTGCTCCTGTAGATGGCAGACGGCTGCATCGGGCTCAGAGTGTCGTCCTTGTGGGCCTCTTTTAATTTGCCTTGCCTCGGATTCAACTCCTATTCTGTCCTCACTTCCGCTCACTCCCAAAGGCCCGATATTGATATGCTTTGCGCACTTCGGGCCTTCTTGGACCTGCCATAATTCCACATCAAATATGTGCCTGCTAAAAGACATTCGAAAATTATGCATGTCGTCTGAATTTTCATCAAGTTGGTCGTTTTTAATCCAGAAATATTTGAGTAAATGTTTTTTTTTTGCTCAAACAGCTTAGGCACAAAATGTATTTAATATTTGTAGGCAACCTAAGGTAAATGTTATTTTTAGAGACATATCAATTTCTTAATTTTGTGAACTTGTCAACCAAATTATTGTATCACAAGCGCAGTGTCTTTAATGCCTTTAATCAAACGTTTAAAAATCGTTTAATTTATGAAAGTTATTGTTCATGCTTGTTTTTGGTTAGAAAAAAACATCAAAAAACATTTATGCCCTTAAGGTACGAACATTTGTTTAGAGTAAGTGGCTGAAAGCTGTAAGCGTTTTTATACCCTGGCAGAGGGTATTATAATTTCAGTCAAAAGTTTGCAACGCAGTGAAGGAGACATTTCCGACCCTATAAAGTATATATATTCTTGATCAGCATCACCAGGAGAGTCGATCTAGCCATGTCCGTCTGTCCGTCTGTCCGTCCGTCTGTCCGTCCGTCTGTCCGTCTGTCCGTCTGTCAGTCTGTCCGTCTGTCCGTCCGTTTCTACGCAAACTAGTCCCTCAGTTTTCAAGCTATCTGCTCGAAACTTTCCCAAAAGTTGTCTTTCTATTGCAGGTAGTATATAAGTCGAAACAAGCCGGATCGGGCGACTATATCATATAGCTGCCATATAACTGAACGATCGGAAAAGCCATAACTTTGGTGTTTTTAAAGATAAGAAGTTGGGACTTTCTATGGGTTTTATTTTTGGCCAATCAATCCGACATACCAAATTTCATAAGGATCGGCCGACTATATCTTATAGCTGCCATATAACTGAACGATTGGAAATGCCATAACTTTGGTGTTTTTAAAGTTAGGAAGTTGGGATTTTTTATGAGTATTAAGAATGCATCATATGAATAATTTTGGAGAATATAATTTACAGAGTATTCTGCAAGGGTATATCAACTTCGGCTCCGCCCGAAGTTAGCTTTCCTTTCTTGTTAGTTTTAAGACTGAAATATGTCTTTATTATTTTTGGTAGTTGTGGAATATAATTTAAAATATCTTTGCTGAGGGTAATCTTTCCTAAATCCAAAACGATTTGGAGATATGACTTAATTAATTAAGGTTTTTCGAGCCAAAAGAAATGGTTTTCTTTTCAGCTGTCTTCCTTTCGCTGACGATTGTATTTGCGCCGCACAAGGCTTTGGTGACATTTAAATATAAATGAAAAAGGTGCGCATACGTCACGAGTTGGGGGCGCTGAGGGGGCGTGGTTAGGCCATAAGAGGGCCTGCCAGACATCTGCATATTGCCATTGTGACAGGCGAACGAAAAGCCAGGCCGGGCAGGATGAAATTTGCGACCTTCTCCTTTCACATGGGGAAAAGTACGGAAAAAAATATGAGGGAAAGTCGAAGGAGCGGAGGAGCGGAGGAGCATGTGTGTCCTGGCGGGGGGAAAGGGGCTGAGGGTCCTCCTGCAATTTAGCGCGACAACAATGGCGGCCAAGTGGCGCCATCATTTCCTCCCGAGCCCAAATTTCTTCTCTTCTCTTCTCTTCTCGTATTATTTTTCTTTTTTGTGGTAGGCACACAAATGCTGGAATCCGTATGTGAACTTCTGTATTTGTATTGTGGTGCTGTGTTGCGTATTATAATTAAAAAACCCAGAGCTAACACAAGAAAATACAAAGACAAGGGAAGCAGGGGCGGCATTCAGGCACGAAATTAAATATTTACGTGTACAATTAGTTGTTAAAAAAATGTAAACAATTAAAAGATCAAAAGCAGAGAAAAGTCTGCCCAGAAAAAAGGAAATGTAAACGTGCTTTCTACAAAGCTTGTAAACTCTCTTTTAAAAAACACAACTTTTTTAAGATAAAAAAAACTCAGTTATGAATATAATTTTTATTAAACTTAATAAATAAGGTTAACCTTTCCAAATTATTTGGGTTCTCTTAGTTTAAAGCTTTATATAATTTTCTTATGTTCAACTTTTAGTATATAGAATTACAACACAGTTATTTTTATAAGAAATTTGATAAAGAAACATTTTGTCATAAGTAAATTCGTTTTATTCAATATTTATCACTATCCCAAAGAACGCAAGAGTTGGAAATTTGGGTCCTTAATTTAGTACATATAATATACGGTTTGGTGAAAATTATCCATTGAGGATAGTCCTTTAGAAGGCAGTCGAAAAAGGCAGGAAAATTTTACATTTTATGCTTGTACAAAAAGGCACAGATTGTTATTTGCTACGAGTAGGCAGTTATTCCACCCTTAAGCCTATTATTTGTCACAAAAATAGCCGCACGCCACATTGTTTTTTTCAAGCCCACACAATCTCGTGCCAGAGGGACCACAAAAGCAATCCCATCATCGACACTTTTTGCTATTTATTTTCATTATCCTTCCCACAACTCCTCGCACTAATCAAATGACTGGGAAAAACAGTGAAACAGCAACGACACTGGACCGAAGAGCATACTCAACGACAACAAAGTCGAACTTGAAATCAAATTGGTACACGCAAAAAAAATTTGCGTGGTCAAATTGACCAATGCAAAAAAATAACTATAAACAGTTTTTTACTAAAAAAATTAATGTTGTTGTAGCTTGGTTTCTTAATTTATAGTAAAATACTCCCAAAAAGTTACTTTTACTTTCCTTTCTTCCCTTTTCTTTCACTTGTGCATTTATAATTCGCAACTGGTTCTAGCAATCTGTTACCAAGTGACGAATTTACTTTATATGATCTTTTTTGTAGAAAGGCTTCACATGTTTTTAAAATAGCTGGAAGCTTAGTACGGCTACAACTTTGAACGGTGTAGGTTGAACTTTTGAAAATGGAAATGTTATAATCAAAGAAGTAATAATTTTTCTTAGTTAATTTAATTTTAGCGCCTTCTGGTTTCATTTGTATTATGCAAAGTTAGTTAATTTCTCGTTTTCAGCTTTCACATTTCGCTTTAATATTATTTAATTTATTTTATTTGTAGATCTGCTGGTGTTATTTTGCGAACTAGAGCGAAGTTGAGGGTTATACACGCGCAAATAGAATCGATGCAAACACACTGACTTTTACTTATCAAACTATATTGATTAAGCTTCGACTGCTAATGATAAAAATGCAGTAGGCTTCCAGGCAGAATATCTGTAAGCAAGTTGCTACAGGCGCCGTTACAAATTGCTAAAGAGAGAGTGAGGAGAAAGGACATTGTGGGTGCGAAAGGGGTCCTGCGGGGGCGGCAGCCATTCACAGCAGCAAAGAAAGAAAGTGGAGCAATGCTGCAACAACAGGCAAGCAGCATCATTAAAATGCAATGCATCAACGCGCGATTGTCTGTGTGACAGTGGCGTGGGTGTGTTGATATTGTTGTTTTTCCTTATTTCCCATGGGCTCCGACACGGCACTCATAATTAAACGCATTTTGTATTTAATTATGTGACGGCAGGGCAGCCCAGCATAGTAACATAGTTGCTGCCTGGATAGGATCCCTACCCATTCCCATTCCCCATTTCCCATTTCATTCCCCTGACCTCTCGCATTTTTGCATAATCGCTTTTGGATTCGAGCAAAGCCCTCAAAGGGATTAGTGCTCAGCAACAATTTAGCAACGAAACAGGCGAAAGCTAAAATCCTGTCGAGCGGAAGCTGTCCAAAAAAGAGCCCAGACTGTCAGCTAGGACCCGAGGTCCTGACGCCAGGATGTGTATGAGTGGGGATGCGGATGAGTGGGGGGGGTGGCAATGGATTGGCCCTAGCCTGGCAATTAAAGGCGCTGCCAAGTGTGCTATGAAAATGTTATAGCACTGCGTGCTCCCGCGGCCCTTCTGCCGATTTTCCATCCTTTTGTACAGATACCAGCCAAGAAGTAGCTCTGCAAATTAAATTTTTTTCCATTCGACGCTTAAGGCTAATGTTTGCGTTAAACTCGGCAAAAGCCCGTACTTATTTCAACATCTAAATGATGAATATAGCCACATACAATTGCCTTTTTGTTTGTCTAAATGAATCGTAGTCGTGGTTAAGCAATTAAAGGATCTGCCCTGTTTGCCGTAAAAAGTTATGGCAGTGAATATGCCTAAGGATGCGACCCTTAGTTGCGGCTCTGCAAATAAAAGTTATTAGCCATTTTCCCTTCGCCAGTTGAGTCTAATTTCGGTGCTAAGCCCAGTGAATGCTTATATTGCTTAAGCATCTGTCAAGTAAGTTTAGGCTTTTTATTACGGGCATCGAAACGAATTAAGTTTACCCTGAATACGGCTCATAAGCTCAATCAGAACATAAAAAATTCAAGTAAAGAGATTGCGGGTTAGAATAAAATGTATTTTTTAAATATATTTATGGGTATTTATATTTTTATTCATATTTTATTTTGGCTAAGACGATGCTAGCCTTTTCTCATTTTAGAGGAAGTTGGAAAACGGCACATACTTATCGGTAAAACGTTTAAAAATCTTCAGTATGAATTGCTCGAATTAGGCGATTCCCAATAACTCGTACTGATTATTAATAAAGAGATTATGCCATTAAGATAATCGATGGTTCTAGTTAAGGGGAAATTCGTTGTTACATTACCAGATGCATGTTTGTTGGCCCCTATTTACACTTCTCTGGAGCTCCTTAAGTTAAAGCTTTTAAATTCAGTGCCCTTACTTAACAAGGTAACAGGATGTAACAAGAGGAAACATTTTAACTAGAACGCAAACATAATTAGTCCGTAATCATAGTCAATAGAGACGAGGATGTTTGCATGGGTGCACTGTTTGGAGTACAATAATCACGCTCCACTTTCCCAGATTTATTTCATTTGTAGTAAGCGGATTTACATTTCCGGTTCTTGCTGTATTTCCACGGAAACTGAAATGAGAATGCGGAGTATGCACATCATCAACTATTTGTTCAAGCCAACTTTCTACTCTAAAAGTTCAACCACATTTTTAGGGGCTTTTTTCGCTGGTTAATGGATAGTTTTTAGTTTGGGTAAGCACTCAAATAATCATAAATTTCCAAATATATGGCTGAGCATTAGTGCTGAAAAGCCAATAGCTTCAGGCAATATTTCAGCTAATCAGAGTGATAAATATACTGGAAATATTCCAACTCCGAAAAAATATATTGTAATTTGGGTGAAAATTACTGTGTAGATTTCAATCATGCAGACAAATGTAAATTAAATTTTCTGCTTTTGTTTTAAATTCTCATTCCAAATCGCTATTGGCAACCCAAATAATATAGTTTGTCCTTCATTTGACGGAATTGCTTGTGTAAAAATGGTTAAATCATAATAAATTATATAAAAAGGAGGTTTGTTTCCTGTTATGATGCCCACTGAAGCCTTCTAATAAAATGATGATAGATTGTAGCGTGCTGCATAAATATATGGAACCTACATAAAATAATGATTAATTCCTGTTGGATGGACAAATATTTAATTTTATCGGTTGGCGATTTATGATAATAAGGGCATTATGAATTCAATTACAAGTACATACGCATATGCATATGCATAATTAAAAACTTAAAACTGCTATTGTTGGCAGATCACATGGGTAACCTAAACTACACTCTGCACACATAACATTCCACATCCGCCCTGTGGCCCAACGGCAAAGTAAATCTGTCTGAAAAACGCAAAGAATGAACGTTGGCAGACTTAATTGGAATTTAAATCAAAAGATTAACTAATTTGGTGGGGGGCACAGCCCACAGCCCACGGCTACTTGCAATTCGAAGGCCCAGCACCCAGAACCCAGTGCACTATGGGGTTTTGACCTGTTTTGTGGCATTAATTAATAACTCGGTCAGTTTTGGAGATATCGACATGAAACTACCAATCGTCATTATTTGTCCCTAGACACATATAGTGTGAAAATCGTTTGGATCAGGAAACAATATCCTATAGCTCCCATAGGAACGATCGGTTAAAACTAAAAAAAATAATGAAATTTAAAGAGCTGAAATTTGTTGGTCCATGCCTTTAAAAGATGATGATAATAAGTGCAACAAAGCAAAAAAAAATTTCGTCAAACTCAAAACTCATCGGCAGCCACGGATACATATCGACTAACAATTCGCCAGTTTGTAGGCAAAATGATTCGAATTTGTCCAAATTGACGGGCAACTGACAGGACAAACATTTAAAAATGATCCTCATATTATAAATAATTTGTTCATCAAACATTGTATAGCCTTTTCTTGCTCAAGCCGGCCCTTCTCGCTATTCCAAACAGCAACCAATTCGGCGTTGTAGAAAGTGAGGTTATCTAAGAAAAATTCAAATTGCACCAATAGTGCGGAAAAGTGCACAATGAGACTAACAGATTTTGCTCAGAATTGACAAGGCTACAACATACACTTGGACGCATTGAAAACTAATGCAAACTTCACTCAAAACTCTTCCCAAAGTTGAAATTTGTTCCTCAAAATTCACTTAAGGTGCATTATAAAAACAAAATATTAGTATAAACACGCATAATTTAAACAATTAATACATTTAACATATAGTACAAGCCTGTGAGATCAGTTTCCATTAGTTTTTTTCTTTTCAAATTGTGTTTTGCACGAATAAATTAATTTCAAAGAACGCTTTGAAAAAATTGCAAACTTAGCGCTGGTGCTTTCGGATGCAACAGCTGACTTTACAGCTGTTATGCTAACATATGCTGTTAAATATTAACGTTTTGAGTATGAGGCATAACAGTTTGATGTTCTGTTAATGCATTCCCATTTTTTTTTTTTTAATTAGAGCACTTTTAAAAAATGACTAAATGCCACATAAAGTGGTCAAAAACCCCATAGTGCAGTGGCCTGGCCCACTTCAATCATGGTTGAAGCACAATTTAAGGCGCGTGAATTATGCATGCTACGAGGAGCAGACCTCCGCCGTTCGTGAGTGCCGGATTTGGGTCAGAGCGGCAAAATCAATAGCGCCCTGGCTGCGGGTTCGAAAAGAATGCCAGCGACATCGTCAGGTAAATTCCTCTGGCCAACCGGCACACGAATGCCTGGCAAAGCGGTTCCATTTATGTGTCGTTACTTCAGTCATTTTTCAAATCAATTTTCAATTTGTATTCATAGCAAATTAGACGCGCGACTGAAGCGAAATGCAATTGGTTTCTGTTTTCCGTTTTCCGTCTTCTGTCTGCCGTCTCGAAATTGTCCTGTCGTTTTGGCTTAGATTCATTCGAATCCTCGCTGGAGCGTTAAACTCTGCCCGCATTCAAGCCATCGGCGTAAGTTAATTTGTTTGGCAGGACCCCGGCGGGACTGACCCTTATCGCCTTTGCTTTTGGCAAAGTCGAAGGAAAGAAATGGAAAAGTAACCAACGAAACAAAATGCAAACATGAAACGAAATCCACACAAAGCACTCAAATTCAGGGGCGGGGAAAAGGAAATAAGGGCATAAAGCAGAATTCGTTTTTGCTTTTCATACACTTGGAAAAACCACTACAACTTAAGCAAAACTTTGTTTAAATTCGCTGTACGCGACATTTTTCGATTTTTTTAAAATTGGGATATGAACTATAATAATGTAAATATAATATACACAAAGATATCATGCATTATCATTTTTTACAAGTTATGTAAGCGACAAAATATTTGTTAGTAACTAAGGGCAGCTGACATTTTTTCTTAGTCTGGAAAATTGTCCTGTTTTTTAAAAAATATGCAACTTAAAAACAAAAACTAAGAAAACCATTTTCAATGAACCAATAATTGTTTTACGATATTAAAATTATACCGAAAGCGTAAAAAAAATGTTTCTCCTGTTAAACTTACTTAAGGGATTTTTTATTTAAGATCCAAGGTCAAAGCTTCTAGTTTTTTTTCGGTAGTGTACCCTACGCCACCGGCATTTCTACAAGGAGCAAAAGTTTGACCCAACCGAAGCAATGCTTCTGAGTCCTGTAGTGCTATTGACTCCTTTGTTCTGTGGACATGACCGATTTTAATAATATGTCTGCTACACGAATTGGTAGACAAGGAAATTCAGATTTTTAAATTCTCGGTGCCCAAACTTTAAAAAATTTGAATTATTTTGTAAAACAAAGACAAAAAAACAATTTGACATTCAGAGTAATACGGGATATAGTTAGTTATATGTATATCTTAGTAATCTTTTCCAGGACATTTCACAATACAACTATTGCCAGGGTATTTTAGAAAGCGGCCTACTCTCTCTTTTATTTTTATGCTTTTTATGGTTTTTTGGTTTAACGCAAACAACACAAAACGCAAAGCAAACACAGTATATAAAAAGGATGAAGGGGGAGGGGAGGGCGAGCGCCGAGCACACGCATTTGTATTTGTATGCAGATATAAAAACTTCAAAGCACACACACTTAACGTGCTTAGACACGCACTAGCACACACACGAACATGGGCAAAATGGCGGGCGGAAGCGGAAACGAAAATGCAAACGAAAGCGAAGGGAAAAAGGGACGTGATGGCGGCTACTTGATGTTGCTGCCACAGATTTAGTTACGCGTCGCTTTTGGCTAAGCGTTTGCTAAGCTGAGAGGAGGGGAGGGGAGCGGATGGGGGCGAAGGGGAGGGGATGGGGGCGTGGCCAGGGTGGGGGGGTCGTGATCCTGGACACGTGCCACTGCATTCGATGCGTGACAATCGCCGGGTCAGCGCTCAGCTGAAGTGCAAATTGGGTTGGCATCAAATCATTTTTGCGATACATTTCATGTCATCGTTCATATCAATATATATATAGTCCTCGCACCCCGTCATTTACCCATTTTTGTGGTATCCTTTTTATAATCAAAGTGTGACAGATTGAGTTCGGTTTTTTTTCGTTTTTCGCACTGGCTTACAAGCGGCAATTAAATTGTTTTGCGGTTTTACAGTTGTTGACAGGGTAATTTGCCAACAGTTTTAATTTATTGATTATTTTCCCTTTTTGCGTGTTTTTCTCCCTAATTTCTTTCCTTTTTCCGTTATCATAAATTTAAATTGAAAGTAATCAGAGCATTACGATTATTTCCATTTTAAAGTGGTGAAAAGGCCGTTTTCTCAGATAATAATTAATCTATCGTGAAGTGTTACAGATGCATGACCTCAGTACTTAATTACATCCCAAAGAGAGTTTTGCATTAAGCCTTAAAGCTTTTTTGCTTGGGCTTCTAAGTCGAAAAAAGTTGCATTAGCTAAGTGAAAAGGAAAGGTAAACATGGTTTCAATTCATTTCTCCTCCCGAATTCCTTTCAGTTTCGTACATTGAAATGTAACCAGGCTGATGGAAGAAGGTCCAATTGCAAACCACAACACAAAACAGTCAGTCAACTTTGTCGTTTCTCAAAGCTGTTACTAAGTTGTTGGCACACATCTCTTCCTTTCTCGAAAAAGTTCGCCACGACAAACTTTCAGTTCCTAACCAAAATGCCCAAAGGCAGTGGCACTCACACACACACACTGAGAGACAGGATGCGACATCCTGCACACTCACACACACACACACACAGACAGCCGTGTGTACACAGCTGCGGCTCATTTGATCGCTGGGCTTGGCCAATTGACGGAGAAAAAGACTTTTTGCGCAAATATTTCCCTAAATGTTTGCTAATTTGACTCGAGCTGCTTGTAGGCAGTTCCCTCATCATTTGCTCAGCTGCTCAGCTGCTTGTTGTCATTTGTTTTTTGCTGGCCCAGGCAAAAGTTGCCAAAAGTGGAGCACCGTATCTCGGCCTCTTGGCCCAACATAATTAAGTCCGGAAACATTCGACTTGCGGCCCAAAAGTTCACTCGGGAGTATTGCCTACTTATGCGGGCACAACACTCCAATCAATATGCGCATTAGAAGCCTCAAATCAGGTTAAGTGTATTGGTGGTAATTTGAATTTAGCTCACAACTAGTGAGTCATGAACACTCCTAGTGATTTAGTTTTCTTAAAATTCAAAACGTCAAATCTCTGTATATTTTGTTTTGATTAAAGTTTATTAAACCTAAAATACATTTTGTATTATTGAACACTGTCTAACTACGTTAATGAAAATTGAGGAACATTCTATCATCTCTTTAAACATATTCCCTTTGAGTACTTAAAGTAATAGCAATGTCTTAAAAATTGATTGCTCATACGCACTGTTGGCATTTCCATAAATTTACGCAGAATTGGATTAGGCACGCATATTCTGGTGATGCCTGAGCAGCGCAATATATTTAAAACTTCAAAAATATTCGAATTTAAAAAGTTTTTTCAGAAGTTCTTTGGAACATTATCTGTTAAAATAAATTAATTCCTCCCAAAAAACTATGCACCTATGTGGCAGCTTGAGCAGGAAATAAATATAGGGGATAACAAAATTTAGGTAAACAGATTATAAGAGATTTCTAAATACAAGTTTATAGTCTAAAGGGCCTCTTCAGACACAAGTAATTACGAACTTATTGTTAAACTTATGTAGTTAAATACGGTTTTGAGCTGGCAACAATAAACGACCTGTTATTCAGGCAAATGAGTTGGAAAGGAAGTTGGCTCGGTCAGTTCTGTGTAGAGTGATCAGTTTCGTGTGGTTTCGCCCAAGTTCAAGTGCCGAAAAACTTTCGCTTGGCAGTTTCGTACTCGTTTTGGCCATAAACGGGTAACTGTTGTTAAAGATATGTACATAAGAGCGCCCTGAACGCATAAATTGCTGTTTAATGAGTGCGGAGGCAACATGTATAGTGCCACAATCGGACTCCATTACCGGGGAATTCGCTTTGTGCCCCGAAGACTTTTAGCTTGGCTAACAAGTTTGTTCCATTTTCCTGGGCGGATGGCATTCTGAGTTATTAATAAACATAGTGTGTTGCCCACACACACATGGGCACATGTGGAACACACTCGTTCAGGTTCACATCAATATTTACTCTGGCCAAGTAATTGATAGCTTATTGATTTACATGCCCGAGAAGCACCTTTCTTTTTATTTTCCTGCTTTCTCGCTTTGTGCTCTACCCAGTGCTTTTCTTTCTCGCTTTTCTCATTTTCCACAGAGCTTCAAAGCCCCAACTTGTGTGCCTATGCATAACATTTCACTTACCGTATCGTGATTTTAGGATGGAAGCAATGAACAAGAAATAAATATTCATATCGGTACTTCGATTGGGTTAACTATATCATGCTAAAATTGTATTTTTAGTTCAGCATCCTAAGTTCACAGGAAATGAAATAACAGGTTTTTACTCAAAACGTCTTAGCCTTGTATTTATATATTTTAAACTCAACTTTTTAATAAGCATTTAAATTATATATCTCTATTTACTTTAATTATAAGGCTGTTAATTTGTTGGCTTATTATCGATTTTGTAGACTAACATCTATTTAATAAAATGCAGTTCTGCAGAGTTATTTTTCTTGAAATAACTTGTGCAATAACTTGCATTCCTTTGAAAATAACAATCACCTTTTAAAAGGATAGACAAACGGGAATTTCATGTTGCCCGAAACCTTTAAGGTGGCACTTAAAGTAAAATGCCAGGAGTGGGACTTATGACCATGGGATAAGCAAGAGGGCGGGGCAGGGGACAGCTGACTGATTAAGGCGCAATTGGAAGCTGTCTCAGCTGCTGATGATGATGGGCTTTGCCAGTTGCCGCAAAATACAAAAATCCCCCAAAGCCGCACACACACTCACTTCACATCCTCGTAAATCCACTTCCCGATTCCCCCGCCCAGTGTTTGGATGTCCCAGCTCGGCGAGGACTGCCCTAGGCTCAGAACTCATTAAATTACAATAAAAATAATATCGCACACACACACCCAAGGCAGAAAACCCACCGGAAACGCACATAAATCTCATCATAGGAACCCCAAGCCAAAGAAAAGAATTCCGGAGAACTTCACAACGGATAAACAATTGAGGTTGGGAGTCGAGTAAACAGAAAGTAATTTAATAATACACATTTATTCCCATTTTTCAAATATAACTTTGCAATTTTAATTTGTGAAGATATGGATTTTTTCATGTTTATTTATTATTTATTATTTAATACAAGGAGTAACGTAAAATTATTAAGACTACAGAGTAAATGTTCTTTCAGATAGCATTTGTTTTGGCAACATATATTGCTATAGTATTTCTTACAAAATGAAACACAGAATGGCTCGAAAAAAATTGAAAGGCAAAGCCCCAAATAAACGAGTTCATTTAATAAGGGAATTTTTCCATTCATTGACTCGATTGTGTAAATAAACCGCTTGAATATCGCTTATTAATATTCAATAATAAAAAAACAGATAAACGGACTGCAACTGTATTGCATATTTACTGACAATTCGGTATGAAGCGGCTTAATTTACATAAACAATTACTTAAGGCTTGAAGTATATTTAAAGACCTATGGTCTACTGTAAATTATATGTATGCTTAAATACTTTCCAATGCCTGCGGAAATAACTTATACGCCCTGTAAGCCAAGTGTCATGTACATTAATAAAGACCACAGACATGTTGTCCAATTAAACGAGAGGAAAGGCAAAGTGCAGATCATTCCTCCTCCTTCGTGATTCTTAAGCCCGCATGCCACAGTCTCCTATCATTTGGGTAGATTAACAAAAAGCCTTCCCAACTCTGCAAATATGTAAAAAAAAACAAACGAAATAAAATCACCATTTAACATTTGTGTACAAAGCTAAACAAGCGAAAAGAATGGAAAAAGAGCAAAAAACTTTTCATTTTATGACGCATTAAAATGAGAGGTCGTAAAAAGTTAAAGGGCATAAAAACGGGCCAAATCATGAACGTGAAAAAATAAAAATAAAAACACTTCACCAATAGACAACATACAAGGGGCCAGAGTAAACAAACAAATAAACAGGCGAACAAACAAAGAAAACAAACAGATGTATAATACTTAAAAACACTAAATATACACCCTTGGCGATAAAAACTCGAACGGGGCTTAACCCGAAATCAAATGAAATTAAATGCGCAATACGCAGTACACAATACACACAGATATGCAGGTGAAATGTGTACATATAGTTACTAAATATATATAAATAATGAGCATATATCCCCCTGTATTCAGCCATAATGGCTACGTGTGTAACCAACTTTTTGTCATTTCTCCACATTAATCTGTCCGACTGTTGCTGCTGCTGATGATATTATGATGATACCTTATTGCCCAACGACCGCAGTGCAAACGGCAGCAACATCAGCATTCGCACAAACACCAACCACAAGCGTCCGAGCCGCTTCACACAGTTAATGGACCTCCTGCCTTTAGGGCTGAGTGTGAGCTCCATGAGGCTGGCAGCATCGGGGTCACCACAGTCGCAGTCACAGTCGCAGTCTCAGTCACAGAGCCAGCAATCGCTGGGCAGCCCGCATCTTAGCAGTTCCCAGCTGGAGATGTCTTCTGCCGGCGACACTCTCCGGCACTCTGTGAGCTTCCACACCGAGGAGCTGCTCCTGGACTTGGCGACCAGCCAGGAGTTCTGTGAACTGCACAGGTAGTTGGGCCATTTCGAGAAAACACCACCTGCCACAAGACCCAAAACACAAGACACAACAGACACAAAATCCAAAACACAAGACACAGCTGCTGATGACGCTCGGGCCACTCGGGCGCATACTTAATGTCCTGCTAAGCAGCTAGGAGCAGCAAATTAAAGGAAGGGGGCAGTGGCGGACCCAAAATATCCATCTCTCAAATGCGTATAGATATGGAATTCAAATCATGAGTAAAATAACTGCATAACACGTAATGCAAACTAAATCGAACTTAGCTTACATATATTCCATGGCAAACACACATATATTTATATATATAATATATAATATGTTCTCTCATATAATTAACTTAATTATTACTTTAATTAATTACCTAATATTAATACTTTTTTTTAATGCTAATTGTTTACTTATCGTAGGCATATATTAATGATACTTTTTCTGAATTACATTTTCAACATTAATACTTTACTAATAAGTTATTATGTTCGTCTTAGGAATCGGCAGTGTGTACCATAAACATATTATATAGAAATATAACAATAGCAAATACATAAATGAATAAGTTAGATATTAATTAGTACTTCTATAAATAATTTACAGAGTAAAAATAAAAGCACAGAATAAGTCTTTTGCGTTGAACAAAAATGGTTTCAGCATGTAGCATATATAACAGATATGCCATTTGTTATGCTTTTAATTAAATTAACGTCCAATTTAAAATAATGATTAATTTAATGGACCTTTTTTTTCCAAATTAAAATAAATCAGACACTTTTTTCCTAAGTACATAAACACAAGCCATGCGTGAGTGTAAGTCTATGTGTAAATGGTGCTCTTCCTTTTTATTTGTTTTATTTTTTTATTTACTTATCTAGTTAAACAGATGCACTTAAAGTCAAAGAATAACTTTAAAGTTTTCCTTGCCACTCACATACGCTACGAATTAATCTTTATAATTGCCCAAAGACTGCTGCAAAACTTCCTTCAAAACTTGTTGCAGTGGGGCATTTCAAATGATTATATTTTTTAATACTTTTACAATTGCAACCCTGAGCAGATGAAAAATGTCGAGCAAGATTAGGTCTTGGTACTTTCAAGGATTAAAGTCCAACTCGAAGTCCACTTGCTTCACGTAAGAGTGAATAAACCCTCTTCAAATCACACAGCAACTACGACAATGCGTACTTCATATCAATAAAACAATGCGGCAGTCCAAAAATCAAAGAACAAATGGAGTGGCAGTGGGGAGTTTCGGGTTCAGGTTCGGGTTCGGACAAGGACTAAGGACTAGGGACCTGGACTGATGAGGAGGCAATAAAAACCCAGCTGGGGAACTCGAAACCCGGGACTTGAGCACGCGAGCCACCTTTGACGCGATGAGAGATTGGGTTTGCGACTCGCAATGGGGATAAGTGGATTAAGTGACAGTGGCCACAAGCGAAGGTTGACCGCCCACTTTGCCACCCACCTAAACGTATTTTTCCGAGCCAAATTAAATTTCGATTCCAGTGAAAATTAAGTAATTATGGTGTTTAGGCCACGTGGGGAGCAATTATCATGTAAGATATCACAAGCAACGCTGACAAACCGACAACATAATTGGATTGAACGAGTGTTCCGGCTTGATGCACTTGACAGGTTTATTTTCCCAGAGCCTCAAATTGTTTGTAACTGTGGAAAGGGGAGTCAATTCGGTGTAGTCATTTGAGATTAAGTAAATTGCTTACCGAACGATAAGAGCTGAGATAAATTTTGATAAATTTGACAACAATCAAATAATTCGTGATTTAAGATTGTAATTACAAACTTCCAGACTTATTAAACTTTAAAATCGGTGTTCGATTAGTCTATTTTGCAAGCCAACTTTAAAACAGATTAACATAAACATTGGTAGAAATATGACCAATAGTAGAAAGACAAATTGGAATGCAAATTTTTAGAGAACATGTCCCTTTGTAAACCGGATACAACGGGTTATGTTATGGTTGCTGAAACTGCAGTTTGGGGTCACCCTTTTGCAATTAGTAATTGGAAACATAAAAACGGATCAAAGAACTGAAAGCTTCTAATTAAAATTAGAATACCCTCTGAATGGGTATTAAAATTGCAGTCCGTTTCGTATCAGTCTGATTTTAACTTGGCAAATTGCATGTTTGTGCGAAATGAACGGATTCGAATGTCGCCCCTTAACATTTGACACATCCGCTGTGGCTCAACGCCCCATCAGTCACGACGGCACGTGGAAAATGAATTAATTACTAACCAACAGCGGCTGATAAATTGCGGCTGAATAATGTAGTTGGGGCGAGATATCCTCGCAGCTGACAAGTGTATAAATCGAATTAGCGGAGAGCGATTCCCACTTAGATGGCCGGTCAGCGGCGGTGAATCCCGGGCTTCAGGGTCAGTCGGCAACATGGCAATGCAATTAAGGGGTGAGGGGGTTGGGGATCTGCTCCTGGACAGCTGCATCAAGTGGTAAAGCCCATTAAGGAAGGAGCAGAGTGGAGCAGGCGGTCGACCTTGGCTGTTTCTGTTGACATGCTCATTCATTTGCTCTTTTGCCCACGCCCCTTGCGAATCCGATTTGATTTCCTGCATTCTGCATTATCCATCGACCGTGACCTTGGCCGCTAATTGCATCACAATGGGGAGGCTGCAGGTGGATTGCAGGAGGCTCAGAGCACCATCTGCCTTGAAGAACCCCAACCCATCGATCAACCGCTGTCATAGCTTTGGATTATCTGCAGGCGGGTAGCTCAACTTTTATCGGAGAAGGCCCTTCATTGATCCTTCAGCGAATTGGTTTCCAAGTTCGTGTCATTAAACTGAGATTCATTGCTGCCATTTCGCTCTATCTTCATCGGGCATATCCACCTCCAAGTAATCGAATGTCAACAGGATGTTCGTTGGAAAAGGGCAGGGTATTAGCTTTTAATAGCAGTATAAATAATGGGGTTCCAGCAATCGGTTGCTAATGAAAGAGCTGTGCCACTCCGTCGGGACATTTGAATTGCCAAGTTTGTATGCAGTTGCAGTAATCCGTAAGCGGATTAACATCTGCCATGAAATACAAACTCAAACGTTACGCCAATCTCTTCTTCTGAAAGCCGGATTTTGTTTATTCATCTGTTGCAAACGATAAAAAACGGAAAATAATACGAAAATAACAATGTTAGAATTGCATGCAACTTAAATGCCAATTATAAAACAAGTACATTCCATCATGCAAGTGGCAAAAGATTTAGTTATTCGTTTCAAATGGCTGCCGCGATTTCATTTATTTAATAACATTTTTTTCTATTTTTCGCCACTTTTTATTCATTGCTATATTTTTTAATATCCTTTAATTAATTTGCCCTTAAGTCTGAAGGACACATAAAATGACTTGGTTAAAGGGATTTCATGAACACAGATAATTTGGGTTTTTATTCATCACCTTTAAATTGAACATTATATTTAATAAATTTATGCAAGACTAAATCCAAATCAGATCTATTGAAAATTATGCAAATAGTCGCGAAATCATTTCCTAACAGCGTGTGTAAATTGAATTAAAACGCGAAAGAGAGCAAAAAAAATGAGATGTATTTCATAATGATGTGATCGGAATGCAAAAACACATGTTTTAAACTCAAGAGTGCCACACCAGAAATAATGCAAAATAATTGGAAAAATGATATTAGTATCGTGTGCGAAATGATTTCTTACACATTAGCGCACACAACTTATTTCGAACGTATTTCGTCTTTGACAGCCTTTATTTTGGTAATATGCAACAGACGGAGACCATTATTCAAAAATGGAAATTGTGTGTTCCCAGTGCTTCGGCATCTAGGATTGCAGTTTTATTCAGGCCAACCGCCCCATAAAAACTCGCTGATTTCGCAGGAAATGTTGATTTATTTGGCTTCCGAACACCGCAAGTGAATCTAGAGCGAAGCTGCGAAAAGCCGCAAGGCCCTGTAAGCTGAAACTTTCCCCATTACCACACCTTTCTTACCTCTGTCGCCGGAGGAAAAACCCTAGGGAATCCGTTCTCTCATTAAATTTTAACTATGCGCTTAGCTGGATAGACTGCGGTCTTTCAAGTCAGCTCAAATAGCCGGCGTTTGAGGCATTGTTGCACCAAAAGAAAATACTTCCATTCGTGCGCTGTGTGCCGCCGAATAACCTCCAGTATTTTGAATTAATTTCACTACCTTCACAGACTTGTGCCCTGAAGGCAAAATTGTCTCAGGTGTATGTCAAAAGTGCTCAGTTCTTTGAAGGCAATCCAAATGTTTAATTTCCAACAAGTAGACTTTCACAATTTCCGAATGGCATTAAGCATTTAGACTACAATAATTGGCACAAAAATTACACTAATTTTTTCTTTGGCACTTCAAGTTTTCAGAGCAAATAATCAGGAATAACTCTAATTAAAATAATAAGCTAAAGGAGCTTTCGAACATTTGGCAAAAGACAGCCTTTGCAGGACCTCTTTTTTGGTCCTCGGTGGTCCCCTTCATTTCGCACAGCGGCGAATTTAATTGCATATTTTTGGGAGCTAGCATTTGGTTGCTAAGTCAGTTCTAAGGACTCGAACTGCAACTGGAAAAGGGAATCGCAATGCGAATGGGACTGGGAACTCTGGTTTGCTGATGTCAGATGCAGCACCTGCTAATTGCCCACCTGTCTCTAACAGCCAGCTCAGCATAAACGCGTGTGTGCACTCGAAATAAAATCGGAAGTATGCTTTTCAAGAGCGTTTTTTGAAAGCACTAATTTGGAATCATTAATTATCAGTTAACTACTGCACTCAAAAAAATAACAATGCTTACAGACAGTAAACAGTAATAAGTATTAATTTAATAACTACTTTGTAATTTCATTTTTAATCCCACGATATTTTATGTTTTTTGGAATATAACATTAATATCACAAGTTTCCTTTTGATGCCTTTCAAGTATTAAGTTGCACATATTTAAGTGGAACAATTAGTATTTTTTATGAGTGTACATTGGCTGCTCTTGTGTCGACCAAAAGGTCTACTATGTGGTCTTCAAAAAAAGGGACAATTTCATTGTTCTCCCAGGCCAAATTCCACATTGTGTCCCCGGAAAATGTTTGGAAAATCGAGGAGGGATCTGCACCGGCCTATTCCATCTTTGGCAAAGGTAGGGATAATTCGTCAAACTGACTGCATTCCAATTTCTGTCACAAAGCCCTGCGGAAGGGAAATTAAATTTCTGAGCCTATAAATGAGCGGCATGTTGTGGTCATCGAGGGAAACCTGCCACTTCTTGGGTGCATGTTGCACAAATGATTAATAACTCTTGAACTGCACATTTGCCCAATTGAGGGCCATTGTGCAATCAAAATAAGTGCATGTTAGGTTCGTTTGCAGTGGGAAAGCTTAAGTTCATTAATTTAAGATAAGACCCAAATAAATATGCATTCGGTAAATCAACTCAGCATCCAGAATACTTGGATACCACATTGTGTGCCAATTGTACGATAAAAATAAATGCATGTCAAGTTTATATTACGTAGATTTTTGTAAACTTAAGTTCATTAACCTTAGATAAATTCTAAATATAATTAATGTATGATTCTCTTTATACAGTTTAAGGCATTCAAATACCTTTGGCTTGAAAAGTAGATAATTGGTATTTGATTTACGTAATCCTGAGTTCATTTTAATTAAAGATAAGCTCTAAACAAAAATAATAAATGCTTTCCTTTCATTAAACTGAAGGCATCCTTTGGATAGTATTTCATATGCTATACATATGTCGAGTTTCTATTAGTCGACTTATTTACAATTAAGTTCAACTAGTTTAAGATTAGCCACAAATAAAATGAATTTGTGCGTTGTGAATATAGATGGCTTCGATGGTGCTTTAAATACAATTTTATGCAACTTTAAGCTTTTGAATATCTCCTATGAATAGTTCATAAGGGGTAAAGTAATAATAGAGCTCATAGTAAGGGTGTAATATTACGTAACTTACATCATATCATACTCACCATACTCACGTTAACACTTCATTATAGAAACTGCAAATCACAAATTCTCATTGATCTTTATATACCATAAACTATTCTTTGTAGTTTTCAAAATTCTAAAAAATTCTTTACATTATTTCTTAACAAATTAGAATAATTGGCCTGACTTTGGAATTTAGCTTTACTTTTGGCACTATTAAACTTTGTTTCTTAAAATGTAATTCATTCGAACTTTTTGAACTTTTGCAAGTAAACAAATAAAGAAATTTGGAAAATATGGAAAATCATTGGCAAGGAAGTGAATGCAAACTGAATAAAATTGAACAAGATTTAAGTACTTCAAGTGAAGAAATCAATGAATAAGTTCGAGTGAGTTACTTGATGCCCTTATTTGACCCTTTTCGTTGAAGATTCGCGCAAATCGCTGCTCTAATCACTGTATTTTACCCCTTTCCCCCAGAACCACTCTTAGAGATGAGTTTGGCACGCAGCGCGTTTACAAGAAGACCTCGCCGAACTGTGTGCTGACCCTATATCTGCCGACCCGGGAGCTCACCCTCACCGGCAACAATCCGTCCGTCCTGCGCGGCATTGTCTATGTGGACCCCAAGGCCATCCAGGGATATCGCGTATACGCCCAGCTGACGCTAACGTTCCGGTGAGTCCGCCTCTGAGGAGTTGTTTTTTAAGACTGAAACTGCGCCGTGTCTGCTCAATGTCAACAATGGTCCTCTCCACGATTCCCATTCCGATTTCAGCTACGGCCGCGAGGACGAGGAGGTTATGGGTCTGCGATTCTGCAACGAGGCCATCATGTCTCTCCACCAGATTTGGCCACGTCTCGAGGAGCCCACGCCGGAGTCGCTCAGTCCTCTGCAGGTAATCATGGAAATTGAAATTATGCAGTCCAGCGTCCCTCTCCCCACACATTCCGCTACTATCTGCTGACGAGCCCTTGACCGGCAGTTTGCAAGGGGGGCTTAGACCTCAGCTGAGCTGTCCAACTTTGGCATTAACAATTGATGACGCTGCGGATTGCCCAGCCCACAAGCCAGCGATCCCCCCAATACCCAAAGCCCAATCCTTCGAACCCACCCCATCAATCCGCCCGCGAAGGACCATAAATAATTGGACAACTTGCAGGGGCTTGCAACGCCATCGTTTGGCACCTCGACTTCGCGTCGCCCGATTGGGGAGCGGATGGGATTTCAGGGGGACTGCGGTTGGAGTTTCACTTCCCCGCGAAATTTTAACTCAGATGAATTCAACGATAAGAGCTGAAATTGGGTCAGTTAAAAACTGATAAAAGGAAGTCTTAAGTGCAACCATTTTTAAAATGCTTTCGGTCCCCAATAGACAACACTGAGATTCTGAATAGGAGTATAGGCATAAAGTCAATTTGAGTCTTATAAATAAAAAGGTTATTTAATTGTACACTGTAGACAAAAGTTGAAAACTTAAGCTAAAAACTAATTAATATTAAAACGAGAGCAAATTTTAAAATTGCCTTTCTGTTAAAAGGAAATTAGAAAATTGTTGTGCCTTTAAACAACAATTTAATAACCTTTATCAATCGTGTTTTTATTGCTTTTACCGAGGAACTTTGTATGATTATTTAGTACCCCGCATTTTAAATATAACTCAGCATTATTATTATCCATTTTGCCTTGCACGAATGGCAATGTTTAACTTTCTTCATGACGAACTGACGATTTTGTCTCGAGACGCAACTTCGGCGTGCGGGATCAACCCCGGAGCCACTAGTCCTGGATTTTTATGAGCAGCACGTTAAGTTTGTCCGTCCGGATACCGACAGCTCACGTGCGCCCCTGGATACAAATATGTGTACATTAGGGCGGTCCGAGTTTGTATCAAACATTTCGAGGTCGAGTTCCCATCCACTTATAATAGCAGAAGATATTTGTTGAACAAAAATTCGCTTTAGGGTATGCGCATTGGCTTTAAAGTATATCACTCATACGCAGTGTTGCCTTAAATAACTTACTTTAAAATAACTAACTGAAACCATTATTCAGCAACACAAAAATTACACAACCATTCCGAGAAAAACAACATTTTTCGATCCGACAGTAACATTTTTTTTTGTTTTTATAATAATACTCATATACATATGTATATTTCATAATTTCGAACAAAAAAAAAGATTTTCTTTTTTAAAAGCCACAGTTATTCTTTTAAAATTTGAATATAATTGTTACCCTTTTTTTATGATTTATAAAGAAAAGTTGAAAAGTGTAATTGTTAGACCACCGTTTAATTTTCAAAAAAAAATATATTTTTTCTGTTTTTCCATATTGTGATTTTTATATGAACAAAATCAACAAGAGATTAAAAAAAATGTTTGCTTGGAATTTTAACTGGCATACGCATTGCATGAGTAATTTTTATGAAAAGGTTTGAGTCCATTTTTTTTTTGGTTGAACCACCCTGGTGCGCATACATATATAAATGTGTATTATGTGTATCGAATGTGATGGGTGTTGCTGTCCCCCGGAATCTTCCTGCCTTCGAGCGGTTGCACTTAAACCAATTGAAAATCAATTTCATTTAACTAAAAGCCAAACAAATGTTTGCCGTTGCCTCTTCAAATTCTTTGTGCATTGTTTTAGGTCCTTGCACGGGGTTTAAATGGTTTGGACCATGGCCGAAAGACAAAAGAGCGAAGGTGGAAAAAACGAGGGAAGCTGACCGAAAATTTCAAACTCAACTTTTCGCATTTTTATTAAATTTGACATGGAATAATTTATTTTTTTTGCCATCCCATTTCCGACAACTCACTCCCGAGCAAATTCGGTTAGCCAATGGGTTTTCTCGCTCCACTTCGTCATAATGGACTCGCAGGCAACCGTATTCTTTAAGGGTCCTTACACACACACCCACACACACACACACATACAGGGACTAACACACACAGGCGCACGCATAATTAAATAAATTTGATTTTAATAACTTGCCGAACGACAAGAGCCCGCAAAGATAAAGAAAATCCGGCCAAAAATAGGCCTTAGCAAACAGACGAGAAAAATGAGAAGGGGCTTGTAAAGATTGAATAGTACACTGAGAAAAATATACGAAAAGTACGGAAAATTTAAAACGAACATAATTGGAAAATCTTTACAGCCTCGTTGTTTTTACAATTTTAATATTCAAATATTAAACGACTATATCATAAAGCTGTCAAAGGAATGTTCAATAAATTTATAAAAAAATCGTGTAGCAAATTAATAATACTACTTCATATAACAGCAATTGCTTAATAACTTTGGCTTGCTTCTCTTCTTGTGAATTAAATACTTTGTTTGGGAAAAAGGAACACAACAAATATTAACTGAAAATTGAACATCTTAATTGCTTTGGAGTTCTATGAAAAGTTTAATTAAATGTCATTATATATTTAAAACTGCATTGGAAAGCTAAAACCTAAGACCACTAGGTCATGTTTTCTTTCATAAATTCTTACTCTATCCGACAGATAAAGCACCTTTTTACTTTTGTGGCTTGCTGTTCACTGTGAGAATCTGGTACAACGAAAGTCCGAAGGACGTGGCTTTCGTTGACCCGGCAACCCGAGAATACACGTGCCAACGATTATATTTACCTAGATATATGTATGTTTTTATAAAAATATACATTTGGGTTAACCATTATTCCGAGTGAAAATGTGTTTTAATGGGAAGGCAAATCAAAATGAAGTTTTCTGCTGAATAACCGTATTAAAAGTTTAATATTTAAAATATTGTTGACACTTAACATGGTTTTTGTTCAGAAACTGTTGCAGAGGGATTAGCATAAATCTTGAAAATATCCAGGTTTTCTTCTTACAAGCTATTCCCAGTGAAGGTCCACTCTAGTGTACATACACAGTTGTATGTAGATGGGCTTAATAAAATGCAAATGAAATGCTGGCCGAAAACACAGAAGCAGCAACATAAAAAATCGCAGTCAATGGTTTTGTTTGCGCCGCAATAAGAAAATAATAAATAAATTAACATATTCCGGCTCTGTGTAATTATGCTGATTTGGGCCTCGAGTTTCAACTTCAATCGAAACACTAAGCCGCATTTATTTTCCCCCTTGCAGGAAGCCCTGATGAAGCGCCTGGGAGATGGCGCCCACCCCTTCACCCTCTCGCTCTCCTCCTACGCCCCCCCCAGTGTCCAGTTGGTTCCGGCCAAGCGGTACTACGGAGCTCCGATCGGCACCAGCTACGATGTCCGCTGCTTCATCGGTAAGTCCTGCGACCCCCGATCCCACGGGGGATTCCCCAGTATGGTTAGGATATAGTCAGAGGGACAAGAAATGCCCAAATATTTATTTCATGAAATAGGAGCAATAGAAGTAGAGCCTTGAAGTTATATAGAACCAGCATTTGATCATAGACGAAAAGTTTATTGTTGTAAGCAAGTATATAACAAATATGATTATAATCGGACTGTTTCCAAAAAAAGCTACCATTTTTGTTTTATTATTTATAAATTACATACAAATAGGGTATTAAATTCTAAAGCATTTATTTTTGTGCCATGCTGCAACATTAAATAATATTTTACAACTTCGTAGTAGTTTTGAAAGGTATAAATAGTCTACATAATGCGTAATGCTTTATTTTAACTAATAAAAAACTGTTTTATTTATATTATTATTATTTAAATAATAATGTTATTTAAGCACAGATTTGTTTTATCCCTAGTTATAACATCTAGAGTATGAGGTCACCATCCAGTTAAAGTGAAGAAGAAAATCAATGATGTGTAAATAAGTTAACAAATATATAATAGGAAAAGAGTAACTAAGTGACTAAAATAAAACAGGGCAGTCATTCCAAGGCTTAAGTTATTGGGCCAACTTTAAGTTGCCCTTCTATTTGGGGACAGTCTAGAGCGGATTGTTTTGGGACTGGGTCACAGACGGACATCAGGCCTCCACCTGAAGCACTCACCCGCATTGCTGGCATTCCCCACCACCCATCGCCACCCACCACCCACCACCCACCAGCACCCATCACCTTCAACCCACCATTCCAAATCAAACCCATTCATGTGCCGTCAAAGATCGAAACGTCGTCACCAACTGAACCCAGTGGCGACTTCGACTGTAACAATCAACTCGGCTCAATTATATGTGTATAAATATCCATCTGTGCGCCAGCGGACACGCCCCCTTCAATCTGCGCCCATCGAATCATTCGCTGACGTCAGCACGAGGGGGATTTGTGATTGATTTTCGTTACGATTCCTTGGGGCTCTTTTTTCTTGTGGTTTTTGTTTTTTGTTTTTCGGCTTTGTTTTGTTTTTCAATGGGGGTGTTCTGAAAGTGGACCAAAAAAGTTTATAAAAAACAGGGAAGAACAAGAAAGTAATCATGGGCAAGCCAAAATACGAATACCCTTGCAGTTTAAATTTAAATAGTCTTTTTGCCACCTTTAGTATCTTCAAGTTTCGTTTTATACGAAATAATTATTATTGAAAAGAATATTATTATAATTGAAAAGAACTTGTTTTTTTTTTGTACTTAAAGTATAATGATCAGGATAGCAAGCCTGATTTGCCACAAACATAATGCAAGGGTATTATAAAATCAATATTAAACGCTTTCACAGGATTCGGATAAGGTTCAGATTCAGATCCAGATTGAGATTCTGTTGATATTATTTTAGTCGCTCCGTGGCGCCCGAGGTCGTACGAAATATGTCCGTGATTCTGTGTTTTCTTCACTTTATTTGGGCCACGATATACGCACTGTGGCTGGGCCATCCAATATCCTGTTAAATGAAACTGTGCGACTTGGCCAACGGCGCCGGCCAAACGGGATTTGGTCCAGAATTATCCTCCCCGATTCCCCGATTCCCCGTTCCCCATTCCCGATTCCTGATTTCATCCCATGGCCAACGCCTGTGTCTCCAGGCAATCGTGCAATTGTTGGATCTGGCATGCAAAGCTCCTTCTGCGGTTGCCCCCGGCAACTCACGCAGGACATCCGGAAACTAGGTGGGGGGGAAGGGGGGATTGGCCAGGTCCTGCTGCTGATGCCTCTGTGCCTCCACAATCACTCGCTTGTGCAGTATCCTCCAGTATTCCCCGCATCGCCAGCAGGACAAAGGTCGAAGGTCGAAGACAACGGCCAACGGAAGCCGTGCGTTTCACAATTTACCAGAAGAACTGGCAAATTTATTGACGGGATGAGTAAGCGCATCGGAACAGATTGCCTGCCCAAGAATAGGAGCACGAATGTGTTGAATAACATTGAGTATTTAGTATAAATAAAGTTGTTGCGATTGCCAACCGATTGTTGTGCTAGAACACATTTTGAAATATTACTTTGAATTTTATTTAACTTAGAGCTCGCGAAATTTGGACTGAAAACTTGTTGAATGCTTGTACTCTAGAACGCTCAATTTTAAATGGAAATTTTCAGATATCACTCATACGTGCCGTTGCCTGTGATTAAACAATAGTTTTTTAATTCTACAATATTAAACGGTGAGGGTAAGGTTTTCTTTTTGACCCACTAATGTACTATTTTAATTTGTATTGCATTGTTCAGTAATTCAGAAGCAGAGGCACGGTCAAATCAATTTTTGGAAATTCGGCCCATTTATTATTGTTAGGAGATCAGAGAAAGACAGTGAACATTTTCACAAATTTTAATCACCATAAAAGCAGTCTGGGTAATTATTTCAATTTACGTGCCAGCTTAAACTGAAAATTATTGCAAGGCAGCATTTAAATTACACGGTTCAAGATAATAAGTAAAGTCAGCAGGCTTAAGCGCACAAATCTTTGTTAATTAGAACTTTTTTAGGGTGGAGTATTCAAAATATCAAGGCTGCTTAACATATACAATTCTAATGGACGTAAATACGACGAAACATTAAAATTCTTTTTTTTTTTAATATAAGGAATCGAACGAGTCCCAACATTTTAAAAAAAACTGGAAATCAGATGTTCTGATTATCACATCACATTTTTTTACTTCTCTTATTAAACATTTATCAAAAAAGTTGTCAATATATCATACAATATTCTTTAATTATATTTTCTTAATGGTTTTTGGTGTAATATTAATGTAACTATTAAAGTGTTATGAGACGCACTGTACGCCTGGGTGAATGTGGACCACATATAACTTATACCCCAATCATGATCGCACGCCCCTCATCCCGTATCGTTCGTATCGCCCCCTATCCAATCCCATAGAGCTCCTGACCGACGACGAGCTATCACGAACCGAGGCCCCCAAGATTAGGCGCCCCTATACCATTCCGCTGGCCAGGTGGGTCGCAAATATCTGCTGCCGCGGCTGCTGTGCCTGTATGTGCACGGACCAAGGTACATCAGGCAATAATTCTGATTGTGAATGTGGAATGTGGCAAGTGGACGTCGAGGTCCGAGTTCGAGTTCGAGTTCGAGTTCGACTTTCGAATGTGAATGTATCGGATGTATCAGATCGGCCACGCTATTGGTGTCGTTATCCTGTTGCTGCTCGTGATCGTGCTCCCTTCCATTTCCGTTTCCGTTTCCGTTACGGTTTCAGTTTCCCTTCCATACTATTCCGTTCTACTCCGTTTCGTTTTGCGATTTTTCTTGGTATTGTGGCTTGTTTTCTCTCTCTCCCTCTTTCCCTCTCTCTCTGTCTCTCTTTATCTCTGTGCTTGTTTCTGTATTTTAAATGTCCCTGTCAGTGTTGGGAAACACTCGCGTATTTAGGTACAATGGAGTTTTATGTTTGAAGCATCATGTTACACGGTTTTGTATTTGGTTTTGTAGGTTCTATGATGGAATTTATACTCCCACTTTTCTTAAATCTGATCCTATTTAACATATAATGTTTATTGAACATTGAAAATTGTGTAACCACCTGCTATTTTACCTAGATATAAAAAAGACCAGTTGAAGTTCCATAGCTTGAATCCCCTAAAAACTTAGAAGCCTGAAGAGTTCAAGTAGGGGCCCATTTCTCAATGTCAGGCCAAGATTTGATATAAAGTTAAAGTGCTGTGTCGGAAGTAGTTTCGTAACAGCTTTAACAAATAAGACTCATTAATAGAACGAATTGTAGTACCCTACAATTTGACTTCCATTTAACTTCCTCTGACAGATTGCAAACCAGCACCTTAACATGACATTGAGAAATCGGCACTATAGGAGCGATCGTACGAGCTATGGAGGTTCGACCTTGGTTCGACCTTTCCCAACACTGGGCTCCCTGTCTCTTCGCCTCCACCCGATCCCTCCCGTTGTTGTGCTCGATCTCCATGGCTGTTAATTGCTCATCTGTAAGTACTCCGTGTTCCCTCCCGTCTTGCATCTCTCCATCTTTCCAAGATTACCTTCACTTTCATTACTGTCACTGTCACTATCACTTTCACTATCACTTTTTTTCCCTACATTTCTGTGTGCTCCACCTTCATTTACTTCATGTTCAATGTGTTCGCTATCCGTTCAAGTGGCCGCCTGCCTGCCCTGAGGTAAAAACAAAACTCATGAACTCATGACTTGCCATTCGGACGATTGACGGACCAGGACATTGAAATTACTCTCAAAATTAAAGGATATTTCGCAAAGGAAATCCTTGAATCAATTGAAAAGCTTAGCAAGCGTCGGCGGCGGCAACGGCAGCGGCAAACGAAAATCCCTCATTTTTTTTAATCTCGATGGCTAACCAGTGTTATCCCTCACCGTTTCACTCGTTCTCCCCTCCGTTTCCCGCTCTCAACTGATCCTCCAGCGGACAAGACGGATGAGAAGTTCCATCGCCGGGCATCCGTGAAGATGGGCGTGCGGGTCATCTATCGCACCGACGTCTTCCACCACTTGGCCCCCGAGCAGTTTGCCGCCTACGCCGGTCGACAACAACACGGCGCCCAGTCGCCGCCGGCCAGTGCCACGCCCCCCTCCGGAGGCGAGGGCGCTGACCAGCAGACAGCACACTCACACTCACACTCACAATCGCAATCGCAGCCGTCGAGCGGATCCAAGCACAAGTCCAAGTCCGAGCGGGGCGACTCCTTCCCCAAGCTCCGCCTCTCGCCAAAGTCCTTCCGATTCAGCGGAAGATTCGGACGCAGCAAGAGCGAGATCGAGAAGTGCCCCAACGATCCGTTCCACAACTACAGCAAGTCCTTCCAGGAGGTGAGTCCCTAAACAAATCACCCAGACCTTCTTTGAAGGAAAGTTATTACTTGACCTGTACAAAAATACAGGGCAAGTGATAGTTTTTTTTAGAAATTATATCCAGAAACTGGGTACACTTTAATAATTTTTATTTTTAAATTAAAGTTGGCAAAGGTATTTGGATATCTAATTCTAAACTAATAAGTTATTTGATTTTATTAATAGCAAAAGTCAATAGTAAAAGTTCTAAATAAAAATAAAGTAAAAATTGTATATTTTTTGTAAAATCAGCAGAGTGAATTATATATCTTTATTAATATTCAAGAACAACAAGTATTTATACTCATATACATATTAGTCAAAATATGTTGAGTTAATATTTTAAGAAAACTTGTTGAGTACTTTTTCTTAAAGGTAAATTTAATCACAAATACCTAGTGTAAGATATTCTAAGTAACTGTAACCTTTGAAAACATACTTTAATTCCCATGAATCTCCCTAGAAATTGTTGCATAAATATAAATATTAAGTGCCGTGTACTTAAGCGGCTTTGATTGGAAGTATTTTGGACCCAAATGAGCCACTTGTTCTCCCGATTTCCAGCACTGCGACAGCATGTTGCCGCCGCACACTGGCGCCGGGGTGACCGGGGGGATCGGGGGCGTGAGCGTGGGCCCCTGCGGAGGTCCCCAAGGATCCGTGGACAAGCCCTTCCTGCTGCACGACGGACGGGTCGGCTTGAGGGCCAGCTTGGACAAGGGCTGGTACACCCACGGCGAGGACGTCAATGTGACCGTCAATATTCGCAACGACAGCCGCAAGACGGTCCGCAAAGTCCGGGTAAGTTTTGTGGCAGCCTTGTACCTCAATCCCCTCAACGTTCCAATTCCATTCCGCATCAACCACAAATTCACACAGTCCTTGGTTATGCAGGCAATCATTGGAAATGGCATAACGTATACGCAACGTGGTGCGGCCAAAGTGAAGGCTAACAAACTGTTGCATTTCAGTCTAACCCAGAAAAAGTATATGACTTTGAAATGGCTGTGTTCGGCTTTCTTAAATTTAGTTTTGATTAGATTGTTTTCTAGTGAGTAATTGAATTTAGATATAACAATTTAAATTAGTATTTAAATAATTTTTTGATGGCCATGTAATTAGTGTATTTAAAAGATGCAGACATTTAAAAGTAACAATTTTAAATAAATAATTAGAAAGTATATAGATGGAAAACTACTTTACGGACTATTGAAAATACATTAAGCTGAAATCGACCAGAAAAACTTCTTTGCTGCGCTAATTGAATTTATTTACAAAATAATTTGAGCTTAAACAGCTATAATAATCTTTCTTTCTTGGCAAGTTTAATGGAATAAGTCATGTTCTTAGCACAAGGGCTTAATTTAAAACAAGAGCCGAATTAAGTGTTGGTCTTGCTTATTTAGTCTATAATTATGTTTAAAGGATTAGAGCCTCTTGGAGCTACTTACCAGTCGGTGCTCCTGGTTCCACAAGATTCCCATCGCAACGAAGCGGAAACTGAATTATATTCATCGTGAGTAAATAGTGTGAGCCACACAGACACCACCTTGCATAATCTGCATCGGCACTTCATCTTTGCAAACAGAATGAGTGGGTATCAGGCAGCAGCTAAGGCTTCTCGTACCCATTATTATTAGGGTACATACGCCCCGTTATCAATCATGTTTTATTTTTAAATCCATCATCCAACATTTAAATCCACATCTTGTAGAGTAAGGATAACTTATAAACAAATGTAAAATACAAATACGTATCCTAATGCTCTTTAGAATCAGTGAAAAACAAAAAACATTTTTTGTTGGTTATTCTAAACGGGAAATCGATCCTAAAAAAGAAACAAAATATGGACTTGAGTTAAAAAAATTTAATTTCATATCCAGTATCCTTATTTTCGAAAAACATTAAATGAGAAACAGTTTGCTTTTGCTTGCTTTCTAGAAAAACAATCATCTTTGAATTTATAAATACTTTTTGATTGTATTCAAGAACAACTTTTTTGTGAAGCAGAAAAGGTTTTTTCTTAACTTAAAGGCCATGTTTTTACAACTTTTTTTATTGTGCTTAGTGGGTACCTTCAAGACGAGGCACTCTGCCAAATTGATTCATTGTGATTTGTATTGAAAACGCTGGGACTTGGTAGGGCAAAGTTATGACAGTTAATCAAAAACTCTCCAAGTGCAGGGAGTCGAGTTAAGCTGATTGTGAGCTTTACCGTCCCAGAACTTCTAATTGAACAATGAATTTCGCTGCTAAAGGGATAACGATGTGGATTGATTTCCAGTTATAGAGAACGTAAGCTTACGCCATTGTCTGCCGTTTGGTTTTGATTAAGCAGACCAATTAAGGAAGATAAATTTGAAATTACAGCATGCCAATGCAAGACCTCTGGTGTGAAGAACAATAGACAGCTTAAGACTGAATGGCCGGCAATCGGCTTGTGCCAGTATAGAACACAATACCATCTTGGCCTTTTAACCACACCGTGCCACACCACCACACACCATCACACACCGCGTTTTAATCGCAATGGGGCACTGGAAGGATTACGTACGCACCAGGTGGCTGCCCAAGTGCAGGGGATCGGGAGTCGGGAGTCGGGTGGGCGGACAGCAAGTCAAGGCGGCGACAAATCGAGGGGATCCCCATCCCCTGGGATCGGAACAGGCAGTTGATGCCTTAAGCACACCCACTCACGCTCATATGCAAATGGCGCTTAGCCGAATGAAATTGTCAGGCCAAGGCACTGTGGAAAAGATGTCACTTCTAAGGGCAAGACCCATTCCTGAAATGTCGCCGTTTCTTACACATATCAGAATAATATTAATCTGCTATGCTCCGTAAAATAAGTTGAACCAAACGCGCCATGGCGAAGTTATTCGGATAATAACTTCTTTAAGCTTTAAAATACATTTTTATTGGCTTAAATAAATATTACATTTTAGCATGTTTTGAACTGAATCGAACTGTAGAAATTAATTTATTTTTTTCTGAGTTATAACCAGTTGAGATTATGTGTGATTTTTGAAAAGGTATGCAAATGTTGGAATTGCTTTCGTTTTGTAGAGTACTAAATTTGCTAAAATGCATATTATTGTTTATAATTATTTGGCCTTTATATTTACAGATAAAATATGTAGTATCTTCCATTTGTTATGATAAACTCAATTCAAACAAGAAGATTAATGCCGCAAAATGTTGTAATTTTTCCCATAGTGCAAGAAAGAAGTCCCCCTCCCCCTCCCCATCACATTGCAATCCGTTGAATTCTGGGAAATCAGCGGGGAGGTGGTAAAGTGTAAGGCTGGCAAAAGACGCAGTTAAAGTGAAAATTGTGTTTATACACTTTATGGGCTTTATTCCGTCCCACACCTTCTCAGCTCGGCAGCTTTTTATTGTGCCCCGAAGGCCTTTCTGCCTTTCAATGTGTGCCGCACACAACACACCTTCTTCAGAGGCGGGTCGTCCTTTTTTGCCCGGTTCCTTTGGCATTCATAGAGCCTACGTGGTTTCACACCCGCCCATTCCGCCCCTTTACGCCCTTTCCGCCCACTTCGCCCCCTTTGAAAGCCATGCTGTATTTAACGGGAAACGGAGCGCTCAAAAGTGTGCTACAGTTTACGTTGTGCCGGGTTATGTCTAATCCGTCCCAAAACCCCTCGCTTTTTGCTCGGTTATCCCTTTTTGCGTGTCTACACTAGCACTCGGAAGGAACTGGCAGTACGTTTCGATCACAGTTTTCTCTCATCAAGCTGAATTGCTGTTTCCACACATTGTCACTATGGAACCAACGTTGACTAAAATTAACAACTAACGAAAAAGAAAGCAAACTTCAGGGTTTATAGGGTCGGAAATGTGCCCTTGACTGTGTTGCAAACTTTTGACTAAAATCACAAACTAAGAATATAATATATATATGAAAACAAATTTTTAGAGAATTAAACTACAATCATTTAAAAGATTGCTATTTTAAAATATGATTTCTTTTAATTTGCCTTTAAATAGACCACCCGCTACCCGCTTTTTTGGGATCTTTAGAAATAATTGTCAATACACGAAAACAAAGTCCATCCTTGTGCAGTTTTTTGACACTTTTTTGCAAACCAATTCTTCGAAAATTTCATTAGAAATGCCAAAAAATCGACCCAAAAATACAAACTAAAGGGAATACATAGTTTTTTGGAGAATTAACCCACAATCATTCTGAGGTGTGCAACTTTGATCTCTGATTTTTGTAAGAAAAGTTATGAACTTTAGAAGTGAAGGTTTTCAGCCACTTTTCTTCGAACCCACTTTTCGACAATTTTGGAAATGTGTTACCCTTAAAATTAAAAATTACGAAAAAACGAGCCAAAAATACAAACTAAAGTGACAACACAGATTTTTAGAGAATTAAATCACCCTTATTTCAAATCGTATTTTTGTAAGAAAAGTTATGGGCTTTGAAAACATTTATTAAAAATTTGTTTTATTTTATTAAAAAATAAGAAGAACTTCTAATATCGACAAGGGCTTGAATTTTAATTTTAAACTGGTCTTGGGTGTAAAAGCTCTGTCAATGCCAAATGTTTGATGTCAAAGTCGATCAAAATATAAACAAAAGGCGAAATATTATATTTTTCTAGAGACGCATTCCCAAAGAATTGAAATGGCAGTGCGGACAAAACAAAATCCGCATCCGAATCCTGTACTGCTCGCTTTTCTGCTTCGAATTCGAACCAAATACTTTACATACAAATAGAATGACCATTGTGTGTGCCAGGACCAAGGACAAAGGACTAAGCTGGCTAGGGACTTTCTGGCTGAGTGGCTGTAAATTGACTAGCGATATCATACTGAAGTGAAAGAATCACCTGGCCCACTGGAGCAGTGAACCGAAATTTAATTACGCACCGGATATTACGCATACGAGATGGGGGACCCGTGCGACAGAATGCGGCGCATCTAAACACAGCAGAATCGAGCTCGAGGCGGATGCAAAATGCATGGCGCAAACAATTCAATACTGAAAAGAAAACAAACGGTTCGGGGACGTCAGTTCAGTTCAGTTTAGTTCAGGTCTTCGGTGCGCATTGGAAAATGTTTTATGGTGCCGCCTGTCAAATGTTATTGTCTATTTTTATTGAACGCCCATTATTTTCCAAGTGCATTGTTCTTTGATGAAAAGACGACGTTAGCCAAGGTACAGACGGTTCCAATACAGTCAGCGGCAGAGACAAGTTATGACATATGTTTGCACATAGAATCGACTTGTCTGTGGGCGAAAATAACGATCCGCAAACGGTAAATCGAAGGCGATTTTAAAGACGGACGGAGGACAAGGACATGTGCTTACCTGAGTTTCTTAAAGGACTTTAAAATGTCCTTCGAAATGCTGTCCATAATGTTCTTGCATAAAGTTTACTTCGCTCCCAATGTCGCCACTCAAAAGCTTCTTTTATTACACAATTTACATATTGACTCAGCAGTTATATCCCAAGTCCAGTGTTTTATATTGGTCTTATAGAAACCATCGGAAAACGTTCATCGTTGAATAAAAATGGGATTCAAATGACTGTTTATTTGCTACCTACACACAAATCAATTAAAGCAATTTCTCTCTGTGGAGATAAGCTGACCAAAAGCTATTGAGGAAAGGCAGAGAAAAGGTCAGGACATTCATAACGAAGCCAATCAAAGAGCCAACTGAAGCACATTACCATTTGGGATAATCGTCTGTTACGCAAAAAAGGCGAGCATTTGATTGATTGACTGCAGCCATTGCCTCTACATTGAAAAGAAATCCTAACCTTTTTTGGCTTACAAAATTGTTATTCAAATGGGTTCTTAGCTTAATGACCCAAATATCCTTATCCAGACGTCAAAACGATAATTTTCAAATTATGAGTGTCTTTCGCTTGTCCAGCTAACATTTTTAAAAAGAAAAAACACAGGCACTTTACTTTAAAATAAATAAGGCCTTCAAATATATTATTCGAACAGGTTAAAGCTGAATGAGCCGAATATTTATGATTTCACTTTGGATTATCAGCTTAAATGTTTATAAAGTAAAAACTAAATGAACATCTGCAATGCATAATTTAAAAAGTCTGTGAAACTTCCTGTTTTGTCAAATTTGTTTTCCAAAATGGCTTAGAATTAATTTAAAGCGGAACATAATAATGCCAACTGGTCTTGTTGTTTTCCCTTAAAGGGAGTGCTCGTGTTCTTTTCTGGCCATTCTGAGCACCAGAGTCCTTGTTCATTTGTGACAAGTCTCAGCCAGCTTTTATGCAATCGCATAATTCGATTTGATTTGATGGCCCTTCCCAGGCACCTCACTCCCATTTCTGCATTTCCCTTGAGCACTCGAAGCGAGGAAAGTCTAAATGTTCGTTCCAAGTCGGGATTTCTGGTGGGCAATCTGCTGGCCCTCCTGCTCGTTTATTTTATTTTCATCGTGCACTTTGCGCCTTATTAAATATGTACATTTCTGTGTGTGTGCGATTCTGAATGCCGAGATTGCTTTGTACTTCCTGTTTTTTTTTAGCAACCAAAGTCACCCTGCGAAAGTCGGAAGTTACCTTGGGTCCTCGGGTAACTTGGACATCTGTTCCCCGATTTCCAGCAACAAGTTCGCAGGCGGCCAAAAGTCCTTTGGCCTCCATCCAATTGAAAGTCCCGCAGCAGTCACACAAAGGACGAAGGCGACTTGGATGAGCGAGGACTCGTGGAGGGGGGGTTTCAATGCCATTTAAATGCTTTATGGAATTGAAAACTGCGAATTGAATGAGTCGATGCAGGATTTTGATTGCTCATTTCGATTGGATGCGGGAGAAATGGATGAATTTCATGAGTTCTTAAATGCGCTAAATCAAAACAGGCCTTTGAAAAAGGTACACAGACGCAGACGTTTAATGAAACGAATCGAAATGCCTTCACCAATTAATATTTATTCATTATTTATACATAATCGAAAAGGGCAACAAAGACTTTTTGATGGATGCGAAGGAAATGAATGAGTTTCATGAGCTCTTGACTACGCACAATCAAAAATGGGACCTGTTTTAGGTGCTCAGATGAATTCATTTAAGGAAACTAATCAACATACCGCAACTAATTAATATTCATTCATTATGTGTCCAAAGGCAAATATGGGGAACATATAAAGTTAATTAGGTGTACTATTGAAAACGCCAAATTCTCAATTTCTGTATCCTTTGGGATATTTTAGGGATATTATATAAAACTTGTAAAATAGGCATTGTTACGTTTATGACTTAATGTGGTATCCTGCGTTAGTTTTTTAATTTCTTATTTAATTTTCTAACTTATTTAATTCTCCTTCCTAAATATGTAACATACATTTGATTTGTTGTATCAATCTAGCCAGTTTCATAACACTCCGTCTTCCTTAAATGGTGACATTTGGTTTTGGTTTGCAGATGCCAAATAAATGAAGGCTAAATTGCACATAAAAAGCAGGGAAAGCTGGCTACCAGATATCGACGCTGATGAGCTGCCAATAAGTGAGGCCAGGCCTGAGTTTAATTTATTATTTTTGCTGTTTGCCCTTGTTTTTTTTTGTTTTTTTCTGAATGGCCATTTTTACACGACCACTTGAGTGCATTATCCTAGATTGGATGGGAGATTGGGCCAGAGACATTTTGGCCGCAGTCGTAAAATAATGCCCGACATGTCCAAAAACAAACAGGACTCAAGAGGCCCATTTATGTATGTATATGGAGTTAAGGGATTTCGGTGACGCTGCAAGACTCTATTGGGAAATCGTAATATTTTCTCCTATCATTATTATTCAGGGAAAGGATTGTTAATGCTTCAACAAATTAATCTTATTGTCTTTAGGAAACTTTAGTATATGGTAATTGTCAACTTGATTGCCTATATGTAACTATTTTTATAAAGATGCTGAGAATTGGGCTTACAAACACTTTTTAAAATTTGTTTTTATTTCATTGAATAATTTGTTTGGGTAAAATATTTTATATTTAATCAAATTGTGGTATCATTTTTTTTAAAACCCTGAAAGGTCACCCATTAACTGGATACAGATTGGAAATTAACATGAAAAATGTATCTGTTATTTTATGTAGAAGTTATGTAGTTCCGGGAAAAAGGAGATTGAATAGAGACGCAGCAAACTGAACGAGCTGAATCCTTTTTTCTTTGAAAGTATTGATCCAATCGATTTGCACATACCCCTGTTTAAGTTCGAAGCTCTTCCAACTCTTTAAAGCATCCTATTAAATTAAAGGTTTATTTGTAATGGTATACGAAAACATCATAGTTAGTCATAGTTGCATGATTCCTTTGGTTGCGGATTGGTTATGTGGATGTGCCACGTGATTGCCAGTAGCCTTTTCCTTTGGGCCACCACTATAATGGCCTTCTCACATCACACACACACACACTCCTCACCTGGTTTTCCCCCGGGGATTCCCCCCAAACATCACGATTTCTGATGCACATCCTTTCGCCACAGGTCTGCGCCATCCAGCACGTGGACGTGTGCATGTTCAACAACGGCAAGTTCAAGAACGTGGTGGCCGACTCGGACAACTTGATCCCGGCGGTGGACCGCACGGTGGCCGCCGGAGCCTCGCTGAACACCACGGTGGTGCTGCGTCCGCAGCGCGGTCCCACCAAGAACTGGATCGCCCTGGAGGACACTTTGCAGCGGAGCACCGAGCCGGATGAGATCACCGGCGCCATCGCAGCCTCGGCCATCCGCTCGCCGCACTTCGTCATGCAGAACGCCCAGCTGCTGGGCGGCCATCCGCTGGGCAGTCCGGCCCTGATCACCCCCCACCCGCACCTCTGGCAGCCGGGATCTGGCCAGGGCCAGGGCCAGGGCCAGTGCGGCAATGGACAGAACTCCGGCGGCGGTGAGGAGCGCAACGTGTTCGCCATCTACGTGTCCTACTACGTCAAGGTGAAGCTCACCCTCAGCGGTATGGGCGGGGAGCTGTCCCTGAAGCTGCCCTTCGTCCTGGTCCACGTGGACGAGACCCAGCGGCCGGGCTTTGCCTCTGCCACTCTCGGCGAACTGCGCCTGGAGATGGAGCGCCTGGCCCTGCAGGATGCCCCCGTCGGCAAGAGGAATGGAAGGCGGCAGGCGCGAGAGATGGGCGATGGACCCTCCACCAGTGCCGCCGCCGCCGCCGCCGCTGGTGCCCAAACATCCGGACAGCTGGACGTGATCGAGAGCCTGGACGATGAGTTCAACATCCGGGTGCCGGTGCCGAGGAACGACTCCCACAAGCGGCGGCTGCAGCGCAGCGAGACCCTGGCCCGCGATCTGGAGGAGCAGGAGGAGCAGGCGCCGCTGCCGGAGGAGGAGGAGCACATCGTGCAGATCCATCTGCAGCGGGTCTCGCCGGACGGCGACGAAGTGCAGCAGGATCAGGAGCAGGGGCAGCAGGAGCAGGTGGGCCACGCCCCTGGAGCCCAGACCGGAGCAGTGCCCAAGTCGTCGAATGTGTGATTCTGATTGTGGTCCCAGATGTTTGCCAAGCGCAAGAGAAAGCAGTAGGAGCTGCTTGGAGAAGAGGTATTGGGACGTCCATGGACATCCCCAATCCAATTGCGATTTTACAGGATGGCCTACCATTAATCTTGGCCAACTAGTTTTGTGCCAAAAGCAAAACAAGTATTTGACCTAAATATAAGGGCAAATTTCATCTTTCAGGTCATTGTTTCTAAATTGTTGCTTATTTTTACTATTTTTAGGTCATCTTGTTATACCCTTGCAGAGGGTATTATAATTTTGGTCAAAAGTGTGCAACGCAGTGAAGGAGACATCTCCGACCCTATAAAGTATATATATTCTTGATCAGGATCACCTCCTGAGTTGATATAGCCATGTCCGTCTGTCCGTCTGTCTGTTTCTACGCGAACTAGTCTCTCAGTTTTAAAGATATCGAATTGAAACTTTGCACACACCCTTCTTTCCTTTGCACGCAGTATATAAGTCGGAACGGCCGGGATCGGCCGACTATATCCTATAGCTGCCATATAACTGAACGATCGGAAATGCCATAACTTTGGTGTTTTTAAAGTTAGGAAGTTGGGATTTTCTATGGGTTTTATATTTGGCCAATCAATCCGACCTACCAAATTTCAAAGGGATCGGCCGACTATATCCTATAGCTGCCATATAACTGATTGATCGGAAATGCCATAACTTTGGTGTTTGTAAAGTTAGAAAGTTGGGATTTTCTACGGGTTTTATATTTGGCCAATCAATCCGACCTACCAAATTTCATAAGGATCGGCCGACTATATCCTATAGCTGCCATATAACTGATTGATCGGAAATGCCATAACTTTGGTGTTTGTAAAGTTAGAAAGTTGGGATTTTCTATGGGTTTTATATTTGGCCAATCAATCCGACCCACCAAATTTCATAAGGATCGGCCGACTATATCCTATAGCTGCCATATAACTGATTGATCGGAAATGCCATAACTTTGGTGTTTGTTAAGTTAGGAAGTTGGGATTTTCTATGGATTTTATTTTTGGCCAATCAATCCGACCTACCAAATTTCATAAGGATCGGCCGACTATATCCTATAGCTGCCATATAACTGATTGATCGGAAATGCCATAACTTTGGTGTTTGTAAAGTTAGGAAGTTGGGATTTTCTATGGATTTTATTTTTGGCCAATCAATCCGACCTATCAAATTTCATAAGGATCGGCCGACTATATCCTATAGCTGCCATATAACTGAACGATTGGAAATGCCATAACTTTGTTGTTGTTAAAGTTAGGAAGTTCGGATTTTTTATGAGTATTAAGAATGCATCGTAGGAATAATTTTGGAGAATATTATTATAGAGAATTCTGCAAGGGTATATCAACTTCGGCTCCGCCCGAAGTTAGCTTTCCTTTCTTGTTTTTTGGATGCAATCGTACTTTAATCAATTCATTATTTGTTCTTTTTGTAAGGATATTAATTTTAATAACCCAAAATAAATCAATTATAATTTTTTACATAAGAGACTATTCATTTAATTCTTCAAAATTTGTAAAATATTTAATTTTAAATTGTCACTACTTTTGATTTTGTTTTAAATATAATTTTTGTTTGCTCTATTTACAACAATATTGATTTTAATTTTGCCAAGACTTTAGTTAAACAAATCTACTATCATTTTCCACAAGAGGCTATTCGGTATCAAAAACCGAAACCACTAAAGTAAAATATAAATGTGTAGCACATAATTTTCTTGTGATTTAAAATCACTTGAAAAAAGATGTCTGAAAGTGCTATGTACAATAAGATAATTCAGCACCCATAAATTTCGATACGAATTGTGGTGTATAAAATATTAGGCTCATTGACTCAAAATTTTAAATTACGGACTTACTTTCTAATTTAAAGTCTTTTAACAAGCAGCTTAAAAAATAACAAGCTATATAAAGAATTCAAATTTTTAACAAGTTTTCCAAAAAGGGGTAAAACAACGGTTTTCAGCTTGAGCTACTATTTATATTTCTAACTTAACAATGGGCTATAAAACAATTGCGATTGAAAAATCTATAAATGTTTTCCAAATATAAATTCAATACCAATGAATTTGTTAGGTCAAAAATATAAATAGCAACCCCAGCAGTAGTATATGAAACCCAGCTGTAAATGTAAGCAAAAACCATTCAGTTTCGGTTTCAGAAGTCGAAAGTCAGGAGTTAGGAGTTAGGAGTTAGGAGTTAGAAGACCCATTTAATGAGTGGGCACTTGGAGAGAGATTATACTTACCAGATGAAGGTTTCCAGGAGTGGAGGGCAGTACGAAAACATATGTAGACATGGGCACTAGCGGGCTCATTAGTTGGCGACGGTATTCCCTAGGAATTGGACAATGAATCGAGGTGAAATTTTTGCAATTCGATCTAAATCGAAGTGAACGAAAGTAGCGAAGGAGCTAAACGTAAAGGCAGCGATTGATTAAGTTAATAGTGTTAAGACGTATCATTTGATATTAGCCATGCAATGCGTTGAAATTGATGATATTTTGTGTGGACTGGCAGGTTAGTCTAGCTGAAGTCGGTATCAACAAGTTTAAATCGCGAGACCCGATGGATTATCCAGCGAAAGCAAACCAAGCCAAAGGCACAGTCACCTAATTATTTACATAGATCGTAAGTGAGTGTGGTTCAAATAAAATCCGTATTAATCCACTACTCCACATCAATGCCAATTGAATGTCCTTTTAAATCGCACCGATGTCACCATTAGGGTTATTCGACTATGTATTACCTAAATAATCATACATATATATTTACCGAATACTAAATGTTTGATGTGTATTTACAAAAGGACAATGAAATATTACAGAGGCCAAAGGGCAAACAAATACAAGCTAATTGTGTGCGAATCTCGTTGCGGTTTCAAACTGACAAAAAGTATTTACAAAAACTAACCAGCAGAGCAAATTACAGACACCAGACACCCAAAAAAACATAAGGATGTGAGGAACCCAACACATATCTGTGAGTTTTCTGGCTTTTGTTGCCAACGTCAATGGATTATGGTCGCAAATTGCGGAATCAAATCTACGGTCAAATTAGGTAAATTAAGCACAATGAAAACGCGGACATCTGTCACTTTCATCCAGATTGATGGCTAGCCAAAAATTTTTTTGTCAATAGTTTTGACCAAGTTTCGAACAGTTATTGAAGACCCACAAAGGATCAACGCTAAAGCTATAGTTTTTTAAAACGTATTGAGCCACATGGCCGGAACTTGGAAAATCGAAAACTGATGGAATACCTAAAGAGTTTTGAAAGAATTGTGGAAATATCCTATTTAAGAGGACGCAGTCCTAAGATGAGGGACATACTTAAACCACCAAGAAAAGTAAATCTATGATATCGAAGATTTTTAATGTTAGCTGTACGAAAACTTCTATGAATATGATTATTTATCAATATGAATATGAACACAGAAAACAGAAAACTGAAAACAAGTATTTATATATCTATGTGTATATGTGTCTAGAGATAATGTGCAACATTGAGCACTCGGAATAAAGATGAATTTATGAATGTAATCGCTATACTCTGCTTATGCAATCTGTGTGCAGATCAATATGCTGATCGATATAGATATTCGAATATACAGACATGGATAAATTATATATTTCGGTGAATGTTGCTTTGAAAAGCCAAGCTACTAATTAATTTTGAAAACACTACACTAACGCAAAGGCGAAAAAAAAATAAACTTAAATGTGATGCATTTCTATGAATACACTACAAAAAATACATAACCCTATATACAATCATATATGTATACACTGTATTGATGGCTATTTACCTGTAAGACTCGATCGCAACCAACCAACCAACCCAACTGCATTACTTTTACTTTAAGATATGGTCTCTAATCGAAGCCAAGGATATCGAAAACATTTTTGTTTCCCCTCATTTCCAGCCCCCTCCCCTCCCCCGCTTGCCGTTCTATTTTGCTGTCCTTTCTGTCTCCAGGACCTCCAGATAGCGAAGCCAATTGATTGATGATGAATCTTGGTGTGGGCGGGGTTTTCTGGGGGCAGACAGACCGCACTAGAACACATCCGAAAATATAATGAAATAAATGTTTAACATAAAATATCACAAAAATCTCGCTTGTTTTCACGCCCAGCATGGCTGTGGTTTTTTCGGGGGCTTGTGGATTAAAGTTGGGAAATGGGAAATGGAAAATGGGGAGATGGGAAACGGGAGATGGAGGCCCCAGCAGGAGTTCCAAATCATTTGGCTGCCCGAGCCAACCATTAAGCGAACTAGCTGGCTAACATGGCTTGCCTTCTGGCAATCAGCATGAAGCTGACCAAACCAAACACCTTCCCCTCTGGAACCCCACCACCCCCTCAGTTGGCCACAGCTCCTGGCTTCTGGCCCTGTTAGTTAACATGAATGGCAGAACGTAGCTTTTGCCTCAAAAAGCTTTTCGGAGTAATAAGTTAAGTAAAGCTGGTTTGAAGGGGACTTGCAGAGCCTGAACTTCGCCGCTTACTGAAGCTCTGGTGCGGATAATTGATTAGGTAAGCATAAAGTTTGGTACAGGAACTAAACCAGGAAAGAAATACATTTACAAAATAAAAAAAAGCCCCTTAAAAGCGTAAAATAAAATAATTCCACATTGATTTATTATTTATTTTTCGAATTGAAAAGTGAAGTTTACTGACGATGGCACATATTTATAATATTTGTATCCAATTTTATTTAAAAACAACTTTTGCTTTTGGGATTGGGATTGTTTGGGATTGAAGAAATCGCTAAGGTAAGCATACAATTTTATTTATGAACTTTAAATAAATTGGGTACTGGTCAGAAAAAATATCAGAGTTAAATCCTGCGCAAATAAAAGGCTTATCATTTTTATACTTATAATTTCAGTTCAAAGTTTGCAACTCAGTGATGGGCGCATTTTTGACTCTATATAATATGTATATTCTTAACCACCAGGCTAGTCGATCTAGTCATATCCATTTCTACACAAATATGACTCAAAATAGACCCAAAAATACAAGCCAAGATGAAAGTGCAGCTTTTTAAAGAATAAAGCCACAATCATTTAAAAGTATGCCACTTTGAAATCGGATGTCTGTATGAAAAGTTATGGGCTTAGAAGTGTAGGTTTTAGGTCACTTTTTTGCAAAGCCGTTTTTCGAAAATTTGGAATGGGGTAACATCGTTAAAATTACGAAAAAATGGACCCAAAAATACAAATTAAGTTGAAAACACAAGGTTTTAGATAATTTAACCATAATCATTTAGACGTATGCCACTTTGAAATCGGATGTCTGTAAGAAAAGTTTTGTGATTGGAAGTGTAGGTTTTTGGCCACTTTTCTGCAGGCGTTACTTTCATCATGAGTTTTGAGCTTAAGAAGAGTTTTTTTGTACAATCATTGCACAAAAAAACATACGAACATTCTTGACGCCGTTGTATATAATGCTAACTGATCAGGAATTCATTATCCCTGGTTTAAGAAGAGACCAAATCACGATCCAGAGAACTTGAGACCAATAAATATTTTGTAAAACACCCTACGCTTTGTTTACATAAAGTTTTAATTAATTTTTATTTGATTTTTAATAATAAATATATTTATCTGGTTTACGTTTTGTGTTTTCGTATTGCTTTATCTCTCTCTATATTTCCCACTGTAGTACATCGAATATTTTGTTATTTTTATTTATTTATATTTATATATATATACATATACATATAAATTCTCGTGTGTTTGCATGTGTGTGTATTTATATGAAAACTTGTATGCAAATGCAGCTCACACGCTCACAAACTGATGCTGATAATTGGGAGATGTGATTGCTAATAATTCGGAATAACAACAAATAGGAGGGTGAGAAAACAACAGCTCAAAGCTAAAATTCTAAATCGCTTCACGGTTTCTTTGATTATTTGTTTCATTCTTCTCTTGTTCGGTTTATTTCTAATGCAATTAATTGACTTGTTTGTCGCCCGAGTTTTTTTTCGATGCATATACATTTTAGGCCACACTTGCTCTTGACTAAAAAATAGCAAATCATTTTTTTTCAGTATCGCACAAAAAACTCTTTCCTTTTAGGGCTTATAATTTCATTTTTGTATAGAAAGTGTACTTTTCCTTAAAATGTTTGACTGTTCAAATAAGTTGAAACCTTTCATAAAAATAAGCAAAAATATTCTTACACTTTTGAAAATTAACAATTTTGAAATTAATTCTCTTGAATTCTTTTCCAATTTTCCCTTACAGTCTTTCGATAAATTGTCGATATAAACGGTAGAATATGTTATATTTATTTGAAACAAATGTTTATAGAATTGAATGAGGTTTCCAATACTCTATTGGATTAGCTGTGGTTACTTTAATTGTTACAAAATAAACGCAATACTCGTCTTTCTAATTAGCTTTCATTCGCTGTATTTGTATATGTATATGATCTGTATATATAAACCATTTGTTAGTTTACACGTTCGTTATCATTTGTGATTTTTTTTTGGGAGGCAAAAAAGGCACTATAATCTAATAAGTTACGACGATGAAAAAATTAGTTTTCTCTTTCGTTCCTTCTGTATATACTTATATATTTTCATATATTTTCCCATTCACTTATTCGCCTTTCTACATTCGTTAACGGATTCCGTTTCTTATTTATAAATTAAATATGCACAAAAATTGGTGTTTCAAGTACTCGAAGTAATGCTTTCAAAATTCGTTAAATTTAATATTTTTTTATTTGTTATTTTCCTTTTTGTGTGTGAGGCAAGTTAAAGTTAGGTTGGATTTTTTCTAGGTAAAGTTTAGGCATTGAAAAACAAGCCCCAATTTTTAAATGCCCATTAACAGGTTAACAGTATTTTGCCACTTAAACTGAGTGTAATGACAAAATGTAGATGTTAGAGTTTAATTGTTTTTCATTTTATAAATGTAATGTAAGCAATAAATTAATTAAACAATGACAAAAAGAACATATATTTATATTTATAGATAAATAATAAATAAAATACACACACAGAGTTAAACTGTTTTAAGCTTAATTACATAGGTTTTCGTTTCGTTTTCTTTTATTTTATCATTTTCTTTCTTATTTTTTGATTTTTCTAAAGTTGTTGTTAGACAAGTTTGTAATGCGCACTTAGTTGATAGGAGGAAAACCAAAAATCGAATAGCTGCGAATTTTGTAAGCTCGGCGCTCGGCCAAAAATAAAAGTAGAGTGATAGCTAGTTTGTCCCACTGTGCCAACCCCAAAGGAGCCGCACAGCGGCCGTCTACTTTGCTTTCCCTTTTTTGATTTTTGATTTTTGTTTTAGGTTTGTTTTCGTTTCTCTCTTGTAGTTATGAATATATAAGTATATCGTATATAGTTTACATTAATAAGCCTATATATAAATTCATTGCTTAACATCGCTGTACTTTTTAATTTATTTATTTATCTGCATGTTTCGGGAGTTTGGGGGATGGGAGCTGCTGGTAGGGCGAGTTGTCACAATTTCCATTCAACAGATAATCTTCAAATGCAGGAATCGACTTAACTGGGGCCTGTGGTTGTTTCCGAATTGCTGCTGCTGCTGCTGGTGTTTCTGCCGCTGATGTTGCTGCTGCTGCTGCAACACGCAGGTGCACGGATAGGGTAATCAAGTTAACAAACACGGAATCCAAACATGCTATATGTTTACAGATAATGACGGATACACATAAATGTTTATCTTCACGCACTTCGATTTTGCTCGATTCGTTATCGTTGGCTCACACATTTCATTTATGATTTAATTTACTGTCGCCTTCGTTCTCTATCTCTATCCCTTTATATTTATATATGTATATATATGTGTGTATCTATGTAAAAGTTTATTTCTGTTGTTTGTTGAACCTTTAAGGAAATGGAAGCGGATGGATATATTATTTCTTCTTGTTGGTCGCAAGCATTGGGGCGCTGCGCTGCGGTGTTGTGGGTCGCGACGAGTTCATTCCGCTGTACAGATACTTGGCCTTCTTCTCGGATGGTTTCAGGATCTGCAATTGAAAGCCGCTATAGATCGCAGATCACTGGGGATTGTGTGTTGGGTAACTCACCTGGAATGAGCACATGAGCGTGTCGTCCACGGTCATCATGCCGCCGGCGTTGTCGAACTCTCCACAGTAGTTTGGCGCCGAGAACAATGTGACCAACTGGCGACGCGCAAAGAACTCATAGCCATCCTCCACAACCTGTGAAAAGTAGAAGTCGTTAGGATCATCTTGAAACATTAATTAAATTAGAAAAAGTCGTCTCTCAATGTCGCCAAAATACATGTTTAATACAAATATTATACAAGGCAGTTTCAAAAAAGTATTCTAAAAATTCAGAATAATATTTTATATTTATTTATTTTAAATTTTATTTTAAATTGAAATGTCAATAGCCTAAACCATTCCATAAATGCGAGTATCACTTTTTTGATATTTTAAAAAAGGTTTATCGAACTTGGATTTTAGCTATTTAAAAGTTTAATTATATTTTCTGATTTTAATTTGTGAGACACCCTGTTTGTGGACAATGTGATTCATTTGACCCACCTGATGCGCACGGCAGATCAAGTCGAGCTCGTGCCGGTTCAAGAATTTGGAGACCACATCCACGCCGAACGTGAAGCTCACACCGCGGTCGTTCTCGCCCCAGCCCTGAACGTCTTTGTCGGGATCGCTCCACAGAAGGTCGCACAGCAACCCGGTGTCCGGCACATCCGTGGGCCGCATTAGCCGCCGGATCTGCTCCATGCCTTGAAGATCGGGACTGAGGCCGCCGTGGCAGCAGAAGATCTTCTCGTCAATGATGGCGGCTACCGGCAGACAGTTGAAGCAATCCGTGAAGGTCTTCCACAGTTTGACGTTGTATCGGCGCTTGCACTCATCGTAGAAGCCTGCAGACAGGATGAGGGGTCAATATTATAACAGTGAATACCAATTTTTTTAAGGAAATATGAAAAACCAGAAAATAAATACCTATAAAACAAAAAATAATAAAAAAGAGAAAAAAAAAACCTTTTAAGAAATCCAAAATCCAGGAAAATTAAAAAAACTAAAATTTCAAAGTCAGAAAAATGTATCTTTAAAACTAAATAACCTTTTGTTTTTATCTAGTTCTCTATTGAAATATTTACGGTATTGTGAATCCTACAAAAACAGATAGCCCCTCGTTTTAATTTTATATTTTTTTGGTAACACAAGGAATAATAAAAACAATTTAAAGGAATTAAAGAATTGGATTTAGTCCGCCTTCCATCCGGGGTTTGGAATTTTCGTCTAAAGAATTCGTGATATTTTATTTAAACAAAAATCAAATGCAAATAATTAAAATAATGCTTTTCAGTTTCGAACTCACCGTAAATCCTATTAATACTGGCGCACTCGTGGTTGCCGCGCAACAAGAAGAAGTTCTCCGGATATTTGATCTTGTAGGCCAGGAGCAGGCAGATGGTCTCCAGCGACTGCTTGCCCCGATCGACATAGTCGCCGAGGAACAAGTAGTTGGCGGCGGGCGGGAATCCGCCGTACTCGAATAGCCGCAACAGGTCTGTGTACTGGCCGTGGATGTCGCCGCAGATGATCAGCGGGGCCTCCAGCTCCAGCAGGATGGGCTGTTGCAAGAAGATCTCGCGCGACTTGAGGCACAGGCCGCGCACCTCCGCCTCGGTCATCTGCACCTGTTTGCCCGTTCGGCAGCTGCGCACTGCAAGTGTATGTGGTGTTAGTGGGGTCTATGCCATGGCAGTGTGGTAAATAGATATGGTAGCTAGGGCTTAGCCTACGTTTGACGATTTAGCAACAGACCGGTACGCAGACGAGCACGAACTATCGACGCGGACACGAGGAGGCGACGAAACCACAAATGGAGGAGGGCTGGTTCGGGTTTGGCGGGTCAAAACAATGCCCCACGAAATGTTTGCATACTTTGTGGCGCTAGCGAAACTGCGTGCAGGCTATTATGGATGTACAGCGCATGTGCAGTTGCGCACAAAACAATTGTAGCGGTGCGTAAATACACTCAATTATGTTCGTCGAAAATGCCTAACAAAGCAATATAGTAATACAATAAAAACTGCCACTCTATTACATACGAAAGGCTTCCAAAAAAATTATAATAATACATAATTATAATAATAATTTAAGGATTCGATTATGTTCAATGATTCTTCGGCAAAATACTACAAAAACAACAGGCATCAGGAAATAATAGCATGACAATTTTGTGTACTCTACTTTTAATCGTTTATCCCATTTGAAAGCATCGAGAGAACTACGAAAATATTGTTTTAATTTTTTTACTAGCTTTTATTTAAAGTTTACATTAATTAAAAATGCACCATTATCGACACTCAAGATTATAAATAAATATAATCAGTTTTTAGTTACCAGCCTCAGATTTAAATACCCGCTAGATCGGATCGACTTGACTGTGGATGCTCTTCAAGAATGTATATGCATATATTTTATAGGGTCGGAAATGTCAGTCACATACATAAGCAGTGGTAATGACATTTAACTCTCTAAACACTATTGTTGTGACCGCAATCGTAGGTGTTTGTGTGTGGGAGTCACACAAAGGCGCAAGGTGCGAATGTGTGCTCCGACTTCCTGGTCTTGGGAATAATTAGAGGTGTCGCAACTCGGAGACCATATCTCGAAGCCTTGGCCAACAAGTAGGCGTGGCCATATGGCCATATAGCCATGTAGCCATGTAGCCATGTAGCCACGTAACCCCGCAACCCCACTTCCCCACCATACTTTCCTGCAATTAATTTTGAGCGAAAAGCGCTCCAGCCAGGGAAAACGATGATAGTGCTATCCTTTATCCTGGGAACGCAAGTAGGTCGTCCTCTGCCAGTGTCAGAGTGTGTGTGCGCGTGCACAAAAAATTTAATTAAATTTGGATAGAGCAAAATGCTGGCCCAGCGTTTGGCTCGAAAAACAGACAAGCCCAATCCCCACTCGTCCTTGCCTCGGAAGTTGTGAGCCAACTCTGGATTTGGGTCGAGAGCACGGGCTGTTCCAAAAACGATGGAGCACCATGTGGCCGGAGGAGCGGGTGGGGATGGGGATGTGGGAGTGGGCTTGGCCCAGTGGATTGCTTTGCGGATGGCGAAACTGACAAACACAAAACCGATTCCCAGAACGTCAGCAATGCACTTTGCCGCAGCTGTGATTTCAGTAATGGTTAATTAAAATTATCGCACACCGATAGGGAGAGTTGGCATGGGATTGCCTTTAATCTATCCCAGAAATGGTAAAATAGGTTTCGTTAATTAAAATTTTAACAAAACAAGCATTTTAAAAAAGTTCAAGAATCTTTGAAGAAAAATATTGGTTTGAAAATCGATTTTAATTGAAAAGCTCCCTTAAGCAATGACGATACATATAAATGTTTTTTAATTGAACATTTAAAACTGCATATGCTGTCATTTTACGGGCATAAGGTCAACTCACAAGATGCATAAAATTATCATATTGAAACGTACTATTAAGGGGCTGATTTTGGGATGGCCATTTAATGCAATCGCTGATAGTAGCGATCCACATGAAAACAAAACTGATAGCCACAAGTGCTTGGGCTTTAGATTAAGAATTAATAATACCGGCTGTGAACATGTAATGATTGCATTTTAGATAACATATTTATATGTATATACGTGGAGTTGTTTACCAGAAAAATGAAAAAGCCGTTGTATAGAAATTGATACCAGTAACTGCATTCAAAGATTATATTTAACCCTCTTCAGGTTAATTAAAAATATGATTTAAAATCAATCAATTTAAATGTAATGTTTTTTGTAAATAAGATGCGTATTATTATATTATAGTTTCAGTAATAAGGTTAAGCCCGTTATAAAAGACAATCTCAGACTTGAAATGTATATATATTCTTGATCTGAATCAACAGGCACTTTGTAAGTCTTATTTTAAACTAGAATTCAATACTTTCATTCCAATCGATTAATTTCCGTACCAATAAGAAGCATTTTAAAGATCACTGTTAAAGATTTTTTCCACCGGAAGTCGCAAGTTAATTAAATGAAAACAGGGGCAAAGTCTTTTGGCGAACTTTTTGCACTCTGGAGCTGCAGCATGTGCTTAGTGTCAGCATTTTAGCATCAGCATAGAGCTGGAGTGGATGTGGTTGTTGAAGTGGAAGTGGAGCTGACGGAGGAGGAGTTAAATACATTAAATTATGCAAGCCATGGGTTCATGCACTCGGAGAAGTGGAATCCGTTTAAGTTATGCGGGACTCCTTCCCGAAGCTGTTGCATACTTTACGGAGCTGTGTTATGTAATGGCCCCCTCGATTCGAGGACCAGCGGGCTGACGGTGACCCAAACTTATCACAGAATTACTTCCGCCTCTGCATAAATTGCCGAGAACATCTGCTTGACTTTTCCAGAGATTATTTGGCTCACAAAACAATATGCCGATTGTCAAAAGAATTCAAAAAGAAATTACTGTATGCTTCAGTGTTATTTTCCATATAATTTAGAATCTACAAATAGTAGAATACAAAATAAAAATATTACAACAAAATAAAAAACCTAAAAAAAACACTAGATTGATATTAAAATAAACAAGAGAGAACGCTATAGTCGGGTGCCCCGACTATCAGATACCCGTTACTCAGGTAAAGGGAGTGCGAGGGAGATGGAGATAGAAACTTTGATCACGCATAACTTTTTAACGAATGGTCCGATTTGAAAAATTTCTTCAACATTTCGATAGGTATTGATAAACACAATAAAACTGCATTTTTACTTTTCCGAAATATTTAAATTTTTAAAATCGTATATAAGCGATTGTGGGCGTTAAAGGGGGCGTGGCACCATTTTGAAACAAACTTGCGCTGCGTAGGAACTCCTAGAATCTGCAGGCAAAATGCCAATCTTCTAGTTTTTATAGTTTCCGAGATCTCAGCGTTCATACGGACAGACAGACGGACAGACAGACGGACAGACGGACAGACGGACAGACGGACAGACAGACGGACAGACGGACATGGCTATATCGACTCGGCTAGTGACCCTGATCAAGAATATATATACTTTATAGGGTCGGAAACGCTTCCTTCTAGCTGTTACATACTTTTGCACGAATACAATATACCCTTTTACTCTACGAGTAACGGGTATAAAAATATATATATAACAAAATATTTGCACAATTCCCTATGATTATGTCACAGAATTTTGTGCATGGCATCAGACTTAATTTACACAATTCTTTGATGTATTTTAATAAATATATTGTGGTAATAATTACAGAATCACACTTCCATGTAATTTACTTTTATGTAATTTAAATTAGTGTTTCGTTTGGAATGAGATGCTGCAACAGTTGATGACTTACTTAGTTCAGAACGGAGAGCTTTCAAATCATTTTTCCCGAACTATGGAGTTTATTAATAGATGAAACCCTTTTCCCTACCTATTATTTTAGTTCTTTACTTATTTGTTTGTAAGCTTTTAAGTTATGGCACAAGTTACTAGGCCTAGAGAATATTTTCTCAGAATGTGCAGCACAATTTCCCCTCCCAACAATCTACTCTCAGTTCCCAGCACTTTCAACAATCTCATGCAAACGTTTTATGATATTGCTACCCCGTATCTCGAAATACCTGGCTCTAACTCACCCATTTCCGTGGGCATCAGGGTACATCGCAAAACGGAATCCATCACGAGATTCACAATTTCCCGCAACGTGGAATGGCCCAGGAGACAGTTGATGGAGTCAAAGGAGCGGCTGCGTCAGACATTTTATGACCCGATTAACTCCCAGGAGGCGGGTGGGCGTGGCCAAAGTGGAGCGGCAGCTGCCAGAAGTTAAACACTTGCCGTCGCCCTCTGCTCAGGCAACTTTGCACGGAACGGCAGGAAGAACTGAATGAAAATGTTAAGCCATTTAGATAGCAAAACTACCGAGATGAAAGTTTGTGGACATTGCAGGAGGCGAATAAACACGACCAACGAGAAGGAGAGATAAGGCGCAGGAAAAGTTAAGCAAACGCAAATTAAGAGCATAGTTTTTTTTGCTTTTTCCCCAAAAAATAAGGGCAAGGCTCTGAGGGAAAAAGTTATCCAACGACTTGGGCAGCTTTGCAACACCAGAAAAGGGTGAAATGTTGCCTAAAACCCTCAGTTTCTCCCAAAAAGGCTTAAAAGCAACACAAGCCCTTATTAATTACTGTATCGTCTGAAGCAGTCTACAGCCTGAAATGAAAGATTTTCAAGCTTTCGGAACGTAAAATTGAATTTCACATTTCCCATCAAGCTCAAATTGATTCCACACCGCAAATTGAACAGCAATCAAATCCCGTCACCTTCCATTTCAGCTGTCAAGTTTCGACCGCAGGCGAATCCTTCTCCATTACATACATCTTATTCGGGTTGCATCGAATTTGTGCATGGATAAGCTCACAATTAAATTAACAGTGTGGTTGGCCTCTTCGTCCCTAAAAACGACTACGCTGATTGCAGGTATGAGTTGCAGAAGATATCCCTTACCACTGTGACAATAGGATTGATTGTTCTTTTAGCTCTTAGTTTAATTTGTATTCATTAATTTTGAAAACTTATTAAATTGTATTCTATTTGTCAACCAGTTGGGGAACATCAAACTCCCCGTTTCAACTGCATGAATGTCTTTAAACACTGAGAAATTCCCTGAATGTATCTTGATATTACAATATTTTAATTATGTATTATTCTTTATAGAATTCTTGAAGTGGTAAAGGTGTTGGGCGATTAAAAACTTAACAATATTTTAACGATACAAAACTACAGTTAGTCAAGTATTTCTTCTTATTTGAAACAAGCGACTTTAGGGTATAATTAATCGTTATTTAAGACTTTTATATTTATAGGACTACTATGATTTGATTTCAATTTAATTGATTTTTACGCACTTTGTAGTCAATAAAATGTTTTTTATTTGAGACCTTAATGACCGTTAATGAAAATAGCAAAAAAAAAAAAAAAAAAAAAAAAAAAAAAAGGATTAAATCTCGATTACTTTCGTTTGCTGCTATTTTTGGCCAGTGTACTAATGCCTTTGCCTTTGTGGGCGAGGTTCAATGTCGAAATCTCGGTCTTTTGACGCTCTCCACTTCGTAATTGGACCGCTGGCCCAACGACCTTTGCCTTTAATGCCTGCCGAGCTGAATTTCCATGCCGCTGCGGCCCATCAAATGATTGTTGCCCATTAGGCGCCACGCCCACTAGCACCAGCACTACCACATCCACGGGCTAGGTCGTCCTGCGCCCTTTGCGTGCTCAAGTTGAAATCCGAGCAAATGAAGCACAGATAACAACGTCGACAGCCACAACAAACCATCGAGTAATGAACGCCTTTGGGCCGTTGATTAAGGACGAGTGCAAGAAAATTTCGTTTGAAAATGTTGAGGTTGGCAAGGCGGCCCCAAAAAAAAAAAAAAAAAAAAGAAGAAAACAATTCATTTGCAAATCGGTAATTGTTTCCTTTTAGCATTGACCCACTTTGTCGATCGGTTGGTTGGTTGGCTCACGGGTCAGTAATGGAAATGTTAAGTGAACAAGATTTACTACCCATTAAAAATGGGTTTTGCCTGATAATAATCTCTACTTAACCGATTCCCGTCCAAAAAATAAAACTAAAAGAAACCATTCCTTATCAAGTGCAATCGCCAAAACGGAAATTTCCTTCTCACCTGCCAACGTTGTTCGTGATTTTAAGTGATTACAAAAAAGGGAAAGAGAAAAGCAGAAATTGGCGAAATAAACTTTCGTAAATACTTCCGTTCAACATTGACCCACTTGGTGGCGGATTAGATGGGTGAATGTCAGGGGGCCCAAACTAATTGGCCGACCAAAAGGCATGTAGTATGCTAAACGGCTAAGCAAAATATATATATATATATGTATATTTAGATATATATTGCTGAAAAGGTGGACCAAAACCGAGCCGAATGTGATCCGGCACCACGCGGGTGGTTGGGTTACCCAACCTGCCCCCAGCTGAAAACCTGAAAACCCTTCCCTCAACACCACTAAACCCTACCCCATTTAAGCACATTAGCGCTGATTATAACGGCGTTTGCCGTTTACATCACACAGCAGCAACATTTTTGAGGGTTGCTGACGAGCTTCGATGCAAAGGCTGTGGTGCAAAGTTGACTGGGGCGCACATGGCGTATGCGTAATTTGTACGAATAAATATTCAGCTCGCAACGAAGCGAGCAAGAAAATCTGAAAAAAAATCCTAGAAATTGTTAAATGAAATTGAGCAGAAAAGTTTTAAAATTAAAAGCCAAACAAAGTGCAAATCAAGATCGAAAAAAATGGCAAAAGGGGATGAGAGGTGAAAAGGTAGGGAAATTAAACCAAACATACCACAAATTTGTTTAATTTGTGCTGCACAAATTAGCTTAAGCGCTCAAAGAAGCAACAAAGTGTTGATGCTTTTAGTTCGTTTTCAATAGCGAATACAGTTTGGAGAAAAATCTGTCTATGTTTACGAATGTTCATCCGCTATAATCAAATGAAATTTTCAAATATAAAGTAGCACAAGATGTCGTAAACAAAACGCCTTTTTAAATTTTAATTTGCCAAAATTGTAATAGCATTTTAATTATGTTAAATTATTAAAACAACGTACTCTAAGTTTTATTTACTTGATAGACTTAAAACTGTTGGAAGAAAAAGTTTTATAAAAAATTTGATCACATTTCAGTTTGATCTTGCCACATCCTTCTTTTTGTTCTTTTGGTATGAACAAATAAGTTATCAAGAGATATGGAACAACGATATTTTGAGCCCGTGCAGTCCTCTCAAAATTTAAAAATTCAATTAAGCACTTATTAATATTATGAAGCCCTCTAGAAAATCCTTTTAATATAAATCACAGAACTGTCATGATTACCTAAATCGATTACAATTGCGTTCCGCATATTTATAGATCACCTCGAATTAGGAATTTTCATTTGCAATCAAACGCAATCGTAATCATAAAATATTAACCGAATTTCATTTTCCGGAAATTGTGCGCTTATTTCGTAATTGCTGGCAATCTGGGGAAACTCATGCCACTTCAGCACAGGTCTAGAAAAGGAGAAGGAAAAGGGGAAGGAAAAGGGGAAGGAAAAGAGAACATGATGCTTTTCGGAGCTCTGCCCTATGACCCCTCCGCGCTTTTCGCTTTCCAACTCATTTCGTAGAACAAATCGAATAAAATCAAATTTGTGCAGCTCTTGGAATTCACTGTGGCCATTGAAGCGATCTGTTGTAGATGTTTGAGCGTTGCCTTGGCGAATACAAAATGCACATGGAAAATGTTGGGGCACACACACGCACACTCCTTCGTGTACAGTCGCGTGTGCTTTCTACTTCAGTGCGTACCACGTTGCGTATGCGCGCTATTTATAAAAATCAATTTCTGCCTTGGCACGCCAAAGCAGAGCAAAGCAAAGAAGCGCCCAAGAAACAACAGCAGCAACAGCGACAACATTGACGTCCTAAATGGCAAACAAACAGAAAACAAACAATGCTGCCAAATAAATAAATAAATAACACTCTTTAAAATACGGAGAAGTGAAGAAGGGGTAAAGGGCGAGTGATGTAGGAAGTTGCCTTGGCTAACTTTCCTTTGTTTGGTTTCATCCACACCATCAATTCTCCATCTGCAACCTCCTCTGTCGTCGCATTCTGGCCATGTGGATGGGAATTTTGGTGAAAAGGCAAATATCCACATAATCCGAATGATTTTATGTTTAGTTCGTGATAGAAACATTCTGAGCTCAAGTTGCCAGATGCTTTTCCACATTCCATTAGGCTAACCAATAATCATAATATTGGTTCTGAACCGATAATTATGATCAAGAGAAAATATTTAAATATAAAGCAGTTTACCATATCTAAATGTTTATATTTAAATATTGTCTTTTGATTTTTATTTAATAATAACAAATTTACTGCTGCATTTTTTTAAACGTCATAGTTTTTAGTAATCATTCGTAAAAACAATTATCATTCGATCCTTTTGCCATCACTAGAAGTGCTGGGTGCTATCATTAAAAAGAAGAAAGAATTAAAAGCAACTAAAAACTTTTTTCTCTCTTATAAACTAATAAACTGAAAAATTTAAAACATATTTCTTAAAGCACAAATTAAGGCCTTTAGGAGTACAATTTGACAGAAAACCACCTCACTGAATCATAATAATTCACAAATATTATCCGGTATCACACGAAGCGATTTCGAATGATTACCATAAAAACATGTCCCCCTCGAAGCATAAAGTAGGCATCAGTTTTCCCTCCATTTCCTTTCTTATCTTGCCCATTTTCCCCTGTTCATTCCTGCGAATTTCCCCCCACGTGCTCCTACGCAAGAAACAAACAATGACAATCTGAAAAAGAAAAGAAAATCTCCAACGCGTGCAACAAAACCAACGAGGAGAGCAAGGAAAGGCAGAAAGAATCTTATAAAATAAACATTTATTTTTAGCATATTGGTGCTTTTGCTGCCGTTGCTTTAGTTTAATTTTTTCGACTGCTAGCCTGGCCTGGCCTGGCAAATTGGAAAATGGAAAATGGAAAACTCAAAAAAGCAAATGGCAAGGCGGCGGGCGGGGCAAGGGGGAGGGGGAGGGGTCGGCGGGCATGGCGCTCGGCCAGCCATTGAAAATGCCATATACACACTGGCACTGCCACTGCCACTTTCCCCTCCTCCCTTCGCCTTAGTGGGATCGATTTTGTAAGAAGCGCCCTGCTTTCCCCTTACTCACATTCACAGCACCTCGAATGCCGAACGAGCAACTGAACAACCCAGCAACCCCCCGAAGTTCCACCAACTGCACTCATTTGGCTTGGCTTTGACTGGTCGTCGTCGTCGTCGTCATCGCCTTTGGCTATTTATCGAGCGACATAACTGCAAAACTATAACAAGCCCAGGGATGCCGGCGAAACGAGAGCAGCCAGGCGGCCAGAACTTTGGATGATCGACGCCAGGAATTACCTATAGGATCACCGATGATGAACTTTAAGAACTACCTGCTCACAATTCTTAAGAAAAGTCAAACTTCGAATCAAAACGCATGTATTCTTAATAAATGTGTGCTTAGTATTATTCTAAAGTCTTTTTTATTTTGCAATGTTTCTACAAATGCTTTTAAATACTGTATTTTTCATAACACAAAACAGTACAGTTACAAATTTATTTAATACAAAAATGAGTAACTTCCTTTCTCTAATACATTTCTCAAACTAATAATCTGAACCTCATAAATTTGCGTAAAAATCTAGGCGGAAAAGGAATTAATTTTCTTGGGAAATAGTTCAATGGATTCGATACGGATGGAGGGGTGGGGGGTTTCAAGGCGGTGGCATTTACGTCGACGTATTGTCTCTATATCTGCGAGTGCAAATTCCATTTTATTTACTTGGAGCTTTTGCTTAATTAGCGCCTCGTTATGATTGTGTCGTGGACGCTTAACGAACGAACGAACGAAGGACGGACTGTAGGCGGAAGCTTTCCGCATTTGTTGTACTTGCCACCCCCTCCTTCTAACCTCAGCCACCCACTGAAAATCCCCGAGCACCCCCTAATTTGCGGCTGATTCATTTGTCTTATGGTTTTGGCATTTTTCCACCGTGTCTTTGTTATTATACCCTGAAGACACACGGTAGTATACTATTTGATCATAGACATCTTTTGACCCCATAAGGTATATCATTATCCCCACTTGAATTAAGAAATGTGTTCCGTAAAATCAATATTTCTCGAACTGAGAGGGTAGAGAAACTTCGGCTTATCAAATTTACCTTTCTTTCTTGTTTTTCCTTTGCTCGCTGTAAGCGTTTTTCCAACTTATCTTATCGCCAATAATTGGAAGAAATACATGCGTATATGTATATCTCGGTCGACCTTAAAAATAGCCATTCCATTTTGACAACAACAACAAGTACATGAAAAACGGCGACAACAAGTCAACGAGGAAGAACAAAGACAGCGCAGAGCATACATGGCGTATGAGTAATGAGCGCTTCTACATATTTGCCGGCCGTGGTTGAATTTCTTGTCTCGCACATTTCGGTTCCCTTGATTCGATTCCATTCAACTGAGGGTCGTCGATTAACCCAATTCACGCCTGCTTCTTGCCACACTTCTGCGAAGATCTTTTCCAAGTTGTAATTTATGCAGTGTCATATAAATATGGTAATGAAGGCCACATAAATGGAACTGATTTACTTCCATAACGGGGTTTTTAAATATTTAATAAAAGCCAACTTTCTTTAACATCTATTTAGTCAATTCGGTGTTGATTGTTAAACAATAAAAAAACATTTTCATTAATTTTTTGCAAGTTATTGCTAACTATTTAAATTAATGCAATTTATTTGTTTGAAAAGAATTTAGCCATCTATTTGATTTAGTTATTAGTAATTACCTTTGTTAGAGAACTATCTATAGATTTGGAAAACTCGCTAATTTAGCGGGAAAACAGCAAACAGCGTAAAAATTCTAGACGACCATAACACATCAGATATTGCTATATGCAATAACTTAGATACAAATGCTAATCAATCTACGTTGTCATGAGTTGTTTTACTAAAATATCTATGAAATTTAGTTTCTCTAGATTGATTCTAGGCTGTATTAATAAATCCTTAAAATTCATAAAGTATTTCGATCTGGGTCCGTTAGTTGGCATGCAATTAAAAATATCTATTTTAGTTTTTCAGTTCGTGGTGCAACTCCCGCTGATCTCCCGCTCTACGGATTTTCCAATAAACACAATTATTACATAATCGTATTCGCACCTCATTTCTCTCAGGTTATCTTTATCGAATCTTCCATTAAATTGCCGCACCGTATCGTGTTTACACAATTGGACTAGCAACAATCCCTTTGGACCGCCGCCCCCGCTACAATTGTTTAAACATTTGCAATGCCTATTTGCTAATTAACAATCATAAGAAAAACACTGAAAAGAGCCACAAGAAAAGCCGAAAGAAAAACAAAAAACGCCCTAAAAACGATACCCATTCCTTCGGTTGAGCTCCAAAGTTTTGTGGGTGCGGACAAAAGCATTATATATTTTTATTTAATTTACATTTGGCCCTGAAAGTTGTTTTGGTGTCAAGTTATTTACGGTTTCGATGGCGTTTAAACTATGTTAAACACCCAAACTAGCGAGAAATGAAAGGATAAATCTATATACGAGTATATAAATGTGTTACAGAAATATATATACATTTATTTGAAGAGATCTCTTAATAAAAAAAATTATTCTAACTCGTTGGCCATGAGTCAGTATTGAAACCTTTTTTCCTGCTGCCCCATCTATAAAATAGTGAAAATAGTGGACTGACAGCCCCAAGCCTTCAATTACTAATTTACACTTTGTTTAAGGGTATCCTTCATTTCGTAACTTTGACATGCACTTGTGTTTTTGTTTTGTTGTTCATTGAGTTTTCACTTTTTGTCACTGTTTAATTTTTCAACATCATTCGGGACAGTTGAGGTGAGCTGTGGGTGTTGACGGCATTGAAGCTGTCCAACGCAGGTTTTCCGCCCCTTTTTATTCGCACAAATTAATTGAATTTTTATGAGTTATATTCGCTTAGATGATTCGTTGAATGTTACATTTAAGGACGTTTGAAATTGTATAAAAAGGGAAGCAATGTTGGAATTTTACTGACAATTTAGTAATGAAATACGTTCTATTTTCATATTGAGATTTCATGGAAACGGGCTGAAACTAACTGTTGACCACATTTAGCAGTGATGGGAGAGAAACCCGAGACATATGCTTTTTGACCATCATTTGTTTGCCTTTTGCGGGCCACGCCCACTCGTCTGCCACTTTTTTTTGGGGCATTTAGGGTGTGTGCCAGGGTAAAGGTCAAGGCACATGGCAAAATTTATTTCGCCTCTTTTAGACCGCCCCGGCCAACAAAATATTGGAGCTCAAAAATGAATCGAGAAATGCAACCAAATAGGTGGGGTGATGGGGTGGCAATAAGACGGTCGAAAAGTTAAGCAATTGAGGTAAACTGCTGCAAGGACGGCTGACAGCCGCCCAGAAATGGAAAAGGGAATTGATTGATACCAATATTGAAACTGAAACTTGATGTAAAACAAGAAAAGCTTGGCAAAGATGCGAATAACGTAGATGCTGGGCTATAGCTAGATTCTAATATCTGTTTAATTAAATTGAAGTTCGCATATGAAAAAAAGATGAGGCAACCGAATGTATGCCATGGGTGACTACTTTATTTGGAAGCAGAATAATACAAGTTAAGTTCACTCAAAGTAAAAAAAAAATACGTTTATACGCACACATTTTAGAAAAAAATTTAACTTGTTGTTAATTAAAAATACATATTTTTATAACTGTGGGGTCATGGAGAAACAAAGTCAAATAAATGAAGTGATTCGGATCAATACAACTAGAGATATAGAGTTTTTATTTGAATATATATATAGCAAGAACAATTTTCATGGCCGTATATAAGGAAGTACAGTAAGTTGTAAATATTTTGTAAATGATTTTTGTCGGTAAATATTTTTAGTAGCCGCAATTTTAAGGCGAAAGTCACGTCTTTAAACTATTTTTAGTTTGTGCGTTCTTTTACAGATATTTATCGGCAATTAGAGAAAAATTGGTTTCTCCGTGCAAGCTCGTTTGAGGAATATTTCCATAAGGAGCTTAAAGTGATTTTCCCCAAAGTGCGAGGGATGACATTTTCTCCGATTTTCCTGGGGGTCCTCAAGTCATGTTTTGTGTAGCAACAGCAGCAGATTGCGACATTTTGCTCACTACTCAGCACTCACCACTCACAACTGACCCCGACACCCTTAGGAACTCTTTCTTTGGAGAAAACTTTGTTGATTTATATTTTCCGAGCTCTCTGGCTCATGAAAGTTGCAAAAGGTGGGCGGGGTCGTCGTGTAATGCCAATAGGCATTAAAATTGCATGCACACAAAAGTATGCAATGGACATTGCGCAAAAGAAAGGGGCAAAGGGTTCCGAGAAATGTGTCAGCAATTATGGCAACTGCGAAGGCAACTGCCAAACTCTTGGCTAAAATATTACTGGGCTATAAGTAAGACAAAGCGAACAAGATAAATAGCTTTTATGCCAAACATAATAAAACTGTGAGTATTTAAAAATCTAAGTTTTTAGCTACGTTGTAATCTTTAGATAACCTTAATCAAAGTTTACATTTAAAGTAAGGCTTTAAAAATGTAGATTATACCATACCTTAGATTATATTACCACATCGGAAAGAACCATGATTCCCAAACTTAAAAGCTTAGTTAGGGTCTATTAGCTTATCTTTAAGAATATAATCAAATAACTAAACATGTTACCAAATACCCAAAGCTTTATGTAAATTCGCTATTGTCGCACAAGTTCTGAATATTTCCGTCCTATTTCTGTCTGTGTTTTCTTACACATTCTGTTCGCACATTGAGCCATAAATCCGTTGGCCAAAATTATGCCATTGCCCGCCTAGCCTCAAGCTCAAGGACCTCAAGCCCCTCAACCCCTTTCAGTATGCAACAGCCATTTACAACTCCGTCGAGCCAAGATGACCGAACTATAAAAAAACAACTTACAATGCCAAAGAAGAGAATGGCGCCGCAAAATGGAAAGCGAAAATTAAGAAAGAAAAAAAAACTAAGCCAAAAGGTCAAATGTATTATTAAGCTGCCACTGTGTGTGTGTGTGTGTGTGTGTGAGTGTGTCTTGGGTGTGTTTCTCTAAAAGTAAACGAGAAATTGAAATTTTTTTGGGTCAAATGGTCACCCCTTATTTCACCTGCTTTCTGCCGTGGTGACCTTCAAAATTTTGGCCAAGTATCCTGTTAAGCCCTCAAGTATCCTTTTAGCCAAGACCCATACACAAACACACACACCCACACACCCACGTGTCATTAGATACAAACATTTTTTTCCGCCACTGGCGATTCGTTCTCCTTTTTTGCCCATTCTACTGTTTGCCGCTCGTTTTTATTTGCCAAGTGCACGCAATGTGACAAAACGTGGGCGGCTTCAGGTGAGATGGGGTGTTGAACGGCGGTCGGCGGACGGTGGCTTTGGACCCTGGTGCGAATTATAGTGTCACATTATATAACGTGCTATATACGCTTGTTCGTACAGAAAAACAAAAATAGAACCAGATGTAAGGGAAGAGAGAAAGCGCAGCAACACCATAATTAAAACACTTGCAGTTGTGGTATTAAGTGTAGCCAGTAGGTAACTACCGCTTACAGATCACTGGGAGAAAAAAAAGGGTAGCATAGGAATACTTAGCTCACAATATGTACAAAATGTACAGCGAGTCAATTTATTGCACTCTCACTTGTTTTATATATTTATTAGGTAAATAACAAATATATCCTTGATTTTATTTTGTAATATATTTGAAGAAAGGAATTTTATATTTCAATGAACTGTTAATTATACATTTGGAACCAATAATATGGAGATAATAAAACAGATTCTGATGCCATTTTATTTACAACTCTTAAATTAGTATAGTATAAAAATAAAAAATGTAATTCAATTAGTAACCTCTAATTCTATAAGGGTATTTTATTTACCTTCTAGCCAGCTGTGCCAGGTGTTATGATCTGTTATTGACGATAACATCACTTGACTTCTGTCAAGTTAATTTTCAAACTAAATGTAATTAATTATAAAATCCCTTCTAATAGAATAGAATAGAGAATTCAAAGAATTGAACATTATAAATTATTTGGAAACTATTAAGATAGTCGGTAAGAACCTTGGAAATGATAAAAAACACCTTAGGGAGAAGAGTAGATTTTGGCTTTGTTTTACTGTGCTTAAGCATGCATGAAGAGTTCGTTGTGTGGTTTTTTCTTCCGTTTTTTTTTTTAATTAATGAACTTACTTTTGATGCCTGCCCACCCACCTCCCACCCCCAATTTCCACATATTTTTCGCTGCGCTCTCTAGAGCAATATGCGATTATGGATGCAGGCCAACTTGTTTCGGTTGATGCTTTGTTTGTCCGTTTGTGGATTTCTGTTTCGTTGGTTTTTCATCTCGGTGCTTATGACACTCGACTGGATTAGCGGTTAACATAATTAAAAAGGCGGAGGGAGGTGAATGAAGAAATTACGTCAACCATTAAGAAAAAAAAACATTCAGATACTTGAGTTTCGAAAGCATTGAGAAGTGCTTTTGTGCAGGGATGAAAATATAAAAAATAATTAACTAAAGCTCAATACCCATTCAGTTACATCGTTAAATATTTAAAGTTTGTTTTCTCTTTTTGAATGAAATCGTGCCTACAAATGGACACTAAAAAGACGTGGTAAACAAAGTAAATCGCCGAAATCGATCCACCCTCGTTTGTTTTTGCGTCAAAGAAAAATACTTGTGCCAGATTGCAATTGAAGCGGCTCTCATTACCCGCTATCCATCCCCCAAATCAGGGCCGCTCCCCGTATCTCGGTACCCCAAAATGTGCCAAAAGGCGATGGCGAAAGCTAATCAAAAACCACTTAAATGGAAACGGAGGCATTAGTGAACCTCCCCACCGATCGCCCAATCCAATACCAACGGCCCTTTGCCAACAGAATAACAGAATCACCGAGCACGCAATGCCAGTTATCGCTCGTTTGGGCCCTATTCCACTATTGCCAGCTTTTCTGCTTTGTCGGATTTGAATTCTCTTCACTATTATTATTATTATGCCCCGCTGATTGACTCAAGTGAAGGTTATGACATTCAAATTATATTTTCAATAAGCGTCGGGCGCTAATCAAACAAACTTGACGAGATTCCTTCTCTAAAAAGGAGACGTCACTGTAACGACAACTAGATACCCATGAAAAAGAACACTTTCCTCATTGTAAAATACCAACACACACAGGAGTGACAAGGCTTCAACGAACATATGTTTGCCCTATGGTACATGGATCTTCAACGCCGAAATTGCTAGATCGCAGCTTAAACCATATTTTTATACCCTTGCAGAGGGTATTATAATTTTGGTCAAAAGTGTGCAACGCAGTGAAGGAGGCATCTCCGACCCTATAAAGTATATATATTCTTGATCAGGATCACCTCCTGAGTTGATATAGCCATGTCCGTCTGTCCGTCTGTCCGTCTGTCCGTCTGTCTGTCCGTCTGTCCGTCTGTCTGTTTCTACGCAAACTAGTCTCTCAGTTTTAAAGCTATCGAATTGAAACTTTGCACACACCCTTCTTTCCTTTGCACGCAGTATATAAGTCGGAACGGCCGGGATCGGCCGACTATATCCTATAGCTGCCATATAACTGATTGATCGGAAATGCCATAACTCTGCTGTTTGTTAAGTTAGGAAGTTGGGACTCTCTATGGGTATTATATTTGGCCAATCAATCCGACGTACCAAATTTCATAAGGATCGGCCGACTATATCCTATAGCTGCCATATAACTGATTGATCGGAAATGCCATAACTTTGGTGTTTGTAAAGTTAGAAAGTTGGGATGTTCTATGGGTTTTATATTTGGCCAATCAATCCGACCTACCAAATTTCATAAGGATCGGCCGACTATATCCTATAGCTGCCATATAACTGAACGATTGGAAATGCCATAACTTTGGTGTTTGTAAAGTTAGAAAGTTAAGATTTTCTACAGGTTTTATATTTGGCCAATCAATCCGACCTACCAAATTTCATAAGGATCGGCCGACTATATCCTATAGCTGCCATATAACTGAACGATTCGAAATGCCATATCTTTGGTGTTTTTAAAGTTAGGAAGTTTGGATTTTTTATGAGTATTAAGAATGCATCATAGGAATAATTTTGGAGAATATTATTATAGAGAATTCTGCAAGGGTATATCAACTTCGGCTCCGCCCGAAGTTAGCTTTCCTTTCTTGTTTTACAGCTAAAACCAGTTGGGAATTATAATGTCGCAGGCGTACGCAAAAACACATAAACAAGTCAATCTTTATGCTTATCGGATAAAATTTTAGTAAGATTTGTTTATAATATTGTAAAAATAAAAAAGGTGTTGACATTATCTTTAAGATTTAAACGGTTCACATTTATTAGTGTAAATTTACGTTTAATCATCCAAATCGTAAGCTTTCACAAATTCAAGACACCATATTGTTATGCACAATTACAGGGCATGTAATCGCACAACGACAAGAGCGTTGACGACCTGGCATGAGAGAACATTTGTAAGGACTTTTGGCGACATCGACGACACACGAGAAAGCTATATATGGGGATGGCATACTCGTACAAGCGAAAGGGCGGAGAGCCTACCAACTCAATTATACAAATATTATTCAAACATTAGAAATGCATCAAAATAACGAAGGATATTTGTCAGGGCACGGAACGGAACCCTTGGAGAGCCCACCAACACACGATGTCTGTCACTGGGACAAGGATGACTCGGCAGCGACTTTTCCGCTGGAGAAACGGAGAAAACAGAGCCTTGGCACACTCTCCAAGGCACCAGCACGTGCGAAATGGGGGAAAAATGGGACAACAGGCCAATCAATAACAGTGTGCAGCATGTAACAATGGGGGGATAACAATCATTTACTGGGGTTAAGGTTTCCCCTTCAGTTGGCTTGGGGTTAAGGCTTCTGGCATGATAATTGCGATATTTGTAAGGTAACTTGTTGCTCTAAACTCTAGAGTTTCCGGGCATTTGACGAACATTCCAATGCAACTGGTTTTAAGTTTAAAGAACTAAAAATGTTTGAAAAATCAAAACTTAAGTCGCTTTGCAAAGTTGAATTATTTGGAAACCTGAATCAAAACCCTATCTTTATAGTCCATTTCACTTTCTTCATTTTAAGGTTTTCACGATAAATTTAAATAAGAATTATCGCTTGTCTTTTATGAGTCCGAATACCAAACTCATTAGTTGCAGGTGTATATTTTGTTATTGATTCATTAAAATCTTTAGTTTTTCGCTGGTTTGTCATTGCAGCTGATTAGATGACAAAGGTAAAGGTAAATATTTTTATCAGGGATTTAAATCGTTAGCGTAACTGATATATAAGATTATTAAAAGATTTGATTAAATTTTTGTACTGCAAAGAAAGAAATAACTTCGAAAAATCGCTTAACGAAATAGAAAAAAGTCGGAAAAAGTTATATAACCATTGCACGTTTCGACTAGATTCCCTGATTTTGTCCACTAACTATTTGCGCACTCAGCGCCAATCAATTTTTATATAGTTTATGATTATTGTGTATCACCCAGAAGCGCTGCAGTTGCTTCTGATGTCGCGTGTCACATTCAACGAAATTATTTTTTGGACAACAATTGCCCCCTCACCCAATCCCCATCCCACCCCAATTTTCTAACCCTTCCTGCACTTTTCTCTGTTTTATTTATATAATTTGTTTCGCATTACATTTGACGATAGTGGATTTTGCGTCGTGTGAAAACAATTAGATGAAGGCAATTCGGATTGTGGCTTTTACTGGGAACTGTGTGGGTGTCTAGATTGATTGCATAACACACATATATAAACATATATTTTTGTAAAGTACTATATGTACCTAATCGGGGCAGGCGGTGCTGGTCAAGCGTTGGCACTGACATTGCGATTGCAGTTCCGGAAAAGTAGACAGTAATCGCACACCAAATCATAAATATTATTAAATTCTTGCCCATTTAATCGTTTTTATTTATAATTATTTTGGGTGATCGGAGCAGAGCAAAATCTTTGACTACTGTATATGGGACCTAAAGATTAATTTGGATTATCGGTTGGAAAATACATATCTTGAAAACTTAATAATTTTGTTGGTTACTTTACCCTATTATGAATAATATTTTATTTCCTAAGTTTGAAGGGCATTTCCAAAAAATCATTATTAGCAAGTAACTTAATCTGTACTAACTCCTAATTGTATTTTTATACAGAACCTGTACTGAAAATAATGTATTACTTTTTAATATAAATGATGTCACTAACGATAATTTTAGTAAAACCCAACTTATGATTGGTATTTCCCCACCGATTAAGTGTAACCTGACTCATCAATGGGATTTATTTTATGAATGCGTAATTATGAATCGATTGAATACAATCGTAATGCACAAATGCAGTAGCGGATAAAAGACCAATATTTTTGTGGAGTGTAGCCAAGGGTAGTGCTGATTAAGTGGGTATGTATCGCTTATTGGTTCGGAATTGCATCCCTTTGTGCTTTCCAAGCTTTTAGCCGTGTGACAAGCGAGTGAGCTGGCCGTGAAGTGATAAGTGTGGATTGGATTGGATTGGATTGGATTGGCTTGGCTGATTGGGGAACAAGCGCCAGAGGTCCTTTTCCAGTGACGTGGAAAGGGGGAGAAGGACGACAGCACGCTACTGAGAGTATGAGTCATGGTCGTGGTTTGGTGGGGTTTCTGTGGGACTCGTGGGGCTTGGACAGCCGCTTTATGGTTGTTTACTTTGCACTGGAGTGGAGCTGAGTGGCTGGAATGAGATGATGATGATCATCAACATCAACATCAACAGTGATCAAGGTTATTTTAGGTGGTAATACCAAACTCGGCGACGAAAAAGTCGCGCAGTTTCAATCTGGATTTCTTGGGCTCCTCGCGCGGATGATGGACGGTGATCTGGTCGCCGTCGGCCGATATCATCGTCTCGCTGGGCGGCGATATCGAGTACTGTTGCAGCAGTCGTCGCTGCTGTTCGGTGAGCTCTTCCAGCGGATCGTGACTGGACCCCGCGCCAGCCCCAGATCCTGACCCCGATCCCGATCCCGATCCGGATCCCGATCCCGATCCGTATCCGGATCCAAAAGAGGCCGCCAACGCCGAGTAACTGCTGCTGATCGTGGGCGATGATGCGGAAACGGCGGCAGCGGCGGCGGCCGCTGAAGCGGTGGCCACGGCGGCGGCCGCTCCGCCGGCGGCGGCCAATTGTTGAGCGATTAGCAGCTTCTGGGCGTGCTCTTCGGCCTCTTTTTGCTTTTTAAAGTCTTTCGATGGATACATGTATGTATACACATATATATATATATATATATAGATTCGGAATGGAAATATAACTGGGCGGGAAAGGGAAACGTAAACGAAAAAACATGAAAAAAACACACAGTGGGAAAGACGAGAGCGAAAATGCCATCCTTTCTCGGAAAAGCGAAAAACACGACAGCCCGGCAAAATGCCCTAAAAATTCAATTTCAATTTGCAATTTGACAAATGAAATTTCTCTGCCGCTGCTGCTTTTTCTGCTTTTGCTTCTGTAGCCGTTGCCGATGACAGAGGCTGATGACGCTTCATATATCAAAATTAATGACATTTTTTGGGGGGCGGAAAACGGGAACGCAGTGCCATGACCTAGCCCACTCAATGACCTTGACAAATTGTGGGTCTACCGCGACCATCTCGCCCAATCTGTCTCTTTTTCTATTGCCCCATGCCTCGTTTGTCATCTGGGAGTAGTTTAATACACACGCAGTGGTCACTTGGTACATAGAACCAGTCCTTTTTCTCTTTGGAAAAACTATATTTTTGGATTGATATCATTTAAATTTGCATCAATAAAATTAAGCCGAAAAATTGTATTTCCTATTTTTCAATTATTTAAAATTTGGCAATTTTTAAATAATTTTCTATCATTCAAATAAGATATCAATAATTTTCAATCTCCCTAACACATTTTTAAAATTAATTTCAATTTTATAAAAATACACATAAATAAAAATATCTTAAACTTGTTAATAGATTTGTCATTTTGAAAAGTTAAATAGAAATAGAAGCTGGTAATAAAAATTGAAAGACTTTTTCCAACGCACATTTTTTAAAATTCCTATCAAATTTTAGAGTACCATATTACAAATGTAGTTGATTTTTTAAATTCAAACTTATTCCGCACCAATACGATTCTACTGCATTAATGTGAAATTATCTAAAAAAATTATGAATTCTTGTTTTTATTTTAGAGAATCAACTTGCTTCAACTTACAGTGACCACTGTAGTTGAGTAGTGTCTTCTTGGCGTACAAAAAAAAAGGGAAAACGAAAGACAGAATCAGACGTGGAAAAGAGAAACTCATTGCGGAAATGGACAAAAACCGAAAATCGCAATGTTCAAATGCAATTTCCCCGTCGGCCGAAGCCAAACCCCCCAAACCCCCCAAAGCCCCCCCATAAAACCACCCATCCTGCCTCATCTTCGACATTGGCTGACACTTGCAAAACGAGAAAAGCGCTAAGCGGCTTAAGCAACCCTCGCAAATGTTGGCAGCGGGGAAACCCAAACCGAAGCTGAAGCGAGGGAGGTTGCAAAAATGTAAACTATTTAGCGCTTTTACGCTTTGCAAAAGGTTGCATGATGACGACGATGACACAACCCCTACCACGCTTTTTAAGCCCCCTACACAGTGGACATCAGCTATAGCAGTCCCGATAGCCAATAAGTACCTAAATATTCAGCACAATATTCAAAATATTCCAATCCAAGTGAGTTATATGCTTTCGAAATTTCTCAATTTTCTTTTACAAAATTTGGTGTTTTCACTTAAAAACAGTAATATTTTAAATTATGTTTTACTTACTAAACTCACATGTGCATTTCTGACGATTTAGTATAGTTTTCTGGATTTACATGCATATATCTTAAAAATACCGAAGTTTTCCTACTAAAAGAAAACCATGCACAAAAAGACACAATAATATTAATTTTCATTTGATATTCGAGTTTTGATTTTTTTCTGGTCGGTTGTCTGATTAAAATGGCAGCTACACATTAAGTCCATTTCGAAGGCTTTAAAATTTAGTGAGTAAAAGCATTTAGATATTTCCATATGATAATATTCTGTGTACAAATTCAAGTTCTTTAATGTTAAATTAAACTGATATTTACTGTGTGCTCCCTGATTTGCCAAAGCAAACATTATCATACATGCAAATGTAGTACGCACCTACTATACAAAATCATTTCAATTTGATAATTAAATTTGTGCCTATTGGGATGAAAAAGATTTTATTTAACAGCCAATGATCTCGACCGATATTCACTGTACCCCCAGCGATGGTCGCGTGACACGATCGTGTGTGTGGTCCCTCTCTAATGGTCAGTGGGGCTCCTTTACGCTTATCTCATTATCAAGAACTCATGTGATTTCATTCCTTCGACGGCAATATCGTGGCTATTTTTTTGAATCACACCCTCGTTTATCAGTTCGATGACGTCATGGGCATCCGATATAGATAAACATATACATTAAACCGAAAATCATTGCGGGACAGCCGGCGAAAGGGAGATGGCACGACTAACAGCACGATCGCTGTTAGCGTTATGTAAACGCTAATGAGCGTAACAGCATGTCGATGTTCTTGTTGTTGTTGTTTTCCGAGAGGAGCAATGAAAATCAATTAAAACTAATTGATTCAAGAGTCAAATTCAAACGGTTGCAGCAGCGGCGGCAGAGAAAAGGGGCTCAAAAAAGAAAAACTACTGCCATTTAAGCGAACAATGTGCAATAATTAGAAAATGCAATCGCTCACACACACACACACACAGTGATAAACTGGGTTATAAATTAAAATGGGGGTAAGGACAGGGGCGTGGGGTGGAGGGGGTTAGGGGTTAGGGGGTTAGGGAGGGAAAATCCAAAGGGGGTCAAAATCTACTTACTCTCCAGCAGCCGCTGTATCAAACTGTCCACATTCAGATCGAAGTCGCCCATTTTTCAGCAGCTAAATTGTTCTTGGCCGCGTTTTGTTGTTGTGGCCAGCTGTTCCAGAATTCCGATTGGAATTTTTGGCGCAACAACTACACGCACACACGCACGCACACAGCGACGCCCGTTATACTTATATACTTTAATGTAAACAACAATTTCCGTTACCAATTGTTGTTTTCTTTTTTTTTAGAATTATTTTTTCTTATTTGCCGCAAAAGGCAATTTCACTTTATAATTTTTTTTCGGTGGGCCGCTCTAGTTCACTGATGTTGCACACGAGGGGGCAAAAACAGAAAAAAATACGCACGGCCGCTCGAGTTTCGGGGTTCCGATTCGATCGCAGATCGGTCAGAACAGAGAATAATGGGGCTGAGAAATCGGCTTAACTGAGAATTTATAAACCACCGTAATTTCTATTCTGGTTTTTTCTCCGCCAATAACAAAACTCGTCGGACTCGCCAGCTAGCTGAGTGTGACCGTTCGCTGGAGGGCTGGAAAAGTTTGGAAACGTATCGATAGGCCGATATGCACACAGCAACCAGTGCTCAGCAACGCGGCAGTGAAATGTCAAAGTGCTTTCTGTCAAGCGCGTGTCATTTGAAATTTTCACTTGTGTGTTCACTTCTTCTAAAACAACTCAACGAACAGTTCGGTCGTTTACGTTTGCACTGAAATTTTTACAAAATTTTTTCACTTGCCTCAAAGATTATTCGACTAATCGTTTGCTCGCTTGCGTTAGCGCTTACCTTGCTTCCAAATTTAAACCCAATATTTGACGCTCTTCAAGATGCCAGCAAGGATCAATTGGGTGCTTAAAGTTTTGGTTGCCACAAACAAGAAGTTAATCGTACAGGCTTTGGTTTTCGTCATGTTGGCCAGCTCAATGATGTACTTCGAGGTGGACAACGCGATTGCCGAGACCTTGGCTTACTGGTTGAACCTGGGCTGGCAAGGACCCATGTGGAACCATCGTACTGCGCTTCTCACTTACGGATTGTGCCTCTTCCTCGTTCTCGGCGCCGTCATCTTGCAGCGCCGCTTCCGTATCTTCAACACCAATCGTGTGGCCTAAGCACCTGCCACAGGATCCGGAGGGGTGTCCTGGGCACCTACCACAGGATCTGGAGGAGCAGGTGGCCCCAGGGACGGATGACCGGACAGTAGGATTTAAAAGGCATCTCCGATTCCCTAATAAAATAACCAAATCATATCAAAAACTTTAATGTTATTCATTTGTTTACAAAACCTTAGCTTGGCAGAAAGGAAAATGGCGACAAGGCAGCTGTGTATTTCTTATTCACTCGAGCTTCCATCAATTTACTTTAATTAACTTAAGCAACATAAAAAAATGCATATTCTAGAAATACAAAATTATATGAATCGCTAAGCTTTTTCATTTAATTATAATAAACTAAAACTAAGTTTTGAACAGTAAAACCCACTTTTAGCTAACCATGAAGCCAAGGAAGGCTGCGCATATATGTTCAAATATTTATTTAAGTTGAAAATGTAAAATGTATTTAAAAATTACTTGAATGAATGGATTTACCGATTTATATTTTATGGGAATTCCATACAACCATAATCCGCCATTTTTAGCACTACCACTTGGGGATTTGGTATTTTGCCGCCCTGGCTTTCGCTAGCTGACTGTGCAGCCCTGGCAACCGCGCAAAAATGAACAATTCTTGTGTTTACAACCGATAAGAGAAGAGCCGCGCCGGAATGAACTATTTCCCGAACTATTACTCCATCGAGGACATCTTCGTGACCCAGGAGAAGGTGGAGTGCCGGGTGAACACGAAGCTGCAGCGGATGGGTGAGTGATTCGCGTGGAGCGATGTTTGGGAACCCACTGAAACCAAATGCCCGGTGATTCGCAGGCTTCCTGGATGCCGGCGCCGAGACGGAAGACTTGGAGCCCGGACGCACGGTCAACCTGCCGCTCTGGTACATCAAGGAGCTGAAGGTGAACAACGCCTACTTCACCGTCTCAGTGCCGGAGATCTACCGCAACGTGCACAAGGCCGTCTGCGAGGCGGAGACCACCCATATCGAGCTGGGGCGCCTGCATCCGTACTTCTACGAGTTCGGCCGCTATCTGACGCCCTACGACCGCCACCACGTCATCGGACGGATCATCTTCGAGACGCTCCGCCAGCGGGTGCGCCACTTGCTGGACATCTCCAAAAGCGACGGCCAGGCGGCCAAGCCGGAGCACCGCCTGGACAACATAGAGGCCAAGCTGCACGAGGCGGGAGTTCGAACTAACAGCCAGGTGGGCACATTCTCTTCCCTGATTGAAAGGTTCTCCTTCTCCGTAGCTTTATTTCTTCTTATCCAATGGGCCTTTTTGACTTTAGCGATGTTACTCCTAGCCATTCGGGCAAAGATTCGTTGCATCCATCTTCGGACTTAGTAGCCTCAACCTGTCTTCTTAAAACCCATCATTTTGGGACATAATTTTTTTCAAATTCTATGTTCTAAGTTCCGTACTTATAGCAGTTATTCAATTTACGCCTAAGGACTTAGTACTATCTTCAGTCTTAATTTTGTCTATACCTAGTACACCTAGTACCAACTTTTATGTTTTTGTCCAAATTAAGTTGGTTCGAAAGGCCTTTTTGACCTTTAATAAGTTGCTTGACCTTTCTTGAATGTTTCTTTTACAAAACCTATATTTTTCCGCTGGAGGAGTTTTGAGACTCAGCTGAGAACTGTAAGAACTGCGGCTTAGATACTTAAACCAATATTAGAACTCAGATAGAAAATATTAATCTACTGAAAATTAGACTCATAAAACTCAAAAAATTCCCATTTCAGTACATTGAATGGCTGCAGATGACGGGCAACAAGATCAGAACCTCGGAGCTGGTGGAGGAGCACCAGAAAAAGCGACGGCGGGCGGATCGCAGCGATGACGAGGGCGAGGTCCTGCCCAACAGCAAGCGGGCCACCTTATGATCCATCCCAGCACAGTAAACTACCCCTGGCAGATGTCTTGGAACTGTAGCAACTTTATTTCGTCCATTCTTTTGGTGGCCACAGGGCGGCCTTACCTCTCAAAAATACACTTGATCTATGCACTCGGCTATGTCCATTTGTACAGTTCAAAATACATGGAATCGCATACATCTACACATAACTAAGCATCCGATCTGGGGCCGGTCTTAAACTATACTCCTAGGAGCTGCCGGTTTGCGCTTTCCATGGACTTGGCAATAAGCCAAATAACCGCGCATCCTTCTACGACAATGCGCCACATTATTACATATAAATAGTTAACTACATATATAATTATAATCTTGTAAGCTCAATTAAAATTTGATTTTGTGCTAGTTTCACATACATTTCACAAATAAACATTCGCCAATGTCAGCATACATAGGTAGTAGTTCCTCAGAAGCAACCAATAGGACTTATATTTCAGGGACCGTAATGCGTATACGTTTTCTAGCTCTGGATTGTGCTGTTTTATGTATCTTGGAAGAATTTTCAATAGACAATTCGCATTTCTAGACTGAATAAAACAAAGTAGGTAGTAGCTCAAAATATAGACAAATAATATTTATAATTAGTAGTAAATAAAGCTCGTATTTGTTCCATCGAATAAAATAATATTTTTGATTACATTAGTTTCAAATAAATACTAAATTTGAGTGCGAATGTGCTGAACTCAATATGGAAATACGCTGCTATACAAAAAATATTTTCAAAAATATCAAAACCTTGGAAATATCAATAAAAAGTTGGACATTCCAAAAAATGATTAGAAAAGTATGACTGCTTAAGCACTTTGTAGACTAAAGGTAGAATGATTTCAAAATATCATATACAGGTTCTTGTCATGCTATATCATGCTATGAAATTATAAAGTCAAATAAATCAAAATTAAAATACAATATATTTGTTTAATTTTTCATTCTGTGGAATTACATGATTAAGATGTAGGTACTGTATATTTTAGTTGGTTATGATATATTTAACGGTTGGCTTTGGCTAATTTGTTTTCTGGGCGGCTTCTAAATAAATTTGGCAAACATGTAAAACATGTACTCATGCCAGCTACTGTACAAAGTTTCATACTTTATTTGGCCTTTCAATTTAGACTCTTGTTTTATGTATGTAAGAAAACACAAAGAATGTTTTACGGTCCCCGGATATCTATATCTGTTTTGATCACTATACAATCGATCAAGGCCGGCAAATGCAGTAATATATGCGCATCGAACATTCCTAGTTATACATCTGGCCAATCTCCTTTGGCTTTAATATGCTTTTCAGTTATCTTCGCTATATATATTTCTAACAGGTTATGTTATTAACACAAGCTTGTCCCTCTACAATTTTCGGGGCGATTAACAACATCGATTTTGTGGATATAGCAAGGATTGAATGCAACATTATTTCGTTTATGGTTAGGGGGTTTGCTTCAAAAAATAAGCAACATAGTTTATTCGCTTTATATATGCATTTGGTTTTAGTTATCTTTTTGTTCTTAGTTTTTCACTTTTTTTTAGTAAATAATGTATTTTTAAAACTAAACATCTGTCCCTGGTCTTTTCTGTTTTCTGTAATCCTCTCATGATTCCGGTTCCGAGTTTAATTTCCGTCCGTCCTGGTGAGTCTGTTATCTGGGTAAAGGGTCGTTGTTGTATAACTAATTGTTAAAAATGTATAAACAATAGCAAGATCTCCGCAAAATGGAAGCGGCTGGAACTGTGCCTCAAAATAAATACATGGATACAAGCAAACAGTTTACAATTTGCACTAGTTTTTGCCATTTTTGAGGGCGGTGGGGATAGGCGTGGCCCCAGACGTGGCTGGGAGCATCGCGTTGGGCGGTCGTCGCTTTTGTGGTAGGAAGACCTGAAAAATATAAGGATACACGAAAGTGAGCAAGACAGAATATAAATATTTTCCTTTGCAATTTCAACCAATTTTGTAATCAGTAAATAACTAGCAAAATGTTTGTACTCAATTCGAATAAAACCAATGGCTAATTCTTTACTTTATCGTTTATAATATATATTATAAAATATAGTATTAAATATTCCTTAAAGATTTGCAATTTTGAAAAAAAAAAAACTTGGAAATTTTTTCCTTAAACTTAAAATTGGTTGTGTGCTGGGGAAGAAAGATTGCTCACCTTGAGGGCCCCCAAAACCATCAGATAGAACCAGTAGAGCTGTGGCAAGAACAGAATGGCGATGCTGACCAGGCAGCCCCGTGGCAGCCCGCACATGGCCGCCCACATGGAGGCGGCCTCGATGGCCAGGCTGTAGCGCCACATCACGTATGGCCACATGCAGACGCGGCACACGAAGAAGGTGGCCAACATGAGCAGTCCGTTGGCGATGTACACGCGCGAATCCTTCAGCCGCATGGTGCTCAGGATGCTGCGCAGCGAGACGAACGGCGTGGAGAACTCCATCATGAACATGTAGCTGTAGATGCAGTGCCCACCGCCGCGGATGTACTGCATTAAACAAAAGATATATGATTTAGTATAGGAATATTGTAAGGCATTGCATATAACCCATTACATATGTCCTTAATGTTTTAACATTAATGGAAGTATAATTTTTCACTGGATTTTGTCCACATTCCGAATCTGGCAACGAAAATATTCCACCACATCAGCCATTCCTTAAAGTCGAAAAAATGTATATTTAGATAATATTTGAACCCTAATAACAGGGAACGGCTTCTTGTTTTGGCCAAGTAAAACTAATTCGATTTTAAATATATTTTGAAACAATTTTAAGTTATTGAGATGAAAAGTGCAACTGGCCCTGTTCCCATACAAATGTTGTTCAAATTAATGTATGTAAAATGAGATAGTCTTACTTTTCTACTTATAATTAATTTGTATAATGATAAAAATAATTAATTTGTTTGGTTTTAACTACATATGTCAAAACCAAATAGTTGCTCTAAAATAGTTTTAAAAACATTTATTCAATTAGGTACAAAAATGATCAAAATCTTAATTTTTCGAACTTTAAGGTCCACTTTTTAAAAACGCTGACGTGGAGAAACATTTTTCTGGGCAGATTCGGACTCAGGACACCGAAATCTATTGAGAAAGTATACTTTCATTAAAACAGTATAATTATTAAGCCCTGGCAAGTGGTGTTCCATAAAATGTATGGAACTACAAGGGCTTTAAACTAGGGTTATTCATATATAAATAAATATCATATCCGGCTTGCTCTTACCGTCACCACCAGCAGTCCAAACGTTCCGATAAAGACGTGGTGTATCATCATGACCGGGTGCGTGATGACATACTTGAGGAAGTCCCAGCGCCCGTCCTTGGGAATCTGGACGCAGGCGCCGTCGTAGTCGCAGATCTCGTGTGGGGTGCCCGGAGTGCTGCCGTTGTTGTTGCCGCCGGACGACTGCCCGTTGACCTTGCCGTTGGCGTGACCGTTGCTCAGCGGCGACCCCTGACCTTTGGTGATGCGCAGCAGGTGCAATTTATCGGCGAGCTTCTGGGTGTGCACCTTGTACATCGACCAGATGTCGTACATAAAGTAGGCGGTGCCGAACCAGCCGTAGGCCTCCATCAAGAAGTGCGACGCATAAACGAAGGACTTGGTGCACGTCGACTTGCAGACGATGAGTCCCACGAGGAAGGAGAAGGAAGCCTGGATGGCCGATACGATTCTGGAAGCATAAAGAGAAATGCCATTACAAATCAAGTAAGTATGTATATGTTATTGCAGCGAAATAATATTTAAATAACAATAAATCTCTATTATCTATGCTTTCTATGAGAACACAGTTAATCAGCAAGAATACTGTTAAGCATAGCGTTTTCTTTATGTCTCATTTATGTAATTGATTGACCCAAGTTTTTAAAGTAGTTATTAAGCACATATTGATAGATTTTCTACATTTAATCAAAGCAAGTCAGATCGGTAATCTGGAGAGTTTAATTAATGATATGTCGGAATGCGTTAGTTCTTTCAGATAATCGACTTAGAACTCAACTAGACCTTCAGATTTCGACAGAACGCATACACTCATAGAAAATTTATTCAAAATTTTTGGTAATCAACTGGAAAAAGACATCCCCTCCCATAAAAAAAGGAAACAAAAAATAACAGAATCCCGAAATCAAACCAAAGTCATCCCTTCCACCATCTCCAAACCCAATCCAAGCCACCGCAAATGGAGCCGTGTGATCCCGGACCGGAGAGGGCCATGCGCCTGTACCTATCCCAGCTGCTGGAGACCGGCAAGACCCGCTCCTCGGGCTGTCTGGACCGCTTCCTCCTGAAGAACATGACCAACTACCCACCGCCACCGCCACCACCACCTCCACCACCGCCAGCGTCGTCCATCGAGGCCAAGGCTTCGCGTTGCTCGCTCTTCGAGCAGCTCCTGTGCGGCGGGAGCCGGAGGTCAGAGCGCCTGCTGGTGCCCGATCTGGCCACCGAGTGGTTCCGCAAGCAGAAGGTCTTCCTGGACAAGCTCACCGCGGAGGAGCTGGCCGCCCTGAGCGATGGGCTGGCGGACAGGCAGCACCCGATGCGGCGTCGTCCGGCTCCCTGTCGCCAGCTGGGCAGGCCCCGCTGCAGATCCCCGGCTCCGGAGGCCAGTCAAGCGCTGGAAGTAGAGGAGCCAGTGGGCAAGGTGGCCGCATGTGTTCCCACCACGGAGCCCAGGCCGGGTAATCCCTTCCTAATCAGCAATAGGCCAGCGGAGGAGATGCGGAGCAAGAGTCCTAGGCGTGGAAGGAAGCTCCACCTGGACGCGGGGGGCCATCGCAGGCGGGGCAGCTGCTCCTGCCTGAAGGGGCGGGCAGGGACATCCCACGAGTGCCTCTTCCAGGCCGATGGACAGCCCATGGCCAGCGAGTGTTTGGCGGCTCGCCGGACGGAGCCGCTGTTGCCGCGCCTGCGCCGCAAGTTCGACTTGCGCCAGGCGCCCCAGCGGCGGCTCGATCCGGCCCTCTTCCGCCGCATCTCGCCGGAGTTCTTCCGCATCCTGGCCAGCTACGAGGCGGCCATGAGCGAGATCTGCCCGCTTTACGGCATCTCAATGCAGCACTGGGGCGAGACTGCGGCCTGTTGTCCGTGTGAGGAGGCCCACTCCCACTCGAAGCAGCGCTTCCTGGGCGACGATGCGGTGGCCACTGCCGTGGTGCATCCCTCCTGGCCGCCACTCGAAACTCGGCAGCCAGAGAAGGAGCCGTCCACCAAGAAGCAAGCGGAGAGAAGAGCTGTCAAATCTCAAAAGGAGCAAGTGGAGAAGAAGGCGAAGAAGCCCTGCAACAACGACTCTTGCACCAATGAGTCCTGTCAATTGAAGAAGGGAATCGAAAAGGGGGCCAACGAGGATCGGATTACCTCCGAGGATGAGCGCCAGGAACAAAGGCGTGGGAAGCAGAAAGACAGACAGAAACGAAGGTCGATTTCCTCCGAGGATGAGGAACAAGAAAAAAGACATAGGAAGCCGGACGACAGGCGGCAACGGAGGGAGGAAAGTCAGGAGGATGAGCAGCTTGAAGGGAGTGACTGGAAGGCAAGCCAGCAGACTGTGAAGTCTTCAAATCCCCCGGAGGAGCGGCAGTGGCGAAGCCATGACCAGTCGGACAGCAAGCAGACAGTCCAGTCGACCAAACCCCCCGGGAGACGGAGGAAATTCGGCAGCTATTTCCGCCGGCACCCGCAGCAATATAGGACAGCCTATGTTCCCTCGAATTTCGCTCCGCCATCTGCTCATCCACTGACTCATTCACCTGCTAATCCAGCTGCTCATCCAGCTGCTCATCCACCTGCTCATCCAACTGCTCATCCAACTGCTAATCCAGCTCCTCATCCAGCTCCTCATCCAGCTGCTAATCCAGCTGCTCATCCACCTGCTCATCAAACTGCTCCTCTTCCGCCTCACGTAATGCCTCCCGATTATACTTCGGCCGAATCCGAGCAACTTCCCAAGAGCATTATCGGCGGATTCACCTGCATGTGCAAGCGCTGCGTGGAACCGGGTCGCCACCTGCTCTACAACCTCAACGCCAACTACCACCAGAACCGGGAGAGGTACGGCCAGATGCGGCAGAGCAGGAAACGGCACAAGAAGCAGGAGCGGCATCCGCCATTCCACGTGACCTCGCAGCCGGCGCCATGCAGCTGGAAGACATGCAAGGCGGATTTAAATGGGTCGCCCGAGGAGGGAGACAGCAGCACCACGCTGAGACCCTGCGTCGCTTCCGAATGTGGATTCCAGACTGGACAAGTGGCCCAAATCCAAGCGGAGAGCGAACAGTCCTTGCCCTTTCGCACCCCGGCTAGCGAACGAACGTTGGTGGAATGCAATCAGGCCAAGTTACCTGCGGTGAAGTCTGAGGTGGACTGCCAGTGTGGACTGCCGCAGGAGACCTTCCAGCTTCCGCCCGTCAGGAGGTGCAGTTACTCGCCGGAAAAGCGGGAACAACATGTGCTCCGGAGCACCGAGGTCCCGAAGAAGTACTCCCCCCCTGCAGACTACTCCAAGTGTGGTAAGCGAGTTCGGGCCTGCTATTTGGCCAATGATTTCCACCAGCTTATGCGACGCGTGGCCAGGAAAAGACCATCCCCCAAAACTCGGATCACAGGCAGACCCAAGGTGTCGGGTAATGCCACCTCCAAGAGGATAGGAAAAGCTGCCCATCAAATGGCTCAGCATCCATCCACCACCGACGCTTCCGTTGCCAATCCTGCAGCACAAATTAGAGTCCAACCCAAATCCACTTCGAAATCGGGTGCAAGGCGGAAACCAAAAATGAAGGGAGCACTGCTGCCAGAACAAAGTCCCACCAAGAACTTGATTATTCCCCATGCGGCCACCGATGTTCCCAAGCTGCGGTGTCTGCGGAAGGTCACGAAAAAGAGAGTGGAGCCCAAGAAAGCCCCATTGACCAAGAGCACCAGTTTTCTCAGCCTGGACGTTTCCAAGGCGCGAAGCGATATGCCATCGGAGAGGAGCCATCCTCAAGAGATCCCAAGCAGCAGTCAGCCTCATTTCTCCAGTCAAAGGGGAAACCAAACCACCTATTCCTCCAATCCCAGTGGAACGAAAGAGAATTGGAAGCCTTCGTCCTCGCCGAGGTGCATATCTCCCAAACGACAACGGGAAGCAAAGGTCAGCTGCTCTCAGGACAGTCGTCCCAGGAACTGGCGACCTGATCCCAAGCCATCCAACTGGAGTTCAAACAAAATGCGGAGTCGAAAGAGAACGCCTCCCCGCAGCTCCTCCAGCAGTTCACTGGAGCGCTCCTCGAGCGGACCACGCTACGCGTCCACGGAGGTCAGTGCAGTGAGTGACTATTACAAGTCCAAGACGAGCTCCATGTCAAGAGGTCCTAACACTTCGAATACCTCCCAATGGTCGTCACAGAAGAGTCGGGATGTCAGGCAGAATCCAAGGAAAATGCAGGATTCGAGGCAGACAGTCCTGACCAACTCCTCGTATCCCTCGTGCTCCAATGCCTACTCCAGTCAATATTCAACGATGTGGGAACAGGAGGATCTGAGCCAAGCCCAGTACCAATGTTCGAGCATGAAGTCGTCCATAAAGAAGCCCCCGATCCGATGGCAGCCCTCATTCAGCAGCGCACCCTCGCACTTGGAGACGGGTCGTCGCTACTACACGGACACACAGCCGGGGGGTGAGGGTGGTGGATCCCAGTGCAGCTGTCGCTCCCTGCGCTCCACCAGCTCTATCCGGGCACTTAGCTCCAACACGGACAGTGTGAGGTGTCCCTGTGCTCCCGCTCCGTCGGTGGCCAGTGTGGAGCCACCGCAGGAGGCGGGCAATGAGGAGGAGGAGCAGGGGCAGTGCTATTGTTACAACTATCAACCTCGAAGTCAGGACCAACCCGTGCATAACCCATATATCCAGTCTCCGAGTCACTACGCGCAACAGTGTAACTTGGAACGGACCAAGGATTTCGGTCAGAAGCCACCGTTTTTCAGTACTGCCCTGAGGTGGGAGCCACAGCAGCACCACCATGCTCGCACCCAACTACGCACCCAACGCCCTCCGCCTCAGAAACACCAACAGTTATCCTCGAGATATCCTCAGTACCCAGTAGACAATCTAGCAGGACAACAACAACAATCGAGAGAGTGGGTTCCAGAGTATCAAACGCCTAATCGATGTATATGCAATACCAACCAAAGATGGGGTGACCAGGTGGAAAACACGCAGTATTACCCAGAGAATAACTACTCAATGCAGGAGGTTCAATACGATGAGGGCCTAAGGAATAACCCCTATCCAAGGGATCGAGCTGGAGCCATAAACGCCGCTGCTCAAGGTCTTAGGGGTTTGGTAAACGCTTTGGGAGGAGTTCGGCATAGACCGAGATACAACCCGAATCTCAGAGGAACCAATCAACAACAAGGTTACCACCAAGGAATGATCGACCCTAGTGGCTATAGTCAACAGTCAGTTGGTAAACATGATCCGAATCCCCCGAGGCCAACATTGCCCCCAAGGCAGGGTAGAAATTCAGTTCACTCACAGTATATCTTCAATCCTACAGTGGAAGCTGCAGCACAGGAGGCGAGAAACCACAGGGAGCAAGTCCCCACCTACAAGGGAGCATCCAATTCGGACTTCCTACCCAGAAACAACCACTCAAATTTATACGGCTACTCGATGACGCCCCACAGAGATGGTGAAGGGAACTACATGTCAGTGGAGGGAATGCCCAGCAGCTATAATGAAAGACGAAGCATGGAGGGGGAACAATCGTGGTGCAGGATGGAAGCTGGAGCGGGTAAGGCAAGAGTAAGAGCGGAAAAATCAGTCGGGGAAAGGAGGGGATCTCCTAAGCTCGTTTGCTTTGGCTCTGATATGGATTCCCACACCGAGTCTGCAAGCAGGAGAATGACTTCTGTCCCCAAGAGAGGAAGGCAAACTGGAGGAGCTTGGCACCAAGTCGATGAACCCCCTAAAACTCCCACGCCCCTGGCCATTTTCCTGGACAATTTGAGAGCGAAACACGCTGCCTCTGAAATGGCAGCTAAAACGGTCACCCAAGAGCCCAAAAAAGTGGCCACCCTCGAGAATTTTACAAAAACTATGCTAGTGGGGAGCGAGGACACTTCGTCCGCCAGTGATGATGACACGGACGCGGATGACTGTCTGGACTTAAGGCACAGGCGAATGCGCAGTCCCTCAGAGCTGACCATGGTCATTCCATCCACCTACACGGGACTCCTCGAGGAGCAAATCCTCGGTGAGTACCTGCCCAGGCCGCGGTATAAGCGCAGGTCATAGGTCAAACCGCGATTTTCTTATCCGACGCAATAACCTTAGGTCAGATTGTAATCAAAGATAATACATAAATAAATAAATGTGTAAAGTTTAAAGCGAGTAATACTTTTAGTGTTAAGTTTAAAGTAGGTATTACTTTTGGTTAATAATATGCTGTTCGACATATCACAAAAGAGCGACGTAAAATAGAAAGCAACGTTTCGTTTGCGTCTTTGCAAAAATGCACCTTTACTCTTCGTTGCTCATTTCTTTTTAAATATATGTAAATGACCTTTGTGTGTCTTTGGTACCAAAGATATTAAAATTAAAAAATACTTCTGATCAAAGTTTATATTTATATGGAGAAGATTAGCGCCCTTTTGAATGATAGATCTCAGGATATTACATTTAGTTATGTTTCCAAACTCGTAACCATACGGAGTAGATCATAATAGATCATGATAGGGGTCATTCATAGATCTCCAATGGTTTTCATGGTAATCATTACCAGAAAGGTGCCAAAATAAGACAAAGAATTTGTTAAATTTTGATGGACCGAGATGAAAGACGGACTAATAGGGAGACCCAAAAATCGAGGAACTACTTGGTGTACGGACTTGACTTGTTCCTCCGGCGGACGCCGCCCTGCATCCGCACTCCCACATTGGGCAGCTCCGTCTTGTTCCTCTTCGGAGAGCCCGTGGAGTTGCGCGAGGATCGGCGGGATCCCTTGGCCGAGGCAGTGTCGCTGGTCCGAGGGCCCGCCATCGCGCTCTTTGGAGTATTGGAGGGGCGCCGCAGTGAGCTGGCCGTGCTGCGGAGGACGGGTGTGCTGCTCTCCACCCGGTTGCCCGGATCCTCGGTCTCCGGCACGCGGCGGGTGCAGTACATCTGCATGGTGACGGTCTTCCGCAGCGGCTTCTTCTGTGCATCCGCGTTCTTGCCCTTGTCCTGTGCCCTGAGCCGGCGGCGCTGGTGGATCACCGCATTCTTGTCCGTGGCGGCCACCTTGTGGTAGAGGTTGCACAGCTCCAGGCACTGCCGGGCGCTGTGGAACCGCTTGACCCGTCCGTCCTGCTCCAGGATGCCGCACACCAGCTCCTCCAGCTGCACCTTCTCCAAAGCCGTCAGCAGTGCGTCGAGGTCCACGGGGCAGGCGGCCCGGGCGTTCAGTCGGTGCAGCATGGTTAGGAGCCGGGCTCGCTGCTCCGGAACTAGCACCGGCCCCAGGAAGATCAGGCGCAGCAGCTTGTAGGCATTGGTGCGGTCCAGCGGATCGATGGGCTGGCCGCAGCGGTCGTAGAGGCTGTCGTAGATCCTCAGGTCGTGCAGCTCCGTGTACGGCGCCTTCACGTTCTCCATCACCGACCAGACGCGGTCGCGCGGGAAGCGCGGCAGGGGCTTGCTCTCGTGGTAGGCCAGTTGGAAGAGCGTGGTCAGCACCTGGAACTGGCTGACCCGGAACAGGCAGCTGAGCGCCTCCAGGATGTGCCTGTTGCGCGTGCAGGAGTGCCGGCATCCCTGCTCCCCGTTGCTCTGGCTGCACAGCACGCACTTCCCGGCCGGACAGCAGCGGTGGACCGCCGCCGGACGCAGTGGCTCCAGCGGCAGGCGACAGGCGGGTCGGCAGCACATCGAAGGTTGGCAGGCCGCAGCCCCGCACATCGGTGCACAGCACATCTCCCACAGTCTCGCCTCGATTCCCGCTCCGGTAAAACTCCTAATTTAGCTAGCCTAGGTTCTCTGATCTCTTGATTTTTGATTTCCGGACTGAAAATAAAACCATGGCTGCCTGCAACATAGTCACATAGTACAATTAACATCAACTTTTTGCTTAATATTTAGCTATAAAATTAAACATAGTCAATACTATCGATGATCTTTATGTTTTTATAATTACCCTATTGTTTGGATAAATTTGTTTGTTTTGTAAATTGTAAATTGAAAACAGAAGTGTAAATAGAAAAAGCTATAATCGTTTTATTCGATTTTGGCAATCGAACAAAATCGGTTAATTGAAGTGTTGCCAATAAATTTAAGTAAGAAGAAGTTTAGAACTTGACCCACTTATAAACCATAGTAGGTTGCTAACCATCTGTCATTGCATTTGATCCCTATACCAATCATTATGTTAAATTATCGGAAAAAATCATTTAAAATCGTTTTTAACCATTGAGAAAAGCCCACACAGTGTAAATTTGAGATAAGCTAAAATTCCTATTCGACCAAAGGACAAAATTTTCGGCGTAAGTGCAATGTCCCAGGATATGTCCACATTTTTGGGCGGAACTCGACGTAGCCCACCGGACCGATCGAAGATGATCAAGGCCAAAAATGGAGCAGGGGTCACCGGATCGTCAGGCGCTGAAGGATCGGGAGGATCAGGAGGATCAGGTGGAGGTCGATCGCAGCAGGGGACAGGTGGTGCAAGAGGAACAGCAGCCACAGCCAGGCGCACTGGAAGGCCGCCAAGTGGAGCAAGTGCACCCAAGAGGATCACAAATAGGGCCGCGAATTGCAGCAGAAACTTGCCAGGGGTAACGGCGGAATTAAGCGGAGCCGTGTCCAAGAGAGCCACTGGTGGTGGTCCAACCAGGATAATCCAGACAACGGCCACATCCACGCTCCGTCGAAGGCAAGCACCGGCGGCTCCAGTGAGGGAACCCGCTCCCCGCCGGATAAACGAGGTGAAGTGGATCATGATGCCGTCGCAGAGCTTCGTGCAGTGCAGCGAGACCTCCTCCTCCGAGGACAACAGCCTGGAGCAGGCCAAGAGTCCTCGGGTGGAGGAGGAGGAGGCTCGGGATGTGGGCCTGGACAAGAGCAGCAGCAGTGGGCGCCTGCACCAGCTGGAGGAGCTGCACCCGATGACCCTGCCGGATGAGCCCGTTGGTCAGACCAGGACCAAGGTGCGATCCTCGCGCGCTTTTCGTGTTCCCAGCCAGCGGATCATGCACGAGGAGGAGCTGATGCGGGCCCAGCTGCTTCAGATGCTTCCACGGCGGACGAGGACCCATTCCAGCAGTCGTTACCCTGGCCGGGCTCCCAACTGGTCACCCCATCAACTGCCCAGTAGGCTTCCAAGTCCCTCTCCCAGTAGGCTTCCAAGTCCCTCCCCCAGTCGCTCTGAACACCCAATCGTCAGTCGTATGCCATCGGAGGAGGACCTCAAGGACGTGACCCTGTTATCGCAGCCAAGGCTAGCATCTGGCCTCATTTCCTGCGCTCCCAGTCCGACCGCAAGTCCAGGTCCCAGCCTCAGTCGCCTCCAGAGTCCCAGCACGAGTACCGACTGGAATCCAAGCTGCAGCACCATGGATCCCCATGCAAAAGGTCCCACTTCCAGCTCAAATTCGGACGCGAGTCCCAGCAGCAGCCAAAGTAGCTCATCCAGCACCAGTGAAAGCCAATGCCGGAGTAGGGACGGGAATATCCAGCGGTCCAGAGGTGGTGTGGGTAGCAAGGCCATCAAGCTGACCTCGACGGTGATCAAGATCATGCCAGCGGAGGTCAGGAAACCAATAGAAGTTCCCAAGGAGAAGGAGAAGGAGATGGAGCAGGGCAAGGGGTCGATGCCACTTCAAGCCAAGATGCCCCCAGTATTTCAGACTAAAGAACAGGCAGAAACTAGACAGGCCATGAATGCAAGCATGGTGCAATCGATTGCGCCACCCAAGTTCACTCCCATGGTTCAGGTGGTCAATCCGATCAGTCAGTCGGTGAATCATGTGGTCAACCAACTGACGGCCCAACTCAAAGAGGCCGCGATGATGCAGTCAAGGGATGGGGACAAGTCACCCGAAGGAGATGCGTATCAAGCGTGGACATCAAAGGGTCCGGCAAGAAAGCCCTCGATTTATCTGCTCTTGAATCAGCCAAAAGATCAGTCTGCGACTTCATCGAATGCACCATCCAAGGATGCCTGGGTTATCCAACCAATGGAGCAGCCAAAGGCAATGCCGGTTGCAAAAAAACCATCTCAGAGCTTGAAAATGCATCAGCCAAATGAGCAAACATGGAAACAGCAGACCAATCATTATCTGAACGATCCCAAAGAACATCCCGGCCACAATTTTAGTAAATACATGAATCCACCGAAGCATCGGTATATGAATACGCCAATGAATTTTGAAGGAAATCAATATCAAAACCAGTCCAGAGGTCATTCGTCGATGGTTCCATCCAGAATTCCCTCCAAACATCAGTTGGACTTTCAGTCAGGGATGTCAAGGAATCCATACATCCAAAAAACTTCGAAAATGTCATGCAGGTTTAAGCCCGAGACGCAACGAGCACATCCAGCTACAACGATCCAGCCTGTTTCCTTGAACAGGGTCACCCGGCCAGCCACCTCCTTGGGACGCCCTTATGTGGTTCCTCCACCGCCGACGCAGCTGCCGGATGCCCCAACTGGTGGCAAGATCGTCCGGAAGGACCAGCACAAGGTGCCGCGCACCATGGAAGATGGCATCGACATGAGCTACCAGTACTTCGTGTCCATTCCCCTCAAGCGCGGCAGGAAGCCACAGGTGGTCCGCTACCTGTACCGTCCGATGGTGCGCCAGATCAACCCACCCAGTTCGCCCAATCGCCGCTCCTCGAGGCGGGCGAAACGGAAGGGAGCAACTGGCGGAGATGGAGAGCAGGCACTGGCAGCAGAAAAGGATTCGCAGAAGATGGATCCGGCTCTGGAAGCTCTGGGCGGAATGCCCCTGCCGCTGGAGGATCCATCGAATGCCAGAAACACATCCCAGAAATCGGATAATCACTCTTTTCCAGATCCGGAGGCAGCTCCCTACGAGGTCCCACCGCTGAAGCTGGATGCCCGCTATAAGGCCATGATGGAGCAGTTAACCCAGATGCCGTATCCCGAGGATAAGCCTGGTCGTCGTCATCGTCGCCGGCGCTCCAATCGCCGAGCACGCGCCGCCGGTGGCGCTGAGCAGTTGGCTCCACCAGAGCAACACTTGGGCATTGGAGGCGGCGACGCCGTCAGGCATGAAATGCGCTCCCTAAAGCAGGTTTCATCCATCTGGAAGTCGGGTGCCCGCTTGCCCACGCTGGTCAACTATCGACCGGGTGTCAGTCGTCTAAGCACGACCACCGGATCTCCGATCTCGTTCCATTCGCCCGTGCAGTTTCGCCCGTTCGAGGAGGCCGGAGTGGAGGGCTTCGTGCTGCCCGGCGAACCCATGATCCGGGCCATCACATACGACGACATCGAGCAGCAGGAGCACCAACTGGAGAGGGAGGAGCCGCATCAACAGCACCAGATTGAGCAACTGCTGCTGGATCTTCATCCAGAGAAACGCAAGGGGGGCGCCACTGCGATGGTAAAATCAGTGAGCTTCCATCCCGGCGATGTGAAAGAAAGTGAAATCCGGACGGAGAGCAGCAGTTCCATCAGCATTAGCTTGACCTCAAGCAGCAGCTGCGGCAGGACCAAGACCAAAGGACGTCGGGCCACTCGGAAGAGCAAGGCCAAGTCCAAAGGAATAGCTAAGAATCGCAGGTGAGGTTCTCGGCAAGGGAACTGTGTGCCACCATAAGACTGGGCACCACCACCACAGAAATATTCATTGATTTACGTAGCCTCCTACTTTTTAAACTATTGAAAAAATTGAAAGTTAATTGTAGCAATCGTAGAGGTAATGTCTCTACAAAATGAAACAACATTGAAACTTTTATATTTAGTTATGTAATTCAAATTTTTTTTGTAAATTTAGAAAATATATTTCGAACGTATTGCAACTTATTCCTCAAGCTTCAAATACAAAAACTGAAAACTCGTTTGTTTGTTTATATTAAAGAACAGTTTTATATGTAAATACTATTCCAAAATTATAACTGTCAAAGCAGAATATTTATAAAATTTCAGTTATACTTTAATAAGCCATTAATTCGCGAGTGGACTGGTGGTTCAACTCAACTGCGGAGGCGATGACTTCACCTGGCGCACCTGCAAAGGTCAAGGGAGGTGGGCCAGGGTCAAGGTCCTGCTGGGGCGATTGCTCAATGTCAGGAAGTTGGTCATTAGCGAAGGAACTGGGGCAGAGACTAACGAGAAGCGATAGTCCTACCCCCAGTGATAATGCGACCTATAAAAATAGCTTTCAATTACGCGGAAGTGGTTCGGAAATTACATAATTGGTTGATGTTTTAATAATAGCAACTATTTTCTTTTTGCTTATGATTTTGAATAAGTTCTATACTATTTCTAGACTTTCAAAAATGGTTTGTGCTGAAAATAATTGGATTCCTTTCCATTTAATTAGTTAATTTCACACCTACAACCTATAGTTTTCAATAAATCTGAGCCTATGCTTGAGTAAACTTTCCTCTCTTATATTATTCTTCCACACACCCATGGGCTTGTGACCTATTTGCCTACGCAATCAATTAGTCAGACGTGATTCCGGCTAGTGCAAAGTGATCACTTAACCTGGACGCACCCCTCCCCAGAGCCCCACCCTGCTCCACCCCTGGCAGTCGCATTCCATCGGAAAGTCAGCCCAACAGAACCGAGCCAAAGTCCCCACATCGAATGCAGGCATTAGTTCCAATTTGAAGCGCCGCCGGTTCTACCTAATGTATGGCCCCAAAGGTGTCACATACAAAGTATTTACTATATGGGCATGGGCCTTGCCATATGTGTTTTTCTGGGCAATCGAATCGAATGTGATTTAGATATCGGTTACTGGGTCGTCGAACGTCGTCCGCAATCCAAAACAATGGAGCGTAGAGCCCAGCCAGCTAGAGGTAATACACATATAACGAGATAAAGCCCCAACTATGTCCAATTAAGATTTACGGTTGAAAGTCAAGGGCGCGAGGGAGGAAAAAGCTGCGGAAAATTTCTGAAAAGAGATTGACTCTCCCTCACTGTTGTACCGAGGAGCTCTGTCTCTCTTTCTGCGAGCACCTAAGCATCTAACAACATGCCGCTTATCAGCGTTAGATGCACTCGCTCACCCAAATCGATTCGTTTGCCCGATAGGAAGACAATACAGACGGACCCGGACATGGGGAAGGCGGCAAATAGGCGGGGACAGTCGCCAAAGCCCCGGCTGATTGCCTTATCGGCAACGTGGATGTGAAGTGCGTCCGTTGGACTTACAACGATCGGGGGAGACAAATGAACGCCGGGGAATTGGGTCGGCTGTCGGAGACTTCAATGATTAAATGAGTATGCCATGTCATTCAGATGCTAAGGGCCTCTTGATCTACGAGATTGGTTGAGAAAGTGGTTATTATTGCATGGTTAAAGCATGAAACTTGCAAAATTGTAGAATGATAATTTCACTAATCACTTCCTAACTAAAAAAATATATTACCTAACTTAACTTTGCATATTCATATATCAGCTAGATTTTAACAATTTAACATTATTTTGTAATTTTGTTTTCATTGAAAGTATCTTAGTTAATCAAAAGCAAGGTTCCCATACAAGAAATCCAAAAAAATTGTATGGGAATAAAGTAGAGTACTCATACACAAATGATTGTTCAATTAAATTTAAGGTAGATTTGTTACAAAGGCTGAATTAGTGGTGTTGTTCAAATCTTAATGTACCTAAATTTGAATTGCAATTTGAGTAATTTGACTCGGTAAGCTCAGTGTTTTCATATGTTCTCTCAGTTTAAAAACTACGTTTAGCCTATCATAGGGTTAAAATATAAAAGTGTAGTTTTGGGGCAGATGGAGGTGTAAATCAAAATATTAGTTAAAGCCAGAACAAACTTGAAAACCGTATATACCCCTTCCAAAGGGAACGAGAAAGAATGCATGTGATGTACGCTTATCCGAGTTTACGGCAGTGATAAAATAGATTGAGCCAATTGCCGCCCAGAGATCGGGTTGTATAACACCTGGGCACACATCGCTATAATATATGGTCCGACACTCTCTGTTTCATCATGACGAGTACAAATGTATGTAATTGCAGGGGGAGGCTCAGAGATGAGGGGTGGAACTCAATTTAAGCTCGCTAAACAATTCTACACACAGTTTAATTAGCACTTTGGACTGCGGGGGAAATAGTGGAAACTGTAGTTTAGAAACTACTAGTAAACAGGCGCTCACGTATTGTTTCGAAATTATGTGATTCTCGGAATTATTTGAATTCAGTTTCCACCGATTCGGCGTACCCCAATGTTTTAGAATCCATTCAAGCGTTGTTATGGTATTAAATTTCTAAGAAAATAAATATGTCAGCTGTGTTGCAAATATTTTTGTTAACCAATTAGCATGGATAATTGCAATAAAGAGACGACTTGATCTTGAAGGAAGTGTGCCATCTTAGGATGTTTATATTAGTCCGGTTAAATGGGATACCAATCGTATTTCGCACTTAAATTTCATTTCAAAACCGACTCGCCTTGAGCCAAACCCGTTCTATCCCGTTGCCCCAACGCCCCATCACCACGCCACCCCCTCTCCACGTCCCACGCCCGCCAAGAGACCTTGACCCGCATGTCGCTGTGCGAGATGATGATATAAATCAGCGCCGGCTAAGGAACGCCATTGCCGAATGTCGGGGACACCAGCCGACGTCCAGCTGGGACATATACTATACTATACTATACTATGTATATATGTCTGTATACAGACGACGATAGGGAAGGGTACTCGAGGAGTACTCAATCTTTGTAAGGCACAATAAACTCGCCAACAGATATGCCTAGATAACGCTAATGGTACTTACAAAATGAAAGCACCTTCCATTCAAAACTAATCTTATTCTGGTTGAACTTTAAGGAAATAATATCTATAATAGATACGTATTTTGAACGCATAGTTTGATTGAATGAATCATACATTCTCGAAGGCGGCAAATTTATTACGCGATAGGTTAAAAGGTAGTGAGAATACCAGATGCCTGAGGCAAAGATTTCCAAGCTCAAATAACTACGTAATCAATGACATTAGCAAACGTTCAGCTGGGTTTTATGGCTCAAAATCTAGCTGAATACAGAAAGTAATAGGAATTCTACTCAATCGGCAATTAAAACTAGCTAAGGCACACTTAATTCGACACCTAATACCAGTCTAACCGTAAATACATACAAGTGTAACAAAACATTGAAAGAGCTTCAAATTGATGCTAAAGAGGGGTTCCTAATTTTAGAACTATAATTCACAATTTGGTGAAATCAAATGAGTATGGTCAAAATGATTTTAGTACCTCTGCAAAAGTAAGTACCCGTATCATAGGTATAATATCTAATATCTGGTGAAACGAAACTGCTTTAGATGAATACGAGAGAAATAGTTAACCAATGCAAATACATATTTGTATAGAATTATATAAGTATTAAAAAGCACATTTCGGTTGAGTGAATCATTGAGTGCTGTTGATTTCGGGGAAGGGCGAAAGATAAGGAGTTTTGGGAGGGGGACCTGCGTAGTGCCACCCAGACGTGGCCCACCACTGCATAACGCAAGTGCAGTGGGTGCGTATGTGGGTGGCGCCGCGGGAAAATCAATAGATATACATCTGTGGGTCCATTCGAAAATGCACCCCCACTGCCAGCTGCCGCTACTCACTTGTTGGTGATCTCCAGGACGTCGGACATCATCAGGCGGTACTTGCGGCGGAACCTCTGGCCATGGCTCGTCTCCAGCAGGTATTTGTTGCAGAAGTCGGTCAGCGAGACGAAGTAGATGAATCCCAGCGAGGTGAGCACCAGTCCGCGCTGCAGCGAGATGCGGTCACTGCTGTTGGGGATTTGCCACAGGCTGCCGCAGGCCAATCCCATCGAGCCGATGGAGAAGGCCAGCGAGAAGTAGCAGCCGCGTCGCGACGGCGACTGCGGCGTCGTCTTCACCGAGTGTTCCTTGGACTCATCCTGGGGCTGCCGCTCCTCCTGGCAGGCTCCACTCGCCTGCTGGCGTCGCTGCTGCATCCTGGCGCCCACTCGAACGATATCCGGCTGCGATATGCGGCTCAAACGGCGGGACAAACGGCACAGATGGGGGGCGCAACCTGTTGCGGGAACCGGGAATGGGGGTCCGGATTCCGGGCGCTGCTGCTACCGCTTCTGACGGCGGGCGGGCTTCTCTCGGCGGCTGCTTACACGCTGCACTGCGTCTTGGACATGGCGGCTGGGCGAACGGGAGGAGCTGGAGAACCTGGCGGCGCGGTGCGAGGGCTCATTGGTCGTGCGGATTGTTTACAGTGTGCCCGTGCAGCGACCGCTCGAATATGCTGCTCGATAGCGCAGGCGAGGCATCGATGCTGCAATCGATGCTAGCGACTTGGCCATGGCTCGATACATCGATATATTGGTGCGAAATTATAGACCTGTCACACCACTGCGAGTTTGCTAACGATAACGATAGACACTTCATAAGTACAATCTTGCATACACACTATATCTTTAGATTTTGATGATTTTAATGCGGAAGCAACATATGGTTGAATATCAGAAAAGATTTTGAACAACCATTTACCCAAAAAATATTTACTTTTGCTAATCAAATTCCCTAATGCTTTTCAGTATCAATTATATTAATATTTTTGTATTTTCCGCAAACCACTTTTTGTTTTAGAACACCGGTTTTTTAAATTTATAGAGTTGAAAATATGTTTGTTCTGTTTGCATTATCTTTGAGATCTCGAGTATTACAAGATCTAGAGAGTTGGGACTTAAAATGCAACAGGAGAGACGAGGTTATCCTATAATATATAATAAATCAAAGAGGGGCATAAGCCATATTCTTTGTATAGCTTAGCGTTCAATTTTCGACCACCCAAAAACATAAAACTCTTGATTTTAGAACAATTTAAAAGGTATTCTTTATGTATTTTCGTTTTCAATTGGTGTTGCTGTTGTTGCTGTGGTTGGTTGCTTTTGATTGATTGATTGATAGTACTTTTACCATCTGTATCGTCCTAGACTCAAGACATTTATATATAGAGTGTAACTAACTGAACAACTGACGTAGATTAACCTGTTCAACTGTAACTGCCACTATCTTAGCCACTATCGGGTGTGTCCCAGAAATCTCTTCCAACCAATTTTCAACTGATGAACAGATCGCGGTGTCCCAGAAACCTATTAAGTTTTGAGTAAACGATTTAAAATCCACCATGATTAAACTTTGACAAAATTGGTCCTAAAGTTTGAGTAAATTTACTCCGAAACACAATCTAAAACCTAAAAACATTATGGGACACCCAAACCCTCCGAAAATCAATGGAGATTTTAGGAACACCCCGTAAAAAATATTGCATGTACATCTAGAGCGTAAAAGTTAATGGGAGGTTAACATAACCCCGATTAAACACTAACGTTACATTTACAAGGGAAACTAAGCCTACATTAGATACAATTATATTTATATGTATATATAGATCGCTTGCCTGCCACAAGAGTGTTGAAGTTTTCAATTTACAACCAGATTTTTTGCAGAAGAATCTCCGAAATCTCTTTTTTAAGCGAATTCCAACCGAAATTACTTTGAACATTATGCAGAGATTTTTTGAAAACAAGCGAAAAACAAATGTACTTTGAAGATTTAGAGATTTTTGAGGATTTTCCTTGCGGCTTCCAGCTAAATTATACAATTGTTAAGGTATTTTACAAAACAAAAAGTTAGAAAAGTATTCGTCGTGTGGCAAGCAGGCGAGTTTTGTGGGTTTGTAAAGTAATCCATAAGCTAAGGTCGAAATTGCCGGTCAGGGTTTATGAGGGTTGCAGTCTAGAATCTAGTCCTAGTAGCTGCCTCAGATTGCAGTGAGCTAAACAAGTGATGGGGGATATATGGAGGATCTTAAGGCTGCGGCTGCACGATCTACAACCTAGAAGCGCTGCGGCAGTATCTCGGTTTTGATGCCCCTCAGCGCATGCTTTTTCTTGCGGTGCGTTGACAGGTTGCATGACTGCTTGAAGGATGCGCTGCACAGTTCGCAGTTGAAACGCCGCTCTTTGCTGTGCACTACCCGGTGCAACTCCATTCTGGACTTGTACTTGAACTTCAGGCCGCAAGTCTCGTAGTCGCAGATATACCAGCGTTCTCCGTCATCCGAGGACACAGCGCTCCCGGCGCTGGCCGTCGTGCTGTTGGAGTCCTTGGGCAGCTGTTCGTGGCTGGCGGCCAGCATGGCGGCGGCCATTGTTGTCGATGGCACAACTGTCATGTTGAGTTGGTGCTGCTGCTGCTGTTGCTGTTGTTGCTGGTGGAGCATATTGGGCGGCGTGGTGCTGACCGTATTGGAGGTGGTGGTGCTGGCGCTGACACTAACAAATCCTGGCGTGGGCGGCGGAGGCGGCACAGGCGTCGGCACCAGCTGCGGCAGATGGTAAATGGTCCCAGCAGCCGCAGCAGCCGCCTGCATTTCGGGCGTTAGTGTGATACTGCTCGGCTCTATCTTGATGTCGATGCCGCTGTTGCTCCTTGTGGTCGCCTCGGCAGTGGAAACCACGGCTGCTGCAGCTGCGGCCGCGGCCACGGCATTGGCATGCAGTTCAGCCAGCTCCTTGGCCACATCTCGCTGTTGGTGGAGCTGCTGATGGGCCTGCTGTTGCTGTTGGGCCTGGTGTTGTTGGTGGGCTTGCTGCTGCTGAGCCTGCTGTTGGGCCTGCTGTTGGGCCTGCTGTTGCTGCTGCTGTTGCACCTGCTGCTGCACCTGCTGCTGCACTTGGACCTGCTGTTCGTGCAGTTCCACCTCGCGCTGCTCCTCCTCGGAGTACTTGGCGGAGCAGTGGTATAGGGCCAATGGCACGCTGACCGCCGTGGCGCCCTGCTGAGAGCTACCACCTGGCGTGGCCGCTGCTGCCGCCGCCGCCGCAGCCTCCACATCTGTGAGGCAGTAGCTGGAGGTCCGGCTATGCTCCTGCTGCAAAGGGAGTAAGTATAACAGGCACGCCGGCGAGAAAGTCACACACAACCCACCTTGAGCACGCCGTGCAGGAAGTTGTGCTCGTCCTGTATGTGTTTCCAGAACTGATCCTGCGTCTGCAGTTCCTCCTGGCACGTGTGGCAAACGATCCAGAAGCTGTCCCCCGACAGACAGAACTCGCCCAGCTTCGTGTAGATCTTGTTGTTCTTGCTGAGGATGCGCGGAAAACCCATGGCGTCGTTTCGATTCGCTCGCTCCCTGTGCTTGTGTTTGTTTATGTTTATGCTTTTTGTAATTTTTTTGTTTGTTATTGTTTTGCGTTTTATGCAGTGTGACCGCAGAAAAGTCCGAAAAATATACCAAAAATATACTATTTATGACATATTCAATTTTCAAATATTTCACAAATATTTAATTAAAAACGGTTAGGCTTTTGAATGTGTTAAGATCAATGCTAATAAGAAAACAAGGTGCTTTTAATTTATTTATTGCAAAGTATTGTGTTAAGGTGGGAGAAAAATGCAGGTATGGTCGCATTTTCTTCGCGGGAGTTAATTTCCCGTTAATTTGGGGTATGTGGATAACAGTTCCTCCAAAATACTGGGAAAATCCCCTTATTAGAAACTGAAAAAACTGCTAAACAAAAGTTAGTCCACCATCTTAAATTAACGTTTCTAACATTTCGTTTCAATGCAGCCCAAAATACTTGTGATTCATAACAGATCATAATGGATTATCAGTTTTTCTCGAACAAAAAATGAATAAAGGAAAAAAAAAGTCCGGAGAGTTTAACGTGATTTTGGAAACAAAGTTTTATTGACAATATTGGTAACAATTCCTACGAAGTATCATATTTTTAAATTTTTCTTTTGGTAATGTGAAGGTTTCAACGTGATTTTAGAAACAGTTCCTTTGACAATATTGCTTAATGTCAGGTTTTCACACACCGATTTTTCGCGTCAATACAAATCTCACTTAAAATAAAATTATTTCACACTCTCCCCAATTGATCTTGTGATGTTGCCAAATAAACGCTAATAAATCCATTATTACACCTTTCCGTTTTTCTTACTATTTTATTTGCTTTTTAAGAGCGGATACATATAATAATATTAAATGTCTAGTTTATGTTTGTTACTAAGCTAAAAATCTATGTTTAAAATGAAAATGTTCTTTGAATTCAAATTCAATGTTATATCATTTTTATTCGTAAAAATAAATTTATCATTTTTTTAATTACATTTTTTTCTTGCACGCCCAAATGATTGATTAAGTTGTCCAATCTAATGGAATTGTGCGTAAGCAAAAAAAAGGTTGCCCCCATTTTTCAAAATCACAACTTAATGTGTGCGAAGTACCTGATTTCTTTACAAATTCGATTTAACGTGAACAAATCAAGCGGAATATGTGAGTTTTTTTGTTATTGTAGGAGTAAAAAAACTCTGCAATATAATCATGGGCGTAGGAGAAGAAAAAAAATATATGTACTCCAATTATTTTTTAGGTATTGCTTTATAACTTGTATGTGTATCAAGTTTTATGAAATATAATATCTTTATAAGATGAACAAATAAAATTGTTTAGCGTATGTGCACTTAAGTCTATATTACCTAATGAGTAAAAATTTAATACATTTTATTGTCCTCTTTTGGCCACGCCTATGTGCACCTGTTACGTACACACACACACCCCAAAGCAGAGCCCATTCATTTGAAGAGGAGAAAAGAAGCCGAAGGAGTAACAGAGATAGTTGTAGAGACAACGACAGTTAGAAACATGGGCGTAGCCACAATTATTTATTGGCAATTTATAGATTGATTTTTCGGGGTAAACAAATTTAAAGACACCCTATAAAGTGTGAAAAGTTATTTAAATAATTTGTTGTTAAACGTTGGGGGTGAACTGGCCCCCTGCAGCCCCACTCGCCTCGCCCCACGCCCATGAATAATACAAATCAGAGATGGACGTGGGCTAACGAAGAATGGCCCGAACGAGATGCCAATGTAGGTTTGTATGTATAGAAATGTGTGACTGTTGTTTTTATGAGCCAGGTTCGAGCCAGTTTGTTGCCCCTGCTCTTGCCGTTGCTTCTTCGCCTTCTTCTTTGGCCTTTTTGTTGGCATTTTATTTCATTTCCATTTTCACAACCTGAACCCCCGACGTCGAATCAAGTCGATTGTCGATTCAACTTCTATTCAACGCAACACAACGCAACGCAAAGAGGCCGCGCAGCCGCAGTCGCCGCTTCAGTCGCTCGGGGATTACACCTTGCGCTGCGTCTGCGTTTGCGCTTGCGCACTCTACCGATATTACGGCCACTGTGGTTTGTTATTGTTGTCCGCCTCTCGTTTTCGGGCGGCTTAAAAAGTGAAACCACCCACGGAGGTGACCACGCCTGGTGACCCACAGGTAAGATGCCGAATGAGGCGGTATAAAGAACCAACTACTTGCCACTGAGTCATTAACTAACCTTTAAGAGGAATCTGTGAATCCAACCTACATATGTTCATAAGTATGTATATAATACACACAGCAGTGTTCAAACGTATAGCACCAACTTGTGGAAAATAGCTTAAAAACATAAATACAAAATAACAAAACCGGACACTTGTGAAATCCATTATATTCCGTTATACAAATATTATTATCTTTGTGAAAATATTAAAAATTGAATTGAAATTGAATCTCTGAATATATGTATGAATTATGTATAATCGTTTCAAAGTAACCATATCCGAAAAGGTTTGACCAGTTTGTTCTTACTGCCTCAAAAAAACGTTATTTTTTTTTATTAAATTTAATTAGATTCATTTTAAGCCATTGAAATCTGAACATTTTTATAAGCTTTGGTGGTAATGCCATGTTTTAAATTTCTGTTTAAAAAAAACCCATTTAAAGTTATAAGCACATACAAATTACCGATTTTTCTCGATCTCAAAAGTAAATATCTAAAACTTTATTAGGTATTGAAATACTCTATCTCCCACAGTGGGTGCTTAGTGGGAAAGCCTTCTCAAACAGCGTATTTTCCAGACAGGTATAAATGGTTAATAGAATATTGGTATCGTGCCGGCATTGATCATTAATAACTCCTTCCGTTTTCCTTTTTTTTAGAATACTCCAACGAGGAGTTCAGAGTCGACGAGATGCGTCAGCTGTGCGGCAGCGTTTACACCTGGAATTGTGCCGGCGAGCTTTATGCCATCGAGTGTTCCCTGTGCGAGGAGCGGCCCCTGTGCGCCCTCTCCGAATTCCCGGAGCACATGGACGTGTGGCACTCCGATTGGCAGGCACCCGAAGCGGATCCCGATGAAGCCACCTCGTCTGGAGCGATTCCCGAGGATGAGCTCATGCAAGAGGTGCTGGCGGAGCAGCGAACCAATGGCGAGGATAATGAACTCAAGCAGCAACTGGTGCTGCAATTGAATGCCATCGAGGAGGAGGTGCTGCCAGGTGAACAAGTGGAACCCTTGGCAGAAGTGGATGATGGCAAAGATCTTCTAAAAACCTCACGAAGTTTAGTTGAGTTTGGACAGACACTGGATGAACGTCCAGAAACTAGAGAAGAACCTGCAGAGCCCCTACCAGTTCCAGATTCTACCGTACAGGTAAGTCCGTTCATCATCTCTGATGAAGATGTCTTCTTAATGTTTGGAATCCGGAAGTTGTCTAAATTCAATTTACTGAAAGGCATTTTCCATGTTCCTTGTCCGCTCGGCATTAAAAAACTGTTTAAGTGGCGATTTTGTGAGCAAAATCACTTAAAGATTTCTGTCACAAAAAACAAGAATTTTAAATAAAATAAGGAAATAAAAGGAAAGGGAAAAAGAGCATATTCGGAAAATGGTCTTAGCTTTTCGACAATAATTGCGGACTTTTATAGGCTGCTACTTGATAGTGAACCGTGGGGCAGAGCACTCCTGATCTGAACCACAATATATTGCTATCCCATCCTAACTTAGTTCCCAATCCCCTTCCCCAGGAGGTATCGCCTGTTCCGGAGGGCCAGCGACTCACCACCCAGCATATGCATCGCCTGATCGACCTGTACCGCTTGGAGCCTCGTCTCTGGAACCAGACGCATGAGCAGTTCCACGACATGGAGCTGTGCCGCGACTCCTGGCGTCGGATCACGGATGCCTGGGGTGCCTACTGCGGCCGGACCTTCAGCGTGACAGACGTGCGGATCCGGGTGTCTACGCTGTGCCAGCGGTTCCTCAAGCAACGGGAGCGTCTGGAGGCGGATGGCGAATTGGATGACGTCGCCAAGTTCGTGCACTTTGACCAATTGAGCTTCCTGTGCGAGCAGCAATCGCTGCTGAAACGGCAACGTCACTACGCCCGCGAGAATGGCCGACTCCTGGAGCTGTACGAGCATTATCCGGTCCTCTGGCACAATGCCCACAAGCGTGTACGATGCGCGGAGACCGTGCGCCGGCGGCAGGATGCCCTGCTGGGCCTCCAGTTGGCACTGAGGCTCTCGGGGATTAGCCTGTCGCCCGTGGTCATCCAGCGGCGGTTGCAATCGCTGCGCAAGCGCTATCGCCTAGAGAAGATCAGCTATCTGCAAAGTGTGGTGGAGGGCAGACAGGCCGAGTTCGTATCCGGATTCGAGCACTACGCGGAAATGGAGTTCCTGCACAAGCACATCGACCCGTATGTGTGTGCCGTGTGCGGAAAGATCTTTGAGAACCTTGTGGGTCACCAAACCCATGTCCAGAGCGGTTGTGAGGTGAGAAAAATGGACAAGGATCAGGGGGTTGTTCATGGGATGGATAAAGGATCGGATCAGGGAGTGGATCAGGAGCTGGAAAAACAGCTAATGGCGGTGTTGAATGAGGAAAAGGAGCTGGTTGAAAAGGAAACTCAACAAGCAGTTGAACTTTTGAAGGAGAAGCTTGCGATACCCGTCAATCCTGTCACTCAGTTAGAGCAGGTTCTGCCAGCGAATGGAGAAATCCCCAAAGATTCGCAGGATCCCGATCCCCTTCTGCCCACCCTGGCTGAGGCCAGTGCCGCTGCTCAGCTGGAAGATCCCGGCGAACTGGATGCCACCTTAGATCCCGTCGAGGAGAACCACACGGAGCAGAGATCACGCCCTCGTTTGGGTCTGTCAGAAACGCAAGACCTTATCCGCCTGTACCGATCCCATGTGTGCCTGTGGGATCCCAATCACCTGGACTACCATGCCCGCAGACAACGCCGATCGGCCTGGCAAGCCATCACGGAGGAGCTGAACTCTAAGACGGGCCTGCGACTCTCCTGGCAGATGTTGCACCGCAAGATCACGGACTTTAGCAAGTACTACCGCAAGGAGCGGCAAAGGCAGATCATGGAGGAGGACACTTGCTCGCAGTGGAACCTATTCGAGGAGTTTCGCTTCCTGGACGACGTACTTTCCATCAACACCGAGATGCAGAAGACCCTTAACCAGCGGGACAGCAATCTCAAGATCATAGCCGTATACCAGGGCTATGCGCAGCTCTGGTGCACCGATCATCCGGATTACACGAAGCGGAGGCAGCGACAGCGGCAACTGGAGTCCCTGTGCACCCGGCTGCAGGAGGAGTGCAACCTGCAGATGACGGTGGAGCGGCTGAAGAGTCGCCTGATCGAGTTCCGTTGCCAGTATCGCCACTGCAAGGAGGCTCGGATGGAGGCGCTGAAGAAATCGGAGACGTGGACCCCCAACTACGAGTACTACGAACCGCTGCGCTTCCTCGAGCTCCACGTGGCGCCCTTCCAGTGTCCCCGGTGTCCGGCGTCCTTCAAGCGACGCACGGATTACCTGCAACACGAGCGGAATGTCCATGCCGAGGTGGAAAAGTCCCTGGACGGGGAGTACTACTATGTGAGGCGGCGCAAGAGCAGGAAAGCCAAGGAGGAGACAGATGAGCAGCAGAATGAGGAACTGGCAAACATTTGTCACATCTGTGGACTGAAGTTCTCCCTGCGGAACAGTCTTCTGGCCCATCTGCGTCGTCACCTGGGCCAGAGAACCCACGCCTGCACCGAGTGTCCCAAGAAGTTCTTCAGCTCGACGGCCTTGCGTGGTCCACCAGAGGAGTCACACCAAGGAGCTGCCCTACGTCTGCGAGCACTGTGCCCGGGGATTCGTGAATGCCAGCAAGCTGAACCAGCATGTCAAGCGGCACAAGAACCAGCGGGACTTCCCCTGCAACAGATGCGAAAAGGCCTTCTATACGGCCCACGAGAGGGATCGGCATATGCGCGCCCATCTGAACATCCGGGACAAGGTGTGTCCCTACTGCTCCCGGGCCTTCGTGGTGGGCAGTGCCTACTACGCCCATCTCAATCTCCATCGCAGCGAGAAACGCTACGCATGCGCGTCCTGTGGCAAGAGGTTCGCCCAATATGCCGGACTCTACAAGCACCGCAGGCGATGTCTGCCGGTTGAAGTAATGGAGGAGTGATCCTTGAGCCTGGCCCCTTCTTCGTGGATGACTCTTTAACCGCGTAAAAAAAGGGGGTACAAGAAGCACTTTTCTATTAATTAGTAGAGGCTGAAATAATTATTGCCTATTCAGATATAATATAAAAATATTACTAAGTTGTTTTAAAATACATATTTTGAATAGTTATTTCGAATACTCATTGATATTTATAAATACTTATCTGTATCCTATCTTTTAAAATTGTTTAATACTTTTCAATATTATAGATAGAGAATCTACGATGACTGCAATATAAAACACATACGTCCTGATATTTTAAAATTATTTGTACGAAATTAGTAATTTTAAATTACCTTAATTTCTGACTTTAATAATTTGGTCTTTATTTATTATGCTTTATTTTACTAAGTTGTAGATAAAATTTCAAAATTTCGTATTGTAATTTGTGTTTCTATACCCTTGCGGGTAATATTATTTCAGAAAGAAGTTTTAACGAAGTAATGGAGACATTTCCGACAATATAAACTAAATATATATATTCTTGACCAGCATCAACTGTCGAAAGTCTGTCCCTCCATTTTTAGTCTCACAGCTTTAAAGCTTTCTGGATGTAAAATTACCAAAAGTCTTTTTCTATTGTATGTGGTATAAGTACTATCCGTATGGGGCGACTGTATCGTATAGCAATCTTATAATTGTTTATAAAATTATTACGACTATCAACATAACTTCGCTGTTTCCCAATTATAATTCGGAATAATATAGATTTTAACGTTTTAAAAAAATCATTAAAAATTTTAACAAAATCTATCGACCATATTATAAAGCTGTTTCTATGGCATCAAAAATGTATAATTGTCCTTGGACACGTACATATGTACGTATAGATATATAGTTATTTAATATTTTAAATAACTGCAAGGGTAAACAAACTACGGCTTACCGATGTTAGCTTCCTTTCTTGTTAATTTTATGAATATGTATATATCAAAATTGGTAAAAGTTTTACCTATTTATTTATAAAGATTATGAATTCCTGATCTTGAAATGAACAAAAATGCAATATTATTAAAATAGTTTAGTCAAAATATATTAAACAAATAATAAAAAATGTAATACATATTTTGTTGTCAGAAATAATTTGTGTTATCGCCCCTGGTAGTCCTTAACCTCCATACCTTTCCATAATGACAATTCATCAACAATGTAGCCACACATTCCCACGCATCCTCCAGTTTTATAGAAACCTAATCCATCTTGTTTCTTTTTCGTGTATTTGTGTAAATGCATTAATTAAAAAATAAGTGGAAATCTGGGTGGACAGAGGACAGTGGACCTTAATTGGACTTGGCGAAGCGCTTTAGCTGCCGCAGCCGATAAATATCGTGGGTGGGCGGCACAGCGGTCTGAAGATCGTCGTCACTGTCGTCGCCACCGGGCAGTAAACGTCTCCGGCGCGGTGGAATGGCCGTAACACTATGCTGCACACCCGTATACGTACTTGTGTCCACGATCCAGTGCACAGACTTGGCCAAATCAAAGATCTTCGGTGACAACTCGTTGTCTCCGTTCGGTTGCGGTGCAGCTGGAGGTGGAGAATATAGAAGTGAGTACAAACAAAACGGTTACAAAGCAAAAACTCACAGTCGGGCAGATTGAGGCGCATGAAGATGTCGAAGAGCAGCTCCACGCTGACGAAGGGTCCGCGGAAGGAGTTCGGTGGAGGCAGGGTGGCGCACAAAGCGGCCAGAGCTGGCGGTTGCGGAAAGACACCGCCGGCGAGTGGATGGGCACCGGGATGAGCACATGGGCGCGGCTTGAACGGAATCATCTGCGAGAAGTCCGGACGCGGCAGGGGTTGCGTCGCCTCGCTATCCGCCTCTGCCTCTCCGTTGTTTTGGCTTTGAACTCCACCACCTACCTTGTTTAGGATGATGCCCACATTCTGAAAGGAAATTATAGAGCATTTAGATAGGACATCACATATAAAAAGGCACCTTTGAAAGACGCATGCACACTGATTCAAAATAAAAAACCACCCTACGTCTGGTTTTCTGCAGCGTAGTAAAGAACACATTTCCGACGCTGTAAGTATGCATATACATTCTGATAAGTATAACCTAACGAATCCATATAGGTTTGTCTATTGAGTTGAGATAAAAAAACAGGCTTAGGGGAACATGATAAATTTTTTTAAAAGAAAGAAATCTTTTTAAACTAAATTTGATTAATTTTTGTTAACTTGTCACCAATTGATATGTATTTAATTTAGCTGTGGCTTAAAAAACCATAAAACTTAACTTAAAGAGGCGAATAAAAAAAAAGAACAGAAACAAGAAGCTAATGACGCCAATGTCTATAGGCAAATTACTTATAGAAAAGCATAATGTATCATAACTAAATTCAATTAAAGTACATATTTGATCTCTAGATAATTACTGTCTTTTTGACAGCATTTCGAATTTGTTTAAAATTATTATTAAACTAGCTCATTCTCGCTCACATTCACAATTTAGAAGATTCTTGCTCTTTCTTTTTCGAGATAGGAGAGAGTTTTTAATGTAACTGTGAAGAGTGTTATTATTTGATAAGATACGAATAAAGTAATTTAATATTGTTTATAACTGTGAATAATATTTGAAAATAATTTTTTTTTTCTGTGTATGTAAAAATATTTTGTTGCAGAAAATATCAAAAAGTTCAGTTTCTCGTCAAATAACTTGTCATTTTGTTCTTTAAGAAAGTTGTGTCTCAACATTCTTTGGTGTTTGTTCAATAAAACGAATAGTATTTTAAAATATACAGGACAACGCACCTCGGCATATCCTATTGACTTGAGCTCGGTGCTGGTGCAGGGGTAGAGGTCCAGAAACTTGTAGCGGTCCACCAACTGGGCAGTCTCCTTGCCCTCGTACTCTTTGAGCTTTAGTAAAAAGTGATTTCACATAAGTAAACAATTTCTTTAAAGCCCTGATAGGATAATTTAAGTACACACGTTCTCGAAGATGGCACTGCGGCGACGTTCCACCTTGACGATGCTGGACAGATCTCCAATGTTGGACTCGAACTCGAGGAAGCGATTCCAAACCTCAACGCTCTTATGCGGCGACAGACCGCCGGAGCTAAGAACGCGCTCGAACAGGACGCGCGTGTTGTTATCCTCGTTCAAATGCGACAGGTAGTCAATGTAGCACATCACGTACTCTGGACTGCCGCCAAATCGCTTCAGACCCAGTTCGAAGATGCGGAACGCGATTTCCTTGTCCTTGGAGCAATAATACTCCATCAGCGCAGCGGCAACGAAGATGTGGTAACGCGAGCGAACGTCCTCGCGTGCCTTCTTAAAGATGCCACGAGCTGACTTGATGCCCTCAGCACGGCGGGCGAACTTCATGTACTGAACATAGACCTGTAGTATTTCAAGTTAATATTTAACGATGCTTGTTCATTTAGTTTTGATATCAGTGTGTTCCTACCAATGTGGGATCAATGTCCGGCAACTGTAGCAGCTTGTTATACATGGAGTGCACCTTCTCGTACTTCAATCGTCCCTCCTCGAAGTCCGCATAAGCGAAATACAGCAACGCATTCCGGTTCAGCACGCCGTTGATGGAGCGTTCCAATATATTGGCACACTCATCCGCAAAGATCTTTGCCGCCTGGACGTCCTGCAATGTATGGATAAGCAATTAGCAGGGGAATACACAAAAATCGACTTAGTTAAAGAGAGTAAAACACGTGCGGCCTGGCCAAGGGCAATGGAGCAAGCGGCGCTGCAACAGGTCACCGCGTGCTCCTTTACCCGAGGGGCGGCACTTCTCAGCGAACAAGAGACTATGTTTGATTTCGTTTTTGATCTTGACTTTCGCCCACCACCGGGCAATGGCCAAAATCCAGTCTATTTGCTTGACTACATGAGCGCAGAGAACGAAGGAGGTGGTTGCAACACTGGTACGCACGCCTTTCTCGGTGAGCACGCGTGCACTGGTGTCCAGGAATTGGGAGGCCTGGTGCCACACGGCCGGATGGTGGGTGAGCACCAGCAGGCACTGCTCCGTGGCGAACATGACGCGACGAGTGACCAGGGCCGTGTCTTCGGTGCGCAGCGGATTGGACTTCTCGTACGTGATGAAGCGCTTCCACAGCTCCACCTGCTTCACCTCCTCCTTGGTGAGTGTGGGCGGAACAGCGGGCAGATTGCGATTGAGGCCCTTTGTGTGGTATTCCAGCTCCTTAGCCACGCGGCGGGCGTTCATGTAGTCCCTGGTAAAAAGTGGGTCTTTAGACAGATACTTCTACTAGAGCTGTATAGAAAACTTACTTAGATCGCTCCAAGCTCATCTTCTCAGATATGATCGGGTTGATATTTTGCTCAAATGCGATGTAGTCCTTCCACAACTGCTCAATGCCTACGATGGGTGTAACCACCGCCTTTTGGTAGACGCGGCGCACGGCGGTAATCTTCTGGTTCTCAGCATAATTGCCAACAGCTTCAACGCCGCGCAGAAAGTAAATATAATCCTGCCAGATGCTGAACGAGTGCAGATCCATGCCGATCTTCTCCAGGGCGAAATCATAAGCCTGAGCCATTTTTTCTCTGAAAAGGGAGATTGGTTTAACATCTTACAAAAACAAACATAAATCGAAGGAAGGAAAAATTGGTTTTCGGATGATAATTTCGATTTGTTATGTTGCCCTGATTTTTTGCAAATAAGCAATATTATTGAATTTCTGATCCTGATCCTGTCCTTATCTTTTTTACAGTATAGTAAGAGGCATTTTAAATTGAACTCAATTCTGTGATATCTATGTGTCCAATCTGTGGGATTTTCAATCTTGATCTGCGTACACACTGAATAAATTAATAAACGGAAACCTCATACACTTATACTTAACGAAACTAATTTAAAACCCAATTGACTGAAAAACGCGATTTCTAGTAGTTCAGCTACTCACTTGTGTGTGCTAAGACCCGACTTGGTTTCCTTGACGTAGGTGAGGTAGAGCTTCCAGAGGTCGATGTTCAGGATCTTGACCAGGCACCGCTGGAAGAGTTTCTCCACGCGCTCGTAGTACCGGCTGCGCATCTCCATTTCGATGTAGAGCTTCCAGTAGCGGGCGGTGGTGGGGAACACGTTAACCAGCGATTCGTACAGGCTGCGCACCTCGTGGATCGGACGCGTTTGGGCCTCGCGGATCATAACGCTCCAAGATTCGATGTCATAGGGACGCAGCTCCACCACTTGTTGGGCCCGCACTAACCGCTCCATGCCCCATTCCTGGTGGTGATTAGGTACGTGTTAGTATTGCCCATTTAACGATATAGTCCCACTTACTATGTCGATTTTAATTAGGTCCCTGGCCGACGACATTGTTGTTGCTTCCGGTCTGCACTGTTGTTGTTGTTTTCTCCCGACGTTTTGCCGGCGTTTTTTGCCGCCCTTCCTGCTGTCCTGGTCGCTCCTTCTTTGGCCTGGACCGATTCTTATCTGTCGGCGGACTAATCGCTGGCAATAATCGCTGGGAAATCACTCGGGGCCACGCTTAAAAACAGCTCAATTGATAAATTATTATTTCTCAATGGAGCTTCGATACCGACAACGATTATCCGGCTGAAAACTGGCATCGATGGTGCTATCGATAGTATCGCCGGTTGTGTTACGGCATGCCATTTTGATGATATGGAAGAATGTACCCTTTTCTATTATTCCCATTAAGTTACAATTTCGAATTATATAATCAAAATTGTATTTTATTTTTTCTTTCAAATGAAACGTAATAATTTTTGTTTTTTCTGTGGGAATATCCCAAACATTTGAGCGATAGTAAAATTGTAGACAATCGATAAGGACACTTTTCAGCTTAACTGAAAACTACGATAGTTTAACTGATAACAGGAACCCGGGATGTCTTAAGCATTCAAATAACAAAATATAATGATAAATTCGAATACCGCATTCAAATATGTGGGCGTATGCTATGCAAAAATATTATTTAACATAATTTGCGTTAAATTATTAATATTTATATATAAACAATGCGATACCGAATATTTGGCTACAAAGTCTGCAAGTAGAATTTCTATGGAAGAGGTAGCAAACAAATGACTAAAAGTGCATCACAATAAAATATGTGAGGGAATACCCCGAATAACTTGAATGGTATTAATCAGTGTAAGTTGTGATGGATGCATTATTTATCGGTATATTTCAGTGTCGTCCTACGGCCACACTGGCTGTGAGTCGAAAAAAAGAAGAAAAAAACGTTACAATCAAACGAAACGAAACGCATTTACCAGCCGTAAGATAGTTCGGGAAAAATTCGCAAAAAAAGACTAAAACGAGAGTGTTTAATCAGCAATAAAATAAATTGCCAAAAATAAAGTGAGAGTAAAAGGAACAAGTGCAAGCGGAGTTGCTCGGCCACGCACACAAGCGTATTGAATTCCAGGAGAGCGACACGCACACACAGGTGCAGAGGCAGGAGCGACGACCAGCTGTTGTTGGATGGCATAGCGGTACATTTGGGGTAAGTAATCGCAATCAATACGCTCTATTTTGCTTGTTTCTCTTTCTTTGGCTTTCTGTTGAATCAATTATTCAATGGCAAAACTGTAGGTCCTTCCTAATCCTGTTGCCGCTTGGCTCTCTCCCTCTCTCTATGCTTCTTCTTGTTGATCCGCTGACGGTTTATTGACCGACAAGACAAGTGAAAAAGAAAAGCGTACGTGCGGTGAGCCACTCTCCCTTTCCCACTAACCTTGCGCGTGTGTGTTTGTGTGTGATAAGGCGCAATAAGTGTGTCACACAGACGCGCTTTTGTGTTTCAAAGTGGAGCACACATTGTATGTGTGTGTATCCCTTTCACACGAACACTCACTAATGCTAATGCATTGCCTGGCTTCTAATTGTGCATGGTTTAAAACTCATATTTAAGTGACATTTTACCTTTATTTTACCTTCTTTCTCCTGCCCCAGTGGTATTGCCTACTGTCGAGCGCTGCACACTCACTTTCGCCGCCCTTTTCTTTTGCTTTTCTGCTGGCGCCTCTTTCGCCGCAAATAAACACGCGCTAATTATTCGTATCGTCAACTTTTCCTCACACAAACACACGTGCAAAAGCGCAGGAGATTAGTGTGAGACTGTCGCAGGAAAAAACTGGGTAACTTAGCCCATTACTGCCCACATATTTTTTTGGGGTCCGCGGAAAGGTTTAAAAATCCCTGATAATATAATAATAATATTAAAATGTAATATTAATCTCTAAAATAGGTTCGATTAGCTTTGGTTTTGTAATTTTTACTAAACCCTGCATGCCATTAAATCTGTCTATACATATTATATATGTCTATATATTATTCATACGAATTAAAAGTCAAGTCAGCTAATATTAGGAAGAAAATAAAACAGCTAATGTAGCTCATCCATCTAGTGCCTCAAATATGTACTTACATATGTACATACTTTACCTCTAGGCTTACAATCAAAGTAGACAGATGATTTTGTTTAATTTGGTTACTAAAAAATAACTTAATATATTTAGAAATAAAATATTATATTTAATGAATTTCTATATATATTTAGTTATTTTTTAGTGAGTTAATGTTTGGAAATCAAACTATGGTTTTTCAAAAGATATTGTATACTGTAGATTCGCGGATAGGGGCTCGTGTTATATGTATATGGGACACTTTCTTCTTAGCAAATCTCCAAGGAAAAAGTTGTATCTTCTAGTGCTAAAGAAATCGAGACTTTGGCTTATGCGAACTCTATTGTAATCGGTAGCATCCTTTTCGCTATTTTCCTGTGAAATTGCTGTTTGAAGTATGTTTGTAGTGTTTTATTTCGGTTTCCATAAGTTTCGATCAAACTTCTCACGTACAAAACCGAAAGTGTATCTCTATGTAAATTGGTAAAAATCTTTTTAAGACCAACATTAAATTTCTAATAAACTACAGTTTGGTCACAAACATATTTTCTCGTTTAAAGTGTTCTGTAAAAACATTTGTTGTACTTTACTCCGATAAAATGAGAGACAGCGGTGGTTGTGTTGATTTAGCTGTTTTCGATTGATTGATGGCAAATCGCCGCAAACAAGCACAAAACCCATACATGCAGGGAATGGGTTTTGCAGACGCATTAATTTCACTCAAAATGGTGGGCGATTGTCAGTTTTCCTCGTTTGCAGGCCCTTTTATCACCCTATTCCATTGCGGATTGCATGATGGCTTGTAATCAAAAATTGAAATTAATCAATCAATCGTATTTTGGTTGCATTATCGATTCCAAATCATACTTTATTAGAACCTCTGACCCAAATCGAATTCGAATCCAGATTCTTGTTTCGTGGAAAATATACATTATAGCGATTGTAATTGCATGATAGAAATATATAGATATATGTGTGTACCTGGCCTTTTTTTTTAAACAAAATTTACCAAAAGCAAGAAATTAAAGTTAATTTAGGCAAGCCAAAGTTTAAATACCCTTGAACAATCGGATAATTATATATACATATGTACATAGTTTTTTCGGGTTCAATAACTTTAAAATGCATATGTTACTCGTAAAGTATATTTTCTTGAGAAGTATGTAACAGGTAGAAGGAACCATTTTTTATTAGGTTGATTTATTCCTGATCAGGATCACTAGCCGACTCGATCTAGCCATGTCCATCAGTCTTTCCGTGTGAACGTTGAGATCTACGAAACTTTATGAGCAAAAGACTTAAAATTAAGATTCTTGATTCTTGTTATGCCTACACACCGCAAATTTGTTTCGAAACTATAACGCTCATTTTAATGCCCAAAATCGTCAAACTCTGTAAGGACATTTTAGTTGATAGTTATTTGTATAAGTTTATTTGTTCTATATCTATCAATACACCAAAACACACCAAATTTTTCAAATCGAAGCCTTGTTTTAGGAGTTATTGAGAAAATAAGTTCAATATAGTTATTAGCTTCAGCTCTAACCGATAAAAATATCTTAACGTTAGATGGCGCCACATTATCGCCAATAGAATTACAAGTGGCGTCATCTGTTAGTGGGTAATTGTTTTGAAATTAGGCAACAGATATTTCGTGGCTCTCGACTTCTTTTTGTTTTTCTTTTAAGTTTCCAATCATTCCTATGACAGCTATTTGAATTCACGGACTCCAGGATTCATAAAGTTTCAAGATCTAAATTACCTTTTCTATTTTATCAAATATAAGTCGAACACTCACAAAAAATAAAGCTATGTGAGCCATACAGCTGCACTGAAATATATAGCCAATTGACTTAAAATGATCCATCACCCAAGCAATATGTCTGCCATTTCTGATAAACATTTACTGCATTAATAAAGGCCATTTATTATACATTCTCTTTGATCGTATAACTGTCATATATAGAACTGATATCCCCTGACATTTCCGTGAATTCGCAAGGGTGCAATTATATCTTGTTCCATATACGATATTTGCTGATGTAAGTTTCATTTTTTGTTTGTTTTTTTTTTACCTAAGCTGAATTGGATAAAAAGCCAACCCTATCAATATGTAGGTACATCTATCAAAATAATAATTACGGGGCGTGGTCGATGGGAGGGTGTCGACGACTTGTGCAGGAACTCTGGGTTATAGGCCCCAGACTGTATACCCTCTAGACCTATCCCACAATTTTTTCTAACGTTTCTCGACATTGTTTGCCCTGTGTCGCATTTTATCGTTGTTTATCGTGAGTCGAAATATGCAAATTGGACCGAATTGCCTGGTCGCAGGGGTGTGGGCACAAAAGATGTTCCAGTTACAATGGTTAACGACATGAATGCTACTAATTTTTCTATTGAGAGAGGGCCACCCACGCCAACCCACTCATCCTAAGCGGCCTTGATTGGTTGGGTGTGGGTGTGGGTGTTGGTGTTGTTTGTGGAACGGGTTAGCTGATGTGCAAGTAGCTGGGATCCTTTCGTTTCGCTTCATTATACCCTAATGTGAAGCATTACCATTGGTTCACAGGTTGCAATGTACAGTACTCAAGTGCTAATGTATTTTTGATGAGACTCATTAAATGAAATACATTTTAAGAAAGCCACCCATACTACGCCCTTTGTAATAGACCACAGTACAAGCTTCACTTAAATACCTTAAGATGTACAAGTAGGGTATCAATGGCTTCGCTCCAACAACCAAACAATACAACGTCTCCTTTCTGTCCCGATTCCAATGCGATGTCGAACAAACGACAACAAATCGCGACCTGACGTGATAACAAATAACCGCAAACCGTTGTTGCCAACAGAATTTGTATTGTTCGGTTGTTCAATAAATGTACATAATTTGAAGCACCCATCGGTGGCCAACTCGGATGCGCCATTCCCCCTTTCCTCGTTCATCATATCCCAATAACAATGGGCGCTGAGGAGGAGCCATCAATGTCAACCCGTGTAGTTCGCTTCGTTGCCTCCGACGGGCAAGTTGGACAGGAGCGAGTTAGCCGGCCTATTGTCCCTTTGTGCCCGGCTGTCCAATTCCCCGGATCCCTCAGGCATGTGCTCATCCGTTGGCCTGGTCGTCGAGGGCATTCCGCTGGGCAGTGGTCGCCAGTTTAGCCCCAGGTTGACCATGAAAAAGGAATACAATACCAGGTGCTTTCGTCCGGAGCGCTATCGTCACGAGGTGGCCAATCACTATAGGGATTACAAGCTGCAGCAGCATCTGCAGCAGCACCAGCTGGGATCTGGATCGGGATCCTTGGGACATCGTCGGCACAGGAAGAGAAGGCGTCAGTTCTTTGAGCGCACAGCGGAGGTATCTCGAGTGTCCGCCTCATTAGCGTCGGGATATGCGCAGTTCCGCGATGTGTGGCCAATCCATGTGCACTACTTTCCCAGGTGGGTGGTGCTGGTGGTGGTGATAGTGGTGGTGGTGGTGGTGTGGTGTGGTTCGTGGGTGGCAATTTACGCTCATATAGTGGGGCTCTTTGACAGTAACTGCCATAAATATAGGTTGGGTTCCAGCTGGGTAACAGCTCGTTGTCGTGGCATTTCCGACGCATCTCGGCAGCTCGAGTTACCTGGACGTGGCCTTCTCCACTCTGACGTCAGTGGTTTAGGTGGTTTCTGGTTGGATCCAACCGCACGGCCGCATCCTTGCAGGTGGCTTTCGGTTTCAACACCCTTAAGCCAACGTCACTCAACTGTTATTTAAATCGGAATTAATTAATTTCAATTTTCTATTGCATTACACAGAAAGCTCTTCTGCAGTCTTTCTAGTGAAAGTAAGAGTTCAGGGGAGAATTATATTAAAAAACTTAAAGCAAGGCATGGTTATACTTAAATAAGTGCTTAAGCCGAATAAAAGAAGAAGTATTAAAATATCTTTAACCCTCGACTGATATTAAAGGTCAAATTTGCTTAAACGCGGTTATAAAACTAAGAAATCTACCTCTATTATAAATGTTCAGCATTTATGAAAAGTATTACCTGTACTGATACTGATGCGAAATTCTTGTCAATAAATCTTATCCTAATGATTGAATAGTGACACCTCCACATTCATCTAACATAACCGACGAAATACTAACAAAATACAAACAAAAGGGAGGAAATCATTAACCCCAGCTTGGGAAAGCCACTCATCAAACCAACGACTGATATACAACCCCAAATTATGCTTGAGATAGTCAGCTAGACAAAATCATCTGCTTGATTTTGTGTACCCAAAAAATTAAAGCGCTATCTTTGGTAAGAAAACAAACAAACGGGGAGAAGGTGAACGCCAGTTTTCCCTTAAGGAGCGGTGGTTGGGTTTTTAATTATATTACGACCGTACGGGTGGGGTTCCGAGTACGGGTACACGGGTTTGGGTATGGGTTCCGGGTACCGGGTTACAGGTTACGGGAATGGGCTGAGGTTCGCTTGTTTGCTCGCTTGTTTGTCGTACGTGTTTGCATTTGCCATTGTAATTAATGTTTTGTTTGGTTCCATTCTATTTTCTGCCCATGATGTGCATAACCTTCCCCCGACTAATTGGTGCTTCCACTAATTACAGATCCGACGATACTACGTATGCCGCCCGTGGCCGACGGACAGTGTGCTCCGGTGAGCCGCCCGACGACACATACAACGACGCAGTGCGTCGCATAAGGAGCGCCCACAGCTGCGAGCAGCTGCGTCACCTGGTCCAACGGATCCCATGGCGGAGCACCAACTGCAGCGCCGGCAGCAGTGATGACCAGTTGCCGGTGGCCCCCGCGCACGGAAGCCAAACCAGCGACAGCGGCCGTGTCCGTGTCAATTATAAGCTAAATATTAATAAGTGCCCCCCCGCGAAAGCGGAAAGCCCACAACAGCAGCCGCCAATAGACTTCTACGGCTATTTGCAACTGGCCAGCGGCTATTACGAGCGGGGGTTGCAGGCGAACATCAAGTACCTGCAATCGATTGGCCAGCGCCAGCGGCGGCGTAATGCAATAAGGCCGGCACCGGGCTTATTCTTGGACGCAGTGCAGCGTGGCGAGAGTCCGGTGCGAAAGCTGACCGGGCGACTGGTGACGCTGCTCAAGAGTCTGCGACGCAAGGCGGCCAAGGAGGAGGTGGGCGACCCCGGCATCTGGGTGAACATCAGATCGGTCAAGCGAGGGGAGCAGGAGCAGGAAAAGGAGGAGGACTCGAACTCGGACTCGGGCTTGAACTTGAACTCAAACTCAGAGGAGGAGGGAAGAGAGGAGCCAAGAGAAGGGTCGGCTAGCATGCGTGATTATTATGCCCCAGGCTATACAACCACGGAATCAGGAGGAGCCACAGGAGCATCAGCCTCATCCAGAGCCACATTCGCCTCATCAGCGGGCGGAGCTGCTGTAGCCCAAGCCACATCCACAGCCGCCGATCAACGACGTCTCTACGAGATCATAGACAATCTGAGCCACCTGAGCATCGGGGATACCGGCGGCAGTAGTAGTAGTAGTAGTAGTGGTGTTGGTCGCAGGCAACAACTGACGCTGACGCTGCCCCAGATCACGCTCACCGACTGTACCGCTCAACAGGTGGCGCTGTACAGCGCCAGCTTCGACATTGTCACACTGCAGATACCCAACGAAGCCAGACCACCGAACCTCAATCTGAGAGCCACGTAGAATCAATATATAGGGGAACAATCGACAATTGAATCGAATAGAACCGCATTAAATCGAATCGAAATAACTGAAAGCGATAGCGAAACCTCGAACAGAACGGAACAGATCCCAAAGGCGCGCGCACGTCAGCGGAAATCGTTTATATGCTAAGTACAAAAAACCAAAAACAAAAAAAAAACATAATATAAAAACTGAAAACAAATAGCAAAATAGCGAAGCTCGCGCTCTCGAACAATGGTTGTTGTTGTTGCCGCTGTCGACGTCGTTGAAAACAGCAGCAGCAGCAGCGGGAGCGGTGACTGTAGCGGTATCGTAAGCGGTACCGCTGAGCTTCCAGCATTTGGCGGCAGTACACAAGCAACGGCGGTCAATAACAATCATACTGATAAGAATACTACTACAACAACAACGACGACTGGGCAGGTGACACTGGAGGAGGTGGGGGACGAGGAGGCGGAGGGGGAGAAGCAATTGCATCATCCAAAGGATACTCAGAAGGATAATCATCAGCAGCAGCAGCAGCAGCAGCACGAGTCGGAGAACAACAATTGCAGTAGCAGCAACAGCAGCAACATTGCCAACAACAACATGACGGACGCGGCCAAAGGAACCGCGCCGACGACCACATCCACGACAGGATCGGAGGCGGCCATGCCCACCAAGAGCGCCGTCAGCCAGCGGAACGTGGACATCAAGATCGAGAAGACCAGCAACATGGAGGCGGCCACACAGCAGCTGACCAAGAAGGTTCTCAAACTGGATCTGGGCGGCAAGAGCATCGACGAGTACTCCCTCAAGTCGCCTAAGTCACCCATCGCTGGTCAGTATACCCCTTATTGGTGTAGCACGGCATTGTTTTTGCAAACAATCGCAGGGACATTTCGATTTTATGAGGTTCAAAAATACAAAAATTCAATTTAAACTTTAGAGGAGCTGCAAACGATTTTCTAGATTTTAAAGTTGGTTACCTCATTATTTTCCTTTTATTTATTATTTATTTTTCCTGACAAAACTTCTGGCCAGTCGTATATATTTATTTCAGAAATATCTATACCATAAACACGGTATTAGAAATATAAATTTCAAGAAGCGTTCATGCTATTCAAAACAAATAAATGTTTGCTGTCGCAAAGCGGAGTAGTTCAAATAATTAATAGAACAAACTATAAATGCATACAAATCACTAGACTAAAATGAATAATAATGGCGTTTTTCTAACTGTCTTGTTAACGCAAAATAATAAGTATTAAAAATTAAAAAGTAATTTACTTTAGACCTTCAGCTAATTAAAATGAATACCGGAATCGGTCTACATATCATTGAGCTTATTGAGAAGGCGCCTCAATTGGCTGGCAAATTCCATTACTGTTTTCATCGAGCTTAATTAGTTTGGCCTGGAAAACACAGCAGACAGTGCGTTTCGGCACGTTAGCAACTTTAGCAAGTTTTAATTTTAACATTGGAATATATGTACCAGAAACGAAGTCAGATTTACCGAGTCAGATAAGCGGGGAAAAAGTGTTGATTGTATGCAAATGAATCGTTGTTATTTTTTATTTTTATTTCAGGAAACTCATCGATTATTTAAACTCATAAACACTTTATGTATTATCTTTTTCCTTATGAATTTTCAAAGAGGTTTGTTTATTTATTATTGTTTGTAATATAAAACTTAAACAACAAAGCATGGTGGTTTATGAAATCATCTGATTTTACACAATAATGGAATGAAAATTCTTCAGGATAAAAGTTTACTCATTGGAAAAAAAAATTCAAGTCTATGGAATATGTGAGTCAATCCGAATGATTCAGAAAAGTTGTTGAACTCCCAAGTGATTATAAGTCACTCTTATCAAACTTTAAAATTTAAAGGGAATTCTGTATCCAATTTAATGCCGGTCTGAACATAATGTGAACACACTTGTTCTAAATAATTTTGTTTGTTTTTGATTTTACTGTAGCCACATTCCGGATTTTGATATTTTATGGTTTTGTGACTAATATAACGATAATCAACGAATTTTTTTAAAGATTATGACACATTCAATTTTCAACATCATTTATTGAATTGTAGATAATTGTGAGATAGATAAGACAAATTGTATAGTATTTATGTCTATATTGTACCTTGCATTTTAGACCAAAAAGAGTTCTCTACCTTCAAAAACAATACATTGAAAATGGCTTGTACCAAAGGGAACTGAAGTATATGGGGTTTAATATTCTGTTAAATTCTACAGATTTTAGAGTAAAGAATAATTAGGCATTCAAAACTTGATTGGGAAAGTTTTGTGTACTGGATCTTTTATTCATGGGAAACTTAAAGCTGAAACTTCGTAGGTGAAAGTTTGTTTTAAAGTTTGACCTCAACCCCTCCCTTAAAAAATATATATTATATAAACCTTATGGTACACAAATTTTTGTATAAAAGACCCAATATTTGGTCTCAACAAGTTTAAATCGAAAATTTAGTTTAGATATCAATAGCACCCAATAAAAAGTTAAGGAAATCTTGCCATTAAAAAAATAAATTATGCCACACTTATTTAGTTGGGGGTTAGGTCATAGGTGAATCTTGTATTAAACTTTGCTTAAAAACTATTGACCCTCATTTATATTTAACAAAAGACCTGACTTTCTTTCTTTAAAAGTATGTTTGTTCATTTTTGATTTAGGTGCACTTTTATGTACAATTGTTTATTAGATGTATCCGGTATTCCTCTTATATAAATAAATAAAAATGCTTTAAGAACTCAGTCCGTAAACACTGCAAAATTCTCGTAATAAAAATTAGATTTCTATGTTTTCCACGTTTAGTTTATCAGTTTCCTCGAATTTCCCTCTCTCTACGTGGGAACTTATCAGGAAAGACAGGGCAATTGCTCTTGGCCTCTTTTTTGTTTATTCATTAGCTCGTTTTCATAAGCGTTTTATGTTTGCGCCAACAATCTGACCTTATTGTCAGATTAATCCTCCTCAGGGCGCGTTCATTATCGCGTTTATTATTATTAATTCGATTGCGAGTCGTTTTCTGTTTTGCCGTTTACGGCTCGCCGTATTCTGAATTCTGTGTTCTGTACTCAATTTGCATTCGCAGCACGTTTGCCGCATCAAACATCGCTGACGTCATCGGTGGACGTGGAGGACCGGAAGACATTACGAGAGGCCTTATACCAGGGTATATTCCATCGCCACCGCCGCACCATCTTCGCCGTGGGCAGCTTCCTGCGGATGCTGCGCAGCCGCAACTCGCAATACAACACGATACGCAGCTCGTCGGAGGGCGAGGACATCGATGAGGTTAGATAAGACCCAAAAATATGATCCCCATGTATGATCCCACGCCCATTCCGCACATCTCCATCAGCAGCTGCAGAAGCAACAACAGCAGGAGCTGGAGCAGTCGCATGAACACCTCCAGCCGCCTGGCCAAGAAGTAACGACCACATCCACGACACCACCATCCGGACAGCAGCGAGCATTGGATTCGATTTAGATGGCCTTGCTGCTTGAGTTGAATTTTGGATTTATTTATTAGCCCATACGACGTTCGCGTATTATAAAATGCTATTTTACGATTTACGATTATTGTTAAACATCGTGCAACCATGAGACTAGCCACCCGTTGTGTTAGCATGTAGTGAGCCATATTAGTTCCGTAACTAGTACTATTGTTGGCGGACAGTGACCTGACTCCATACCAAAACCCACATCTGCAGAGTACTGACGACATTCCCGAGGATCCGCTGCTTCATCTCGTTCATTCTTTGAGCAGATCGCCTTATCTTAACTGCGACCCACTTAAGCTTAACTAAACTGATAACTAAATGTGAACCCAAGCTGAACTTGAAACTCTTACTTACGTACATGCTATGTATAAAAAACCAACTTAATTGTATTAAACTCGCATTGTTTCAGCGCCCAGCTCTCAGTATATAGGTGAAAAACTAACCCAGTTCGCTTCATCTGTCCGTCTGTTTGAGTCACTGATATTTAGCTACCAAAATCAAGTTAATCCGATTAGTCATTTACCATTTTTTAATTAGTTAAGTTCGATTAATATCATTTTCGTAGTAGCCGGTGCATGTTAGAAGTGCAATACAAATTATTATACATTTTGAATAAAGCATATTTTGTTCTTAATATAATATCACTAATCAAAATGGTTAATTTGTCTATAGAAGTAGTGCAATGTATAAACTTAAAATTAAAACAAATCATTGATCCAAATTAAAGTTTGAACTTATAATATTCCGCATAAATAGTGTTTAGAAGTTCAGTATAATAATATAGATTTAAAAAGGTTTCAAAAATAAATTTCATAAAATTTCTTAATTTGTATACCCTTGTAGAGGGTATTATAATTTCAGTCAAAAGTTTTTATAATATGATTTTGCTCTGTCTTAATTTCACCTAAAAACTAATGTTAATTGGCATTGTGCTATTAAATATTTCGCATCAGAGTTCTTAATTAATTATTAATAGTTTATTGTTAAAATCACACAAACACTTACAGGGTTTCAAAGCTAAAGTACTTTAGGTTTTTTTTTAATATGGTGTGATTTTATTTATATCTGTGCTTAAAATTTTCTTATAGTCTTTTAGGTAAAATAATTTGCATAACGTAAGAGCTAAACCTTTTCTAAACTGCCTTCAATAAAAATCAGAGTGCTGGGTAACCAAATAGTCGAGCGATAATCGACTATAGTTTTTTACTGATTCTTCAGTTTATTCCATTCCGTTTTTTTTTGTATGTCATTGAAAATTCGTTGGCATTCGTATTTCATTGCAAAGGGAACAAAACTTATAAAGCCGCACGTCGAAAAAATGTTTTTTAAACGATGAACAAGTTGATATATTGCGCCTAGACCTAATATATATATGTAGCTACTATATACGATATATAAACCCATATATACTGATATATTTGAATGTATATGGCCTAGTTATAGAACATACACGATTGTTGTTGTCCCCATAAACATATTATGTGTAATTAACTTTGATTTGCGATCCCACAACCAGAAACACACATTTAATAATTAGTGTAAACATATATTTTAGAGCATTTTTTTTGTTCATGGTACCTTACGTATAGAGCTAGAACTAATTGCATAGTTAGTGGTTTAAGATGACATTTTGTACAGGACAAAGACAATGGAAATCGTTTCATGACACAAAAGACAACCGATATTTGCTAAACTGTACCGTAACCATACCATTTTGTAGTTCACTTCTTATTACACCCCACTTACTCCCAATACTATTATTTACCCGATTTGATTTCTATTGGAAGAACAATAAAACCTAAACAAATGCTAATTACTGCTTGCCGTTTTTTCTTTGTGATTGATCATCAGAGATTACTTTTGATCTCTCGTTCCTTTCAGTTCCTCAAGCGACGTGGTTCAAAGCTCCGGCGATTTCCGCACCTCTTCGATCGCTGATTCCGAAATGTACGAGCTATTTAATCGTTTATAGTTTGGTGTGCTGTCAGCCGAGTCTGGGCCAAAATGAGGTGAAGTTAAGGACCGGAGTCCAGGGCTGCGGCAAGGATAAAGGTGCTGGCCAATTGCCACCCAGGCTGGCTAGAAAATCCTGGAAAGGGTGCAAAAAAATATATTACAAAAGTCCTTGGTAATGATGATTTCGAAGAGGAATATAGAGCCATCGATATCAAGGAATGACTTCTTCTAAGTTCTATGGAAAACACCAATATACTAAATTTAAGAAAAGGCTTCTTTTTAGGTGTATGAAATATGAAAGTCATCAGTAATTCCGTAATTTGTGTATTTACAAATATTTATCAATTGGAGTTTTTATAATTATTTTTACCTTATCACTAAGCGTTGAATTACCGGAAAAATCATAATTTAAACCGCTAATTTGAATACCATTTTGATTCGATTTTATTCTAAGATTCATATTCAAAACATATTGTTAGACAAATTTGTTAAATACCCTTTTTGACTTCGTTGCAAGAAATTGGCATGCATAGAATAAGGCGTACTTTTGATTTAGCTATTACTCGACTTATTCGGTAAAAAAAAATTGATGTTAAGTCGCTGACATAAATAAAATGGACATATGTATGTACGAGTGTGTACAACATATGTCCCCTTTTTACTTTGTACTAGCTGTTTTTAGCGTTCGATAGCCCACGGTGGCCATCACCATTGGATAATTGGATTATTCTTACAATTCGTTTTAAAATATAAGCCACGAGCTCTTCAGCTGGTCACAATACAATGTGTTATTCAAGTCTATAAGCCAACTTGTAAGCCAAGCTTACAACGAACCACGGGTTTTTTGGTATTAACTACACATCGATTATTGCTTTAAAATAGCATTGGGAATAATGCAAACATTCGGCACCATGGATACCCATAATTTTTACTCGCGAGTTCTTAAAGTCCAAATGTTTAGTATATTTTGTGGATCAAAAATTATAATTTGAAGTTATTTTAATGAAATCGCTCTAGGCTGGGGTCCATCGAATAAAGTATGGGAATAATTTCGTTGGTTTACTTACCTGTGGTGGGGGAGCGGCCACCACATACGTGTCTTCATCGACGGCCTTTTGGATCAAGGCCCGCAGGTTGGCCACCTCCCTCAGGTTTTGCGGGGTGACCACCACCTTGGCCTGTGAGTTGGGCGCCAACGGAGGTCCCATCAAGTGCTTTGGCGTCACTATCTGACGGCGATACTTTATCACAGGTCTGGCTGAAGCCGAAACGAAAAGCCACAAGATCGTCAACTGCCAGCGCATGGTGATAGCCATCAAATGAATGCTGTAACAGTGGAGTTCCAGCAAGCCAGAGCATTACCGATGTCAGCACTTTTCGCCTGACCTTATGGTGCTTCAACAACACAAGACGTTTTCATTTGAGAATTTATTTTTGTTTCGACAGTGAACACGCAAAACCGTGTTCCGTATAAGACTTTTTACATATCTCTAGCCCAAGGTTTGGGTTATAAAACGCATTACATTATATTAGGTCTGCAGGTAAGCTTAAAGAAATGAACATACTAAACGAAAATAAGAACACATATGCGATCTAGGGATTGGCTACTTCAGCGGGCGCATCCTGCGGCTCATCCTTGATATGCACATCGTCGTCCTCCTGGTCCTCCTTGCTGTTCTCGTGCAGCAGCACATACTCGCGCGAACTGAAGCCGAACTTGATCACGTCCTTCTCCATCAGCTCGTAGTACTTCCTGCCATCGATCTTCTTGTTGTTCAGGAACGTGCCATTGGCCGACTCCAGATCAATGAGGTAGAGCCGCACGCGTTTGCCATTACTACCATCCTCCCGCTCGAAGGGCACCAGTCGATACTGCAGGGCCGCATGCTGCTTGGAGCAACTGGGATGGTCCACTGCCAAATCGACCACCTTGCGATCGCGTCCCACCAGGAAGCAACTCTGCCGATGGATGTGCAGCGTGGGCAGCGCCGTTTCGCCCTTGAACGGGTACAATCTCCAGCGGCGCTTGGGTTTTCGGGCCTCTGGCGGCTCTGAGTATTTCACCACCACGCCGTTCACTTTGTTGGTGTCCTCGGTGAGGGCGCCACTTAGTCCGAAGTTGGGCTTCTCCTTGTCCACCGGTTCCTCCTCCTCGGGCGGCGCCTTGTCGTCGCCCTGTTTTCCCCAGTCGTACTGCTCGTCCTCATTCCTGTTCCGATTGTCGCGACGCTGGTTTCGCTGTCGTCCCTGGCCAAAGTCGCGACCTCCGCGGTGGGTGCGATCGCGGGGACTTTGACTGCGGCTGGAAAAGGGACAAAATGTGGCTTAATTGGAATTACCAGTATTGTTGGACTTCACTGAAACCTAACTGAAATTAATAGTTGTATTAAACTGATATACTAATGCTTCAATCTAGTGCTACCAACAACGAATTAATCTTAAAATTCAGTTAGTGAGAAGTCAAAGTAAGAATATGAAATACTTGCGCACTATTATTATTATTATTAAAACTCAACTTTTCTTATAGTTTATACAGATTCGAAGGGTATACAGGTTAAAATTGAGTTTTCTTTGTATTTAATTAATTGCCTAATTTTATCTAAAAAGTAGTCACATTCGTTAACGCGCGATCTCGACGTTCTAAAAGACATAAATGGTTGGATCTACCTGTACATGTACCTTATGCTCTACAGTTAACGGCGGTGATGATGCTAATTCATGTTTGGGTGTTGCAATATCCTAGTAGTAACCGAATAATTTAAAAGTATATACAATATATACATAGGTTTCAAGACAGATGCCCGTTTCTTATTCTCATGGTAAGCTAAAAGGTTTTAAAGTAAGAAAACGTATGGAACTTGGCAGTTTAAGACATACTTTTGGTTTACCATAAGAATAAGAAAAACTGGCTTAAGGTGTAGAAATAAGCTGGGTATTTCTGTGGGGTGACCTACCGAACTGGCCTCCTTTCTGGCGACCTCCGCTGGCGATCCCGCTCCCGATCCTTGCGCTCGCTGCTCCGAGACCGCTGGCGTTGTCCTGGAGATCGCTGTCTCTGTCCTGGAGATCGCTGACGGCGCTCCTTGCCGCGCTGCATTTGATTGTCCCGCTCACGATCTCGATTCCGTTCCCTGTCCCGGTCTCCGCGATCCCTGTCCCGCTCCCTCTCCCGTTCCCTGTCCCTCTCCCGCTCGCCGCGATCCCTGGAGCGGCTGCGGCTGTGCCGGCGCTGCCTCGTGCTATTACGATGGGAGCCGCTGTGCTCTGGACTGTCCCACTTGGAGCGCTGCTCTTGCACCTCCTCCGAGGGCTTCGCTGGCAGTTTGGAGCGCTTTTCCGTGGCCTCTGGGGAGTCTCGGGGTTTCCTGCCGGGCCTCGACTTCTTTCTGCCGGGCGAGAGGCTGCTGTGAGTGGATTTCTTGCTTCCGGAGGAGGAGTCCGACGAACTGGATGAATCTCGGGCAGCCTTTCGCTTGGTTTTCTTTGATTTCGATGAATTGCGTTCGCTGATTTTGGTGTCCTCCTCGTCGCCGCTGGAGGATTGCGGTTCCTGATCTCGCTCCCGGCTGCGTCGCTTGCCCATTTTCGGATAAAACACGTTGGCTTTACCGAAATCAATGGGGAAATCAAATATTAAAAAATGCCTTTATTTTTTATACCGTCAGCTGTTAAAACAGTGTGACCAGGTTGTGCCAAATTACCAGCTAGATACTAAAAAATTATAGCGTCCGTCAAGACAGCGTCAGTAATTATGAAGCCCTCAAACTAGGATAAATGTCCATTTTTTATTTGTTAATTTCCTCGCTGTTATGGCATTTTTTCAATACTTTTTTTTGTATAAGCTTTCAGAGTGTGGATCATTTTTCAGCGATTTTCAAATAAACTGATTAAAATTTGTATGATTTACCCTTGAAGAATCGTCCTTAAGTGTGGGGAGCCTGTTTTTCAAATGCCTCCCTCAAAGATTTCAAAGCTCTTATAATTATGACAAAATAAATTTTTAACGTGATCATCTATTCTCAACATATCTGCATTATCATTTTTGTACAGCCCCCGAGTTTCGAGTACCGCCGCTACCTTGACGCACATCGTTCTTTTACATTTATAAAAAATACTACATTTTATAATAGTACTTCGCGTTAGGCGGTCAGCAATTGGGCGTCTCTGACTGGCCGCAGCTGGTCACACAGGCAAAAAGCCGTGCGAAAATCGAGCGAAATTCCAGCGAATTCCGGTGGCCATGCCAGGATAATTGCCATTTAATCCTCCGGACCGCCATGCTGTTGTGCGGCCTGCAGCAGCGTTCGTAATAAGCAGCTGTTGCAGTTGCAGTTGCCCAACCCACAAGAAGTGCGAGACAGCGTCCTTTTTGCGAAATCCAGCACCTGGATAGCCACGATGACACCCTTCGATGACTTTGTCTATCTGATCAATCATGTGCTGCTGGGCGAGGAGCCGGTAAGTCGGCTATATGCCGCCGATCCCCACCAGACATTGATTTTTGCCCTTGTCCAGACCATCGAGGACTTCATACTGCTCGTGGGCACACTGGTGGCGTTCATAGCCTTCATCCTGTGGTGCTGCTTTCCTATTCAACCGAAGGTGCGTTACGCCAGGGGATGTGGATGTGCTGAAATCTGTATAACTTGTATTTCCCTCCGCAGGAGCCTGGTCCCCATCGCCAGTTCACGTGCAAGATCATCCAGAATCCCATTAAGGCATTCGACGCTTCCACCAGTACCGATGATGCACCCAATCCGGGAAGTGGCTCCGGAACCGGAACCGCCACCGGACCCGGCAACTCCACATCCAACCCAACGCAGTACAATGGCAGCAGTGGCAGTGCCAGTGGAAGCTACAGCAAGAACGGCACCGTGGCCATGCACAACTACTACGTTAAGAATGGACACCATTGCTGCACCTAAGGATGATCAACTGTCCATGTCCGAGGCTGGACAGGATGTTATGTTACACACAACGCCTTTAGTTGCCACTTTCGGAGCACAGCCATCCGTATGCAGAGGGCATATCGATTGAGATTTGTGCCAATTGGTTCGACAGGTTGTTAGGTGGCGGCTAAAAGCTGCCAGTTCGCATTCGCAGGCACATTTGAATTGTAATTGCTCAGACTGATTTGTTTATGGAACATGAGAAGGATGAGGACGATGATGAGGAGGTGGATGTGGCGGAGGTGGGACAGGTGGCAGGGTCAAGGCCGCACGCACACAGCAGCCCCTGGCAAGTTTCTAAAACTTCCTTGATATCTATATATGTTGTGTGCATTTGTTGACATACCAAATGTAGTGTGCGTATTTGTGTAAAGAAAATGAAACTGGGTATGAAAACCAAGCAACTAACTCTAAGTATTTATTTGTGTAAACGATTCGCTTAGCCCCAGAGAAACTCAAGACATTTGCCAACACATTGTGTGCAAACAAAAAACAAAAGCCCTTAAAGTATCTATCAATTATGTTCAGTCGGGGTGGAGGATTAAAGACTCCCCCATATACCTATATATATATATATATCTTTAAGATACATTATGTACACACCCAGATACACACCATTAATTAGCATAGGTATTAGCCCTCGAATCGCTTTTGATTTCTACATATTTGATGTGTATTACGGTGTATTGATCTCATTTGATGACTTATTTATTTGTGATGTAACTTCAAGATAATTCCCATACTTTCCAATGCGAATGGTTTGTAAACCCCTCTAAGAAGCAAATGAAACTAAAACCTAACGACAACCCGACACCCGAGTGTTACCCTTGTATTACTATTCTGTTTTCGGGGTCCAATCGTTTAGCAAACGGCCCTCAAGTCAAGCCGCCAATGCGAGCCACTTGAGCGATAGATAATTCGAAATGAAAGGCAGATTCCGTAACATTTGCCTTAGGATGTATTTATAAATTAATAACAATGGTATCAAGGGTATTAGATAACGTTAACAAATAGTTTTTCTACAGCACTAAGCACACATGGAAGCGCGGAATATCAACAGAAGGTTTTTGTGTGTGGTTTTGCGGTTTTGTCGGTCTTTTTTTTTCCGTTTTTGCGGCCCTGAACAGGAAGATGGGTGAATATCGTGGGCACTTCTAGATATGCGTGTTTATTATCCTCTTAACTGCTAGTATCTCGTTTTTGGGCTTTGGTAACGGTTGAAACATTTGTGGATGGTCCTACAGGCTATGGGATATGCACAGAATCATATATACAATATATACAACGCGAAATAAATAGAAATCGCTGCTGGAAGCTTCGTCATCTAAACCTAGACAGTCTTAGGCAATAATCAAAGCGTAAACTAGGGTAAAAAAAATACAGAGTATGTACTGGTTCTGATTTGCGGTTGAATATTAAATTGATAGTTACAAAACATAGCTTTTGTACTTATCATTTTAGCTATTCCAGCTGCACCAGACCCAGTATTAACCGAACAATAGTTCCAAGCGAATTCAAACCCTGCGAGTGGATTGCGGCGGTGATGATATCCTGGTGCCAGCACCAGGTCTCCTCTGGGCTTCCCGATTCCATCACTAGCTACTGCAGTCTCTGGGGAAGAAGACATTCATCTCGATGAGGATCTGCAGGACGATAAACACCCCGTAGACCGTGAAGAGGGCCACGCCCACCCGCTTGGTGAGGCGGTAGCCACTGAAGCTGAGGATGATGAACAGGGCCACCGTGGAGATGATCAGGATCAGGATGTTGTACTCGATGCCCTGGGTGCCGACCTGCTGGGGCTCCCCGGTGCCGTAGTTAATGCAGTTCTTCACGAACCACGGAACTCCCAGGGACAACAGGATGGCCAGCGAGTTGGCGCCCAACGAGTTCGAGACTCCGATGCCGCTTTCACCTGGAAATTGGGGAAAATATCACCATTAGTATCGAATAAAGTCTAAAGTAATAGTTTTGGTAGGTCAAAATTATTATTATGTCTTATAATTTTTCTATTTTGTTTTTGCATACTTTTGTCTTCTTGGTTTTTCTTTTACTTGTGCAGTTATAATTCCCAACTGGTTCTAGCACTGACTCACAGGACAAACAGTGGAAAGTTAAGACTTAACTTTAAAGGGGAATGGTATCCTTTTAATTGGTCAACTTGTGTGTATCCCAGATCACTCACCATTTCTCAGTGAAATAAGGCTAGAGACGGCTTCCGGCATGGTGGATCCGGCGGCCAGGAAGGTCAGGCCCATCACAATGGTGGGCACATGGATGGCCACACCGAAGGCAGTCAGCATCCAAACAATCAGGTAGGCGTTACCCCCGATGCACAGAATGCACATGATGAAGGACAATGGGTACAGGCGGCGGTGCTTCATCGGGTGCGGAATGAGCAGGGATAGGGAGAACTTGATGGGGAAGACGAAGATCCACCAGAACTGCATCCATCCGGAGGCGTTTCGCGGATAGGCGTATATGCTTTCGGGCATACCGTCCTCCTCGTCGTCCTCTCCGTTCCCTAAAAAAATTGTAGTTTATTATATAGACTAATTATTTAATGGAGTTATAGACAAAATACTTACAGTGCTTGGAGTGCGTTAGGTTGGCGGTGGAGGACATAGACGAGGTGTTCTCGGGGAGATTGACCACAAAGAGGCCGTCGCCGGACAGTGGATCCTTCTTCAGCGGCAGCTGAGCCTTGGCACTGTTCTCTGGGGGCTCTGTCAGGTCTGGGTCATAAAGATTAAATTAATCAAAACTGAACCAAGTAATTCCCCAGTTAAAACACACCATATCGCGTGGAGAAGCAGCAGTTCATCCGATCCTCGATAAACACCCGGATGGCGGGCATGAACTTGTTGTTGTTGAACGTGATCAGGTAGTAGAGCACCAGGAATCCCATCATGATGCAGGATTCCGTGAAGCTAATGCTTCCGCCCCAGGCCAGAACCAGCAGGATGATCGTGTTGAAGATGTAGATGAAGCAGTCGCGGGCTATTGGCCACCAGTCCAGCTGCACCGGCTGTCAATCAATAATCAAGGTTAGTCACGTGTATCTTTGGAATTATTCATAATTTAACTATTTTTTAACAAATTAAAATGGGTCATATCTGTGGTGAAATTTTAAAAATATCCCGCAGATAAGATACTTTAAGAATTTATCATAAACCAATGATGAGTAAGATTAAATTATATGTGTTTGTTTAAGGTAACGCTAGTTTACAAAATTATTTCGTTTCTGAAATTAGTTGTATAATAAATTTTATAAATAGAATAATTAAAACCTTAATTTATTTATAAAAACAATTATTTAATTTACCAATTTTAACAAATTATTTTCTTTGTAACTTAAATTTTGTCAAATGGCTTGAATAAAAATTGTAATCCCTAATTAAATTAAACTATGAGCAAAGTGTTTTGATTTTTAGCTTAGACTAACACTTAACTATTCAAGAAAATAGTATCTAAATAATTTTGAGTTATTTAATTATTAAATAATATTTAAGGCTTACCTTATCGATGGACAGAGCGGCCAATCCGGCCACGCCCAGTGTGTTGAACATCAGCGAGCCGATGATCGTGCCCAGACCCATGTCCGACTCCAGGATCAGCGTACTGATCGTGTTCGTGAAGAACTCGGGCATCGAGGTGGCCGTGGCCATGAAGGTGGCCGCCGCCACGTCCTTCGACAGGTGCAGGTCCTCGCAGATGCACTCCACCGTCGGCAGGAAGTAGTCGTTGCAGATGATGGCCAGCAGGATGAAGAAGTAGACCGCGGCGAAGACGTGCAGCACCACCCATCCCTGCCGGAGTTGCTCCACTGCGGATTGGAGATAGAACAGGAGGGTACTTAATATGGATTGTGTAGTAAAATACACCTATAAGGTAAGACAATCCCAAATCCCAAATAACCTCTTGCCGCTGATCAAGAATGTATATATCATGTCACCTTTTTGCACAAGTACAATTGCTAACTATTAAAAAGTCACTCATATGTTCGCAAGAATACTTTTTGGAGGTCTTATCCAAAATTTGCAGACATGGGAGCTTACATTGCCAATGAATTTTGGAGTCCAAATCTTTTCATATAAAAAACACTATTCTGATTTAACCCTGTTGCATTGCAGTAAATTGTAAAGTGTAGTTCAAAACCGATATGATTGAACTGGCGGTGCCTACAAATCTAAATGAGCTAATTTAGTGACTAATTTTTAAAATAACACATGGGAAACCAAGAACGTGTTCGCAAAAAAAAAACTATATATCTTTATGGCCCCCATTATTCCCCTATAAACACCCATCAAGAAACACCCACTCACAATAGGGCTTCCGCACACTTCATAGATACAGATCCAATCTACTTCACCTGGCAACGGGCGGTGGATTAGATACGTACACGCAGTCGATCTCAATCATTCCCTAAATTTAGACCCGAAAAAACTGGCTTGTATTTGGGTTGAGTAAAGACACGATGAAAGCGGCCAAATCTTATCAAGGTTCCTATTCAAATCTATAACCCGTTCCCTCTACAGATAACGCCATCTTGGCGAGGTGTAAGTGTACAAGTTGGCTATTGCCATTGCTATTGCTATTGTGATAAGAAAGCGTTCCCCAAGTGCTCAGTCTCGTGCCCAATTGCCCAGTTGTATGCTTGTCCGTTTGTCTACTTATCCGTTTGTCCGTTTGTCTATTTGTCCGTTTGTCCGTTTGTCTAGTTATCCGTTTGTCTATTTGTCCGTTTGTCTACTTATCCGTTTGTCTATTTGTTCGTTTGTCCGTTTGTATATTTATCCGTTTGTCTATTTGTCCGTTTGTCTAGTTATCCGTTTGTCTATTTGTCCGTTTGTCTTCTTATCCGTTTGTCTATTTGTCCGTTTGTCTGTTTGTCCGTTTGTCTACTTATCCGTTTGTCTATTTGCCCGTTTGTCCGCTTGTCCGTTTGTATACTTATCCGTTTGTCTAGTTATCCGTTTGTCTACTTATCCGTTTATCTATTTGTCCGTTTGTCTACTTATCCGTTTGTCTATTTGTCCGTTTGTCTACTTATCCGTTTGTCCATTTGTCCGTTTGTCTATATGTCCGTTTGTCCATTTGTCCGTTTATCCATTTGTCCGTTTATCCATTTATCTATTTGTCCGTTTGTCCGTTTGTCCATTTGTCCGTTTGTCCATTTGTCCGTTTATCCATTTATCTATTTGTCCGTTTGTCCATTTGTCCGTTTGTCCATTTGCCCGTAACTACAGTGTAGTAGTGTATTTAATGACGACGCCGTAAACAGACTATGCGGGCTGCCTGATTTATTGGCCATTTAATTGGCCCTTATCGCCGTAGCTGATAGGGCTGAAGCAGGAAAAGACATTGGGCCAAGACACCGGACAGCGTGGATAGCCTACGTTGTCCACGGACAAGTTCAAGTTCGGTCCGGAATCCGGAATACGGATTGCGGAATCTATTTACAGCGCGCACACATTCCGCGCATTCGGGTCGCCCTTGTAGTGCGGTTATCGGAGCGGAACTCACCCGTAAACAGGTCGGCGAACTCGTCCATCGGGGAGCCCTCATCTTCGCCCGGACACGTGGCACGTGGCAGGATGTCCAGGAGCAGTTGCTCGTCGAAATAGCGCAGAGAGACCTCCAGGAAAGTGCTTCCGTTGCCAGTGGCTGCTGGAATGACAAGAAAGGCAGGCAATTAATCGATTGCTCATCGGGGTCCTCAGATGCATATCTATCTCCGCGGCCCTGACTCTCTTCCAGGTTAATGGAGAATTCGCCCAACGATAAGATTAAGTCGCGGCGGAGAAAACAACAACGACTGACAGCCGAGCAATCATCGCAATCAAAATCGACTGTTGTAAAACAATTCGAGAATGATCACCTGTTGCCAGGTGGTTGCTTAATAAGGGTATATTAGTTAAAAAATAATAATATTTAATTTGGTATTTCATTTTAAAGCCTTAGTTTCCCAAAATTTTATATTTTTACGCCTATACAAACGACCTTTTATGCTTAAAGATATGTTATTTCTAGTTTAAACAAATAATTTTCTTGTTGTAAAGACCATTTAAATACTTGAAAGTTTGTTTTTGCCTTAAATCATCTTAAAAGCTAAAAAAAACTACTTTTTCAAGAAAAGTCTAATATCTAAAATTTAGAAATCTATTTTTAAGAGTGTACCATCTATTTGGGCTTCAGAAATTGACAGTCTTTATAATTGTATTTTATTTCCGAACTTGACAGTCTTTATATTTGTATTTTATTTCCGAAATAGAAAGTGTTTATATATGTATTTTATATCTGATGCACTGAACAATATTTCATTTAAAGAAATACATTTTTGTAATAAAGTAATAAAAATGTCTTTATTATATATTTATAGTATTTTGAGGAAGAAAAAATAGAGGATACAATGTAATAATGAATATATTTTATTTGAAATTTGCTCCAAAATATTTATAGCTTAAAGAAGAATTAAGGAATTTAAATCAAAATTTGTTTTAAATAACAGCTTTTTACATTTTGTGTTACAATTAAAAAAGATGCAATTACTTCGAACAAATACAAAGCAAACTTGTGTATCTAAACTATGAACCGGCAATTTTCTTCATTAACTTTCTCTTTGTAGAACTTTCTACATGGCTGCCAACATTAAACGCATTGACATTTTTATTAAGCGCCCTATATTAATTTTTTCCTTTTTGTATGCAGCAAATCCAAATCTAGAACTTAAAATAGGAATTCTTAAAAGAAACCCATTTAATAAATTAATTTAAAACAGTAAAACTTGGTCTAAAAATCAAGCGGCCATTAAATATTGAATTTGAAAAACATGGTTACATATAATCATAAAGACAATTTAAGAAAACTAAAGCTTCATTAAAGTGTGTTTAAGAATCTAGAACAATACTGCCTGTAAAATGTCTTTAAAATTATTTACAAAAGTTGTAACTTAATGCGCCATTTTAAAATGTATACAAAATAATGACTGTCTTAAAAATCGGAACAAAGTACTTAGCTTTCCGGGGAAGTAGACCTCTCCACTGCTTTTTTCAGATAGCTTTTATTGGCTTTTAAGTTACTCATTGCTAGTTCCCGACTATTATGATTTCATTATAATTTCTGCAGTTCGCACGAAACGCTCAAGAAAAACAAAAACATTCCATTCATATTCGTGGTCAGATAACCAATTATATAGCCGTGGGCGCAATTAAGTTGGATGCCAGTGTTAATGCGCCTCTGCTCGATTTTGATTGGCATTTTTTTACAACATTGTTATTTGTTATTTGTTACTCGCTATTTGTTGTTTTCAGTGACTTTACTTTTCAAAAATTGCATTCGCATCCCAAAATAACGGCGACAGTCATGGGCATTCGGCTGATGATTTGTTTATATTTGTCTGGCTTTGTGTTATTATTATTATTGTTTTATAATCCCCAGATGGGGATTGGGGGTTTCTTTATCTCAAGGAAGGGTGAGTTCTTCGTCTAGGTCTGGAACGTTATCAGTTTTACACCCCCCGGCCAGTAAATGAATTACCAATGTCAGTCACCATTTTTTTGTTTCGTTTTCACTTGGTTTTATCATTATTTTCGTGGCGTTTTTGTTGACCAAGTCCCACACACAGTGGGTGCAACCTCTTGACCCGATTTTCCAGATGAACTCGATGCTCCAGCAACGCTCGATGGAATTCCATCACTTGGCCATTGTTTTCGATTCGTATTCATATTGTTGTTTCGTATATTGTTGTAAATTGCGTGCCAAGAATTGTGGCACCTGCACAGCAGCAACATCGCCGATTGCACGGCAGCAACATCGCGCGACAAGAGCAATAATTGTTTAATTGTTTTCCACCTGCAATCTCCAGGTGGAAAATGAGAATTGAAAACATGGCAGACAATCGCGGCGGGAAAACAAAGGCAAACAGCATAAGGCAAACATCGGGTTGTCTTACATACTCCCTGCACTCAAAACCAGTGGGTCAAATTCACATCCACATCCACATCCACAATCGCAACTATGGGCACTCATGTCGCGTCCCGCCGAGAGGAAAAGTCTTGGCCAACTAAAAAGCCAACTTGGCATTGCATCTGGAATGCATTTAGCCATAGTCGGCATCGGAGTCGCAGAACGTGTCTACGTGTATCAGTATTACGGCCCAAAACCCGAACCCGAACCGAGCCGAGCTCAGCAGACAAACAAGTTTATTGAACTTGTTGGCAACTGGCAGTTCGGCGGGCAAACACTTGAAAAAAAGTAGAAAAACTACTACAAAATTAGGAAAAGTGTATACAGAGCTTGATTTTATTTCATTTTTCCCTGTCCTAATTCCTAATATATTTGTGTACTACCCACAAAACAAAGTTCATTACATTGCAGGTCAAAGATCCATAAAATATCATAATATAATAAGTGATTATTTATTCTACTATTTTATACAGAGGAAATTGAGTTTTTTTACAGATCTTACAGTCCTTAATATATAAAGTGTTTTTTTTAGCTAAGATCTTCTTAATTTTGATAATACAAACAAATTTATACTTTTGATACTTATTTTGTTCATTTTTAACAGTTTAAAAATTTGATTTTAAAATTTTTTTTTTTAAATATAACACCTCTTTGGAAATGTAATGAAAATGAATTTTTTAATTACAATAATTAAATTACATATTTTAATTTACATATTTTTTCTTATTAGCTGTTCTTATTTTTGCTTTTTCTAAATAGTTATTAAAAAGCGACAATTTTTTTTACCACAAGATAATGTGAGTTATACAGAAACCTACGTCAATGGCTTTTTAAAACCAAAGGGAATTCCCCGAAGTTTCTGAAAACGTTTTTTCGAGTGCCGCGTATCGCTTATGAGATGCATTGGAAAACCCAAGCTCTCGTCAAGTCGAATGCCCAGTCAAAGTCGAGTTTTATTCCTGAATATCGGGCCGACATGCGGAAATCGGGGAAATTTGTGGGCTGAGGGCCTAAAGCCCTCGATCAGGGCCAAATCGGGGACGGCGACTACGGGAAGTCCCAGGTTTGGAGGCCCCGCCCACCGATTCGAGCCATTGTGCAACTCCCAGTTGCCAAGGCTCTCCGCCTGTTTTGCAATCATTAATCGAGGCGTTTTTCTTTGTTCCAATTACCGGCCCAGCGAGGGTCGAACCAAGAGTTTTGAAACACCAGGCCATTCCAATGCAAATGCAATTGCAAATGCAAATGAGCATTACCATTCGAATTCGAATCAAAGTCACTGCGATTCGAATCAATGCGAAATGTGCTGGCTAATTGTTTGGTAAACACGCTTTATTGGTTCACTGCCAGTTATCCGATGGTAATGGTATATTGCTATAATGGTTATGCGCCATCACTGGCCAGCAAAAGTTTGGATCGCGAACTGAGTAGCATGAATATGCCGACTGTATATTTACAAATTTATATATGTATTGCCAACTGACTTTCAATTCGGCAAAAAATATTATGAATTAATATTTGAAGTCATTTCCAATCTGATTAGTTAAAATAATAATTAAGTGAAATTAATGTTTCAAAAACATTTACTTTCTCAGTATCATGATGGAGTTTATCTATTTAGTTAAAACAAAAATAATTTTCTTTTTGTCTAAATTTTTTAACGATTTGTGGGCAAACAGATCCATTCAAGATTTGTGGTTTAAACAGTTAACACCTAATTGAGAAAACCAAATTGTGCTACCGAACTATTTAACTATATATTTAACTTTTCTATGACATTTTGCAAACTAGAACCTTAATATGACGTTGTGAAATCAGCCCTTGGAGTTATTAAAAAAGCCATTAATTGAAATTTAATTTAAAATTAAAAGTACTCAATCCTAAATGAATTCTCTTAAAAGTAGTTAAGCCAAACAAGTTTTAAGAAATCAACAAAAACTATTTAAGGAAACGCCGCAATAGCCATAACTGAAGAATTAAAGGGAAACCATTAAGATTTGGTTGTAAATCAACAAAAACTGATTGATTACAAAAATATTTATGGCCGAAAGATAACAGAGAACGTAATGCTCTATTTAAAAATAGTATGTCTGGGAACTAAAGTACTAAGAAAGCAACGATTACGTTCGATTATAGTATGGTACTTATTCAGAATGGTACATTTTAAATGTTATGAATGCAACTTACCCCAAGATATCGTCTGTTTAATGTGTAGTAAACGAATGGCCATGACATGAAAAGGGAATGGTAACAGAATGCATGAATATGAGGGATTATGGAATAAGGTTACGCAAAAAGAACATATTGAAGTATCATAAATCTTAATTCCTTAAAATTAAACCATCCAAATTGTTTAAAAATTATAAAAAATCCCTGCAATCACTATGGCACTCGATCATTGATATAAAAAAAGCAAGAGCCTTTTTATATTTTTAGTAGATTAAGGTGTTTAAAAACCTAATATTTTCTTGAATTATATATCTTGAGATCTGGAAAGACTGAAGGGCTTTTAGACCCATGTTGCATGGTGTTGTCTCACGTTGACAGACGAGCGTGTTTACTTGTTTGCGCCGGCAAAACACAAAAAAATAAAAAACCTAAGCAAAACAAAACAATACCAAGCAGCACTACACAAATAAGTGAATAAAAATAAATAGATAGTAATGCTCGAACTCAAGATCGGCAACCAGAAAACGGGGCTGTAATTACTGGCCCCTGTGGACAATTACGGCCCGGCGAAAAGTCCCCTGATGGCAGTGTCCAAATTTGATCGGTGGTTTCAGTGCAATGTCCAACGTCAGCAGAATGAGAGATCCATAAATTCCTTTTCATCATTCCAGCGAAAATCGCATTTCGGAATTACCGAACGCCGAACACAAGTGAGCATATTAATCGCACCGCATATATTTATAGATCTCTGGGCAGTGGGTTTTGGGAAACTGGGAATCTGGGAATCACCTGCTATCGTTTACCGATCGATTACCCATCTATAGCCGCCTTTCAGCACCGATCTCCATTATGCAAGCCGATTATGGCGATGATGGTGCTCACATTAAGATCAAGATCATGAATCGACAAATTTGTCAGCGTGAAGTTGGTAATAATAGGTGGAGAACATGCCGTGTTATTTGAGTTTTTCTACGAAGTGTCTAGCTTGCAGTAAAGCCAATTGTTATAGTCGGATAATAAAAATAGTTAGCCGGCGAGCCAATTACAATAAAGTGTTTTAATTAAATGAGCTGCAATTATGTGCCATTTTAAAAACGAAGTTGAAATATAAGAACGAAAATTAATATTTTGAGCTGATATTTAAGAAGAAAGAAAGCTAGTTGCCCAGTTTATAAAATATGTTTTAGTAAAAAACCTATTAAGCAAGTTCTTATGATTGCAAAATAGATATGTCCCATATTGAACCTTACGTTTTGATTTATTTATATTATAAACAAACGAAGATTTGCTGATTTAGCTATGTATATTGTACAATTGTTGGCCAACTACTTTTGATTAAATTAACAATCTTAAAAATTGACTATATCCAATTTAAAAGTCATGAAGATTACTTAATCGATTCTATGGTAGCCAGACCGAAAAAAATCTCTAAAAAGAACGATTTGTAATTTAAATTGTTAAACCGGATCACAGATAGTTTCATATTTATATATTTGCATTATAGTCATCCGATCCGCGAAAGATTTATTTCATTGCTCGGAAAATTTTACCACAACATTATACATGATCACTTCAAACTTTTTAAAATCTAAAACAATTTTTGTTTAGAATTTTAATTTTTGATTTATTCGATAGGTTGAGTATTTCTGCGTTTACAGATTAATTATTTTGGAAAATAAAATGTTCAACAAAGGGGAACATTTTATAGATAAAAAACCTAGAGATTTCTGAGCGTAAAAGTGTTTCATCCCAACTCTCTCGCTTTAAAAGACTGACGGACAGACAGACATGGCTATATCGACTGATAAAGAACCAGATTATTTAAAATTTATACGGTGGAAAACGCTTTATTCTACCTGTTGCATACTTTACAACTAATATAATATACCCTGATTTTATTGTTTGTTCCAAACGGTTATTCGTAAATAATGTTAAGGAAAAAATGAACAATTAACAACATTTTTTTATTTAAATTAAATAATGAATTGTGAATACTAAAATACCAATTATCAACAAAATTGCTGAAAGGTTAAGTGCGTTTTATAACTAAAATAATATTTTTTATAACAAAATTTAGGGATAATGATGAGGAAGACGGGCCTAGTCCATATATTTATGTCATATATAACAATAAATTATTTTACTCTCTTGAAAAAAAAATTAGGATTTCAAGATCTTTTAACAAAAATCAATTAATCAGATTGTATTTAAAAATCATTTGATTCTTTGGTAATCTCGACTAAAATATTGACAATGGCGAAATTCCCGATCGGATTGAGTTGCTGAAATAAACCAGAGCTCCATCAATAAGTGCGAAACGATTGTGTTACCGGTCGTATCGGCCCATAATGGGTAATCAAGAAATCTGAAAGGAAATTGACTTGCGGCGATAATGGACTCGGTACAATTTAAATGGCCAGAGCACTAGATAGTGCCCGGCCACGATTTGTTTTTAATGGCATCAGGCCGTATAAATTGCTGTAGTTGGCTGGTTGATTTCGAATCTAAGTTCCATGGGCAAATAAAGCCATCATGCGAATCGCATGTTTTGGCCAGAACGAGAGCGTAAATCACGGCTAAATCTCTGCACTTCACCAAGGTGTCCTCCGATAAGGGGCAACCGCCCACCGGATGGGGCATCCTCGAGAGCCACAAATGTAGCTGGCCAGGGGACATCCATTTGCCATCGATGGATAAGTGCTACTTGATTGATCGATCGATCGATCCATCCATCTGTCCAGTGGATAAGTGCGAATTCGCACTGAATCGCTTTGGGGCGACAGGAAGTCTAGATAAGCGAGTGGCTAATGATTAGACTGGGGTCTAAAGAGGGCCGGAAAGGCATGCAAATATTTGGCAAACGTTTTCCATTCAATGGTAAACATTTCAAGGGCTCTATTTAACTAGCTTTTAAGTTGCCAAAATAGTGAGATGTTTCACAGAAAAATTTAGAGACTTCAATGTTTAGTTGGACCTAATACATTCGAATGATTCATTAGATTTTTCATTATGATTGTTATTTCTTTCCTCACATTAGTTAAATTGTTATGCTTTTAATGTCTTCAAATTCATTCAATTGTAGGAAGAAGTAGCTTCAATATTTTATTAACAATAGTTTTTTAAATACTGACATTCGGAAGAGAATCTTTAGTTGCAGGTCAAAGATAATTTTTGTTAAAGATGCCGATAATGTATTATAAATTAAATAATAGATGAGACAGAATTTGCTTACAGCATAATCATACTATTTTTCTAATATACGCAATTAAATACAAATTCATTTCAGCTTGCAGGGATTCTTAGATTTACATAATTTTCATGAACTTATATAAAAGTGTAAGTTGTTTGTTATTAAAGTAGAGTTAACTGGTTTTCTGTATTAGAAATATTATTTATTTGATTAATTAAAAAAGCCTCAAAATCGGAACCTTTTCTGGGGAATCTCGTCCTAATTTTGAAACTCACCTTCTGCATGAGTATCCGTCAAATGGCTACCACATAATGTTACGAATAGGCCCAATAGCAGGGCGGCAGTTCTAACCATTTCGGAATACTAGTGCTTATTAAAAAAAACTAAAAACAAACGCGGTGGAACGTAAAAAATAAAAAACAACTTCAGATAATGCACGTGCACTTATGCCGATTTAATAATTAATTTTATAGCGCTTTATTTTTGAATGGGCTAACACACACGGCGTATGCGCAACGGAGCGCTCGAATTCGTTTCGCTGGCGGATATTCGGATATATTTGGTATTTTCGATATTCGATATTCGAACATTCGGATTTCCGTTCGCGGTATTTTTATTTCGTATCGCTTCTCGCTGGCTGGCAAACTCCAGCAAACCGCTTGGCTAGAATTGTATCGCACAACTAATTAAGTGCGGCCCGCTCGCGCCCGTCTTAATAATAAACAGCGACGTCGGCGGTGGCGTCGACAGAGGCAGCGGCAGCGGCGGTAGCGTCGGCAGAGGCAGCGACTGCGGCAGCGACGTCGCTTTGTATTGACGGTTTTATAAAGATATCTCCACTAGTACGTCTAGTCAACCCAAGTCTGTCGGTGCACATGGCCGGATTTATGGCCAGTTTTTATTCCCACTCCTCTGCCGCTCCTCCTCCTTTTTAGCTGCTCCTCCTCCTTAAACACCCACTCCTCCTCGTGCTCCTCCTCCTTCTCATCCTCCTTTCTTTAGCCTGATTCATTTTCGCTTTTTATTTGCGTATCAGTCGCAAAGTGCATTCGCTGGGGAAATGGGCAACCCGAACGGGGGTCTACCCGCCCGAAAAGCAGATCTCGTGTGCGGTTCATTGAGAATAAGTGGGGAATACGTTGGGAATACCCGGGTGTACGCTGGAATTATGCTGCCCGGATATGCCTTATCAACCCATTCGTAATCCAAATAGAAATCATTATCAATTGGGGAACTTGATTTTCTAAATTTAAACATTACCAGCATTTAACAATGAGTTGGCTGGCTAACTCTTAATTATCTGAATTATTTATTATTTGAAAAATACGATTTTTTGTATTTTTATTAACGCTATAAACCCACTATTGACCACTTAAAAATCAACTCAAAATTGTTTGTGATTACAAAAAGTGTTACAATAAATTTGGAAATTTAAGCTAAAACTTAATTAAACACTCTGCAAAATTTGTTTATTTTTGAGTAGGGATTCTAAAAAGTACTCCCCGAAACTAATTAATTTCTCTGACTTTTCCCGTGTTGCGACTTAAACATTACAACTCATGTTTTTTTTTAAATTTTAAGAATATAAAAGGTAAAAAGTGTATTAATTGTGTAAAAGGTAAAAAAAATGTTGAAAGATAGATTTCTGGTTGCATTGTGATAAGAACTTAAATGAAAAATTAACTTAATAGACTTAAAAATGTCGAAAAAAATAGCACAAGTTATTCATATGCACTAGGATGAGTACTTTCGTCATCCAATGTCAAAGCTAGCGAGCACTTCAAACTTTGTATTAATGTTGCACTGTATTATGCCAAAGTAGTAGACTGCCAGTGTATGGGAGGCCCTCAAAATGTATGTAAGTGAGGAGTCATTAGTATAGCAGCAACCGTACTGATAAGACGGCAAAACAACAATTGCCCCGACATTTTATCAATCCATTCCCGTACTCAGCAACCGATCACAAACACATGGTCATGGTCCCTTGAAGGCGTGTAAAAACTGATTGAAAATCGGATGGAAACTTTGGGATAATCGGAAATAAATCTACACACTTAAAATACGGGAATATTTAATATAAACAACAACTACCAACAAATTTAATATCAAGCAAATACAGTTTTGTTGTTTACAGATAAATTACCTTATCCCTTTCGAAACACTTTAAAATACTTATAATACTTATTAAAATAGTAAATGTCACTGGGTTTTACTGCATTCCTAAAAGGGCGTTTGCTCGCTATAAATAAAATATAACTACTAATTGTTGAGGAAAAAGCTATTAAATTTAAAAACGCGAATTTACGAGCTTAAAAATAGTAACAGCAGTTTTGTTGGGGGATTCCAATTCCGAAAATTGCACGAAGAAAATAACTTATCAATAAAATGAATTGGTTTTTACTTTCAACTTTCTTTTTTAATAGTTCTTATAATTAACCATTCATAAAAATGTATGAATATATTTTCCCCAAGTTTTTAATTTTTCGATAAAAAAGTTTTCAGTTCTCATTAAGTAAATAGAGATCGTTCCTAAATTAAGTTTTTAATTCGCTATAATTAAGTATTGAGCAATACAAGTTTCGACTGAAAATACTGTCTGGTGTTCTGAATTTTCTGACACAGTTTTGGCCTAACACCAGCACTCATTATTATCGGAAATGCTGTTATCCTCTGTATCAATTAAGGCTGCCTATAATAAAACCGAAATCACAGAACTATGTTCCCACAGTTTTATTTTTGACAGCTGGTATCATATCCTAAATAAAGGGTTAAGTAACGTTATTTTTTGTGGTGGCGCTAACCAAAAGTATAAGATATAAATAACAATGAAATGTGATGTGAATGCAAGAACATCAATCTAATGCATAAGGATTTCAGTAGTTTTACTAGCATATTTCTTATTTGGGGTGCAGGAAAGATCTGGTCAAATTAGCTAACAATTGCTATTTTTAAAGACATTGAAATGTAAGCCAAAAAAGGGGCTTATGAAAAATGAAAATTAAAGTCGAAAAAAATAGTGTACTAGATAACTAGTTCATAAATTTTGAAATGCTATTCGAGAAGATAAGATTAAATAAATATATACAAATTAACATGTCGTTACATCAAAGATAGAATTAGGTAAAGTACTAGATAAAAGAATAATATAATTTATTAAACCTTAAATGTGCTTATATTGTCCCATAAGTCAAAATCTTTCAAGTGGTATTTTCTTAGGATTTAAGTCTAATTTATAATATCAAATCTAAAAAATTGCGTTTTATCACTTTTATTTGTATCATTCACTTATTTTTAAAATATAACATGTGTATTTGCCAAGTGCAAAGTTATGAAAGCTAAGCCTGCAATGAATTATTCCTTCTTTGGTTTGATATATTAGCTGTAGTGTTTATTTTCTTTAGATTATTTGGGAAGTACATTAGGGACGTATAAGCCATGACGTCGTTTCTTTCATTTATTCCCTGCCTCATGATCTCATAGATTGTGTTGTTCACAAAGGATTGTAAATAATAATTAAGAAATCATATTTATAAACATTCTCTGGCAAAGAAAGTGTTATTGTACCTTTATCATCGCCGATTACTGGCCAATCAAATCAGCACGCTTCTGAAATTGATTTCAATTCCGATTTCGGGCCCCCTTTCCGGGAATTTTTGTTTTTGGTCATGACGTCCGACATTTATTTATACGTCATGGATGTCGGCCAAACAATAGCGTAGCACCTGCCAGGGGCTCTAAGATTGTATATGTTCGGTGGTCGGGTTTATCTCTACATGGGTATATCAATAAATCGGTGATAAGTCGAATCTGGCAGCTGCTCCCCTCGAATGCACCTGAAATATTGAATGTTTTTTGACAATTTAACGCTGACAGACATTTGCTGACTATTCGATTTGAGGTGGGTTAATCCAGGGAATTACTTTCCGGGCGCCTTGGCTTATCTATGGGGAGTCTGGAAATACCTACGAATTGTCATTAACAGAATTTGGTGGTGCTGATATATCGATTTGTATTTTTTCCTATTATACATTAATTATTGCTCAGCAAGAAAAGAAGCTCATTTATGTCGGCAATCTAAGGTATACTTTCAGCAGTAACAACAATATATTGTTCAAGAAAACGACTATATTTTTGTTTTTATTGGCAGAGGATGAATGCTAAATCGAATAGAATGTACAAATTAGTTTGTTGGTTTTAACTCAAGTTCCTTGAGGCTCTAAATGGATCATAAAGTTAAAGCCAAATCGCTATAAGTCGCAAAATCTCGGAAGCTTATAACAAAAATAGATAACTATGTTTGAGGGATCTCTTTTTATATTATGGGGTGATTTTTATACCCTTGCAGAGGGTATTATAATTTTGGTCAAAAGTGTGCAACGCAGTGAAGGAGACATCTCCGACCCTATAAAGTATATATATTCTTGATCAGGATCACCTCCTGAGTTGATATAGCCATGTCCGTCTGTCCGTCTGTCCGTCTGCCCGTCTGTCTGTCCGTCTGTCTGTTTCTACGCGAACTAGTCTCTCAGTTTTAAAGATATCGAATTGAAACTTTGCACACACCCTTCTTTCCTTTGCACGCAGTATATAAGTCGGAACGGCCGGGATCGGCCGACTATATCCTATAGCTGCCATATAACTGATTGATCGGAAATGCCATAACTCTGCTGTTTGTTAAGTTAGGAAGTTGGAATTTTATATGGGTTTTATATTTGGCCAATCAATCCGACCTACCAAATGTCATAAAGATCGGCCGACTATATCCTATAGCTGCCATATAACTGATTGATCGGAAATGCCATAACTTTGGTGTTTGTGAAGTTAGGAAGTTGGGATTTTCTATGGGTGTTATATTTGGCCTTTCAATCCGAACTACCAAATTTCATAAGGATCGGCCGACTATATCCTATAGCCACCATATAACTGATTGATCGGAAATGCCACAACTTTGGTTTTTGTTAAGTTAGGAAGTTGGGATTTTCTATGGGTTCTATTTTTAACCAATCAATCCAACCTATCAAATTTCATAAGGATCGGCCGACTATATCCTATAGCTGCCATATAACTGAACGATTGGAAATGCCATAACTTTGGTGTTTTTAAAGTTAGGAAGTTGGGATTTTTTATGAGTATTAAGATTGCATCATATGAATAATTTTGGAGAATATAATTAACAGAATATTCTGCAAGGGTATATCAACTTCGGCTCCGCCCGAAGTTAGCTTTTCTTTCTTGTTTTGGAATTACTTTTCTTTAATTCTGTAGGCATTTATCGCAACATATTATTTATCATTAACGTGTGTCCCTTTTAAAGTAGAACATTTTGCTTCAATATATGAGAATATTGGTATTATAATTATTATATATATTTTATTTTATCTTAAGCTATAAGGTAAGATTAAAATTATAGAAATAGCATTTTGAGTTTTTGCGTAGCAGCTTTAATATGTCTTATTCATAACTAATTATAAGTGCACTTACTTGTATATAAACTTTGACGTAGTTCACCCTTCTACAAAGCTTCCCATATTATTTTGTCTAATTAAGTTATCAGTCAAGTTTACTAGACAAGAATATCATTGGGTATTGGCTTGTCTAGTTGTTTGTCTATTAAGTAATTTAAGAAAAAATAGGCTTTTGGCTTAAAGTTATTTTTATATTACATTGAACAATTTATGACTTAAAAAAAAATAACTACAATCAAAAGTGCATAAATCAAACTACAATAGAACAAACAAAATTAAAGAAGCTTCAAATTAAAGAACTACTATTTTTTACTTAATTGTATTTATAAGTTGTCATGCGTCAGCGGATGTTTTTTTTTGTGTAAGGCTTAATTACAGTTTAACTACTTAAATGTCTTTACTTTCTGAACGTAAAACATGTTGAGAATAGTAAAAAGTTAAAAAAATATTCAAGAAATGCAAAAAAATACTTTAAAGTCTAAATGTTGATAAACTGATGTTAAATTCAACGTAGGGAAAATACAATTTTAAGAGGGAATTAAATGTAAATTATAGTAATTATAAAATACATGTAAAGTTTTGGAAGAATATATATGAAGGAAGTTTTTTAGCAATTATAGATTTATTTTTTTGGAAATATATATTCTATAAATATATATTGAAAACACAACGTAAATACATATATCGAAATGGAACTTAGACTTTGAAATATTTGTTTATTGTGCAGAAACAAAACGAAACCACATGATCGAAAGTTAAAGAGTATAAAATGCATATGTACATATGTATGTATATTCCCGAGTGCTGTGCGAAAATGATCGATTCTTTCGGGCGGCAGAAGTCATTTTTATTTGGGGCACTTGACGTTTATGGTGGGCTATAGAGTAATTATAATCATAGGGTAATCTTTGACAAAGGCCAATAAAATTTGGTAGCACTCACAGATTACGAGGTAGCTTTTAAAATTAAATTAAATTACACTGCCCATCGAATTCCGGCTGAATACGAGCCATGTCATCCAATCTGGTCCGATATTGATGTACATACGTTACTTTCCATTTTGGGCAGGAGTAAATAAAGCCTCAAGTGGCCGTGCGATTATCGATTATCAGGTGTGCGAGTCAATCCACAGGCGGACATCGTAAGTGAGAGTTTGATCAAGATTGGGACCCACTCCAGTTCCAGTGGCGACTTACCTCAAGCACTCCTGCTTCTCGGTGCTGTTGCCAATTTACCCGAACCCCGAAATCACTGGAAAGGAATCTAATCGCAATACCAAATGTCCGGTTGAGCTTTGGATGCACCTCCATTTTGCGAATGCACAAAATTCAAGATAATGATGCGTAAATCCATACACATTTTGAGGACATTAGGAAAATAATCCCCATTTGAGGATTTTATTATTGATTTTTTTTAATAAGCTTCATGTTTGTAAAACAACAGTGTAAAAATTATATTGAAAATAAAAGTCCTAAATGAAGATTATTTTCCGTCCCTTTACTCAACTGATTTCAATTAGCTTTAAGAAATATTAATAATAATAAGTAAATATTACATAAAGAAGTGTAAAAGAATACTACGAGTTGATTTCGATTTTTTGATAACACACATTTAATTGTTTCATTATATAAACAGTAAATAAAGATTGGATTTCAAGAAGTAAAGCGCTAATTTTAGATAGGGGATTTCCTTTCGTTGATGTTTATTTTAGAAATAGAGAAGTCCAAGGGATTCCCTTACTTCAAAATGGAGGCAGTGAAGATACGGGGAGTGCGAGTTCCAGGCGCCACTATCTTCGGTATAAATATAACGTCAGACATTCGGCTTCAAGAGGCCTAAGAAATTAAAAAAGCCTTATCTGTAATATAAATTATAGGACACCAAGCACAGAGGTGAATTTCCAATGACAGCGTGAAATTGAAGTATCTCCCTCCGCTTGATGTTATAACATAGCTAATTGACGTCACCATGTGTCGATTGCCGATCGCTCGCCTAAAATACTAAAATAGATTCGGCACCTGTCCTCGAATCAATTGCTTCTCCGCGATCGGAGGACATATCGATCATATCGATATAGGGGCAGGGTCAGACCAAAGTCCGCCCCAAAATATCTTTAGATGGCGATGTATCAAAGCGCAATTAAGGGTGTTATCTTCAAAAGTTCTTAAGTGGTAAAAAAACAGACAGACGAAAAATGAGGCTCCTCCTAATAATAATTTGGTCGACTTTTAAATCATATCTCTGAAAAACCTCCTTGAAATTTGTTTATAAAAAAGTAATATATTTAATTTTAGAAGTTGAACTGCTAAAAGATCTGAATTTATCGATTAATAGATTTTTTATTCTCACTCCGTTATCTGTTGCTGTAAATATAAATATTTGGCAATAAATTTAACAATTTTATCAAGACTTTCAAAAGTTATACCAAGATCTAGATTGCAAATTTTCCATTGCTGAAATTGTTTTGATAATACAATAACATGAATGTGTTTATTGTATATCATTTTCCTAATTGCGATGCAATAGTGCAATAGCTACGATTGACCATTACTGGAAAATATTCACTATAATTTTCATTTGTTCATATAGAGTTTTCAGTTCATTAGGACTCCTCAATGTCGCAGACGACCAACGTATCCAGCAACATTTCCAGTGCGCAGGCAACAACGACAAACACCACATAGGAGATCATGCTGACCCATCCGACGATCTTGCCCAGCACAAACTTGTTGGCCACGAGGAACACGTAGAGGACGACAGCGGTGGCCACCAGCATGGCCGTGGTGATGGTGAGGGCCGAGGAATCGATCTCGATCTCATTCTGGTAGATCAGGCTCTTCAGCAGCCAGGGCAGTCCCAGGCACACGAAAATGTCAAAGGTGTTCGAGCCGATGGCATTGCAGATGGCCATGGAGCCGTAGCCTGAGGAAAACGCAACAGAGTGGTGGGTTCATTAACAGTAAATATGGATCTAGTAGATCTACACTCATAAATATAAATATTTTAATTTTCGAACTATAGCCATTAACAATCAAAACAATCTTTTTTTTTAATTTTATTTAAGAAAAAAGTGTTGGTAAAAAAGTGTAGAAAAAAATTGTTACTTGTTAATAAGGCGATATCAACATAAACAGATTTTTGAGTATTAATTGGTGAAAGTCGCATTTAAAAATATCATAGGAAAACAGAAAAATTAATGAAAGAAATTTTATAAAATGACAGCATAAGTTCATCAAATAAAGTATATTTATATATTGATATTTATATATTTTTTAAATTCTTTCGGTTGTTTACATATTCCTTTGGAATACTCACACGGGGTAAGTGCATTACCGAGTGTGATGCGAATGTGTTCTTAATAAACAAAATTGATTATTTTTGGCCAAATTTAAAAGATCATTATTCTATTTGTATGGCGGAAATCCACGTTTTTTGGTAAGATTATAAATGAGCTTTTATTCTTTTTAGTATTTAGTATTTAATGTTTAATGCTTACCCTTTTTGGAAACGATGTAGGAGGAGGCCACCTCGGGCACACTGGTTCCGGCGGCCAGTACAGTGAGCCCCATGATCGAGTCCGGAATGCTGAGGTTGTGGCCCACAACAGTGAGGAACCAGGTGAGCAGATAGGAGATCAGGCTGATCCACAGGACTGCCAGGAACATGGACAGGAAGAATATGGTGCGGACACTGGGCACGGTGCAGGCGAGCACCAGTTCCGCCGGATACTTGATCGCCCACCAGGTCCACTGGCAGCAATTGGAGCCCGGATCCGGTTTCGTGCACACGTGGTCCCGAAATGTTTTGAGCGGCTCCTCCTCGCGCGTCATGGGATCCTCGTCCAAAAGCTCCGACTCCGTGTGCTCCTCTGGGGAAGATTATTTGTATCAGATGTAGTGAAGTTCAATCCATTTATCCGAGGATTAATTCAATCTGATGAATACTTAAAACTAGAAGTTATAGCCGATTTCTCAATGTCATGTTAAGTTTCTAGTTTGCAATCAGTCAGAGAAAGTTAACAAGGATCCAAATTGTTTGAAACAAAACATCGTTTTCTTAATTTGTGTTCATTTGTCAAACGAAAAATCCAGTTAGACAAACATTTAAATAATATTAAGAAAGGTAATACTTCTGTAAAAGCGTGTTAGCTCAATGTCAAAACTTCACATGACATTGAGAAATGGGAACTAAGTCATAAATAATAAAAACTTTACTTACTGCGAACACAATTCTGGATCCGGCGGTCCAGGATAAGTTGAATGAGGTACAGAAGGTATAAAAGAAGAAGGACCAACGCCTCATACCAGTGTATATGCGAATCCAACAACATAACTGTGAGCGCTGCGATGGCCACAAGATACCAGATCGTGTCCCTCGTCACCGGCCAATAATCCAGTTTGGTCTACAAAAAGGCGAACAAAAAGATACAACTAATACGCAGCATTTAATGATACGCACCGATGGAGTAAAGATGCCGCAAACGCCAGCAATAACTAGGATATTAAACACGGATGAGCCCACGATAGTGCCCACTCCGATGTCCCCGTTAGTGATGAATGTTGCCACAAAGTTCACGAACAGTTCCGGTGCCGAGGTGGCACCCGCGAGGAAAGTGGCCCCGGCCACATCATATGTCATACGCAGGTCTGTTTGGAAAGGAGCTTTCGTTACTAATATAAACAAACAAGACAGGTAAGTTTTATATATGTTAATGTAATGTTAATGTAATGTTAATGTAATGTTAATGTAATGTTAATGTAATGTTAATGTAATGTTAATGTTAATGTAATGTTAATGTAATGTTAATGTAATGTTAATGTAATGTTAATGTAATGTTAATGTAACGTTAATGTAATGTTAATGTAATGTTAATGTAATGTTAATGTAATGTTAATGAAATGTTAATGTAATGTTAATGTAATGTTAATGTAATGTTAATGTAATGTTAATGTAATGTTAATATAATGTAAATGTTATGTTAATTCTATGTTAATGTAATGTTAACATGATAGCAAAATTAAACAAAGGCGATGACGTGGCCTATTGTAGCCTCGTCATCGTCGTTGTTAATTTTTTCTCGCCCTCGGTATTTATAATTCCCAATTAGTTCTAGTCAAAAAATTACGACCATGCGGTTGTGCCGGCCCATAAATCAGTTTTCTCGGATGCTCGAAAGTTGAATGTGTGTTTCTTGAGCGGGTCCAGACGATCAATGGCTATACCATCTAACCTGAGTGTGTGTTTCCTGAGCGGGTACAGATGATTAATGGCTATTCCATCTGACTTGGATTGTACACTAGGATGTAGGATCAAGGACCTCTCAAGGTTAATAGATTATATTATTATAAATTAATTCAATTAATAAATTATCTAAATTCTAATTCCAGATTATTTGTGTGTGAGTGTGTGATTGAGCAGCGGTTGCAGGGAATCACAGCGATACCTTCATACTTTGACTGGATGCAGTGCATCAGGGGTTTAACTGAGTATGTACATTATGCAACATTCATAGCAAAATGTGCAAATATGAGGCAGTGATATATTAATATTACTAATTTTAAATAAAGAGATCACATTTGATTTTTGTTTAAATAAGCTAGAATTAAGGATTGTATATGCAATATGGATCTTAAAAAAACAACGACTTTTTTTTGTCATTAAAATTAATTCCAAAGAAAATTAACTTTTTCAATTTTGTATGCAGGTTTTATGCAAAGGTATTTTCAAAAATAAAAATGACAAACATCGATCCCGAATTTTATATTATTAATTAAGGTTTTAACACAGATTTTAAGAAAATTAAAATAAAATTATTTGGAAGTTTGCCTTTTTGAAATCGGATGTCTGTAAGAAAAGTTATGAGTTTAGAAGTACAGGTTTTAGTTTACTTTTCGGCAGACCAGGGTTGCCAGGGTTGACGTCATTGATTCTGCTCAACTTAATTTTTAATAATCTTCTGGAATAATTGTTCGATTTTGAATGGTTTTTGTGTGTAAAAACATTTATCTACCATGTCTTTACAGGCTTACACGAATTTAGAGCGTTGGACGTGGCCAACTTTTGAAATAAAGTTTAACTGCATTTTACAAAGAGTAATACTGGTCAGTGATTCTATTTCTGTGTAGTGAAGTTGCAAAAGAAAGAAGATTTTTGGGAATGTTAGTGTATATATATATAAAGAATATATATACTTTGTAGGATGGAAAATAGCTCCTTCTTTCAGATGCGATCTTTTGACCGCAATTATAATACCCCCTTCTAACTCTAAGGTTTTGTAACTTGAATATCTTTTTGGCAAATGGATGTTTGGGTACGGAAAGTTCAAGGATGTATAAAATCAGGAATTTAAGATCTCACTGTAGCACAGACGCTCCATGGCTGGCACCAGGTAATCGTCGCATACAATCGCCAGGAAGACGAAGAGGTACATACTGAGAAAAAAAGACACCACGGCTGATATCCAACTTTTCTGTCGCATAAAGTTGGGAAACTCCACGATGGCCGGCATCGAGCAGTTCAGACCATCGACATATTCGACATGGCGCCATGCACTCCGAAATGGCGATTGGTAAGGGGTCCATTCTAAAATAAGGAAGTAATTGAATTCTTAATCCGTTTATTTAAGGAGGCAGTTTAGATACATTCCGCAATCGTCTTCTTTGATGTACACAATGATCAAAGTGGAAATTGTCTTGGTGCACAGTGTTACGGAAAGGCCTTGTCTTTTAGAATTGTTAAAGTAATAAACACAAACCATAAATAGATATAAATATAAATATAGAAGGATCAATGAGTCCCATCTCGGACTTACCATTATCGAACTGTTTGATGTCGGTTGAATCCCAGCCAAAGACCATGATGCTTAATGTGAAACAGTGTCAGAAGAACAATTTGGCAAATTTACATATAATTTATCCAAAAAAAATAGGCATATAGGCAAATAGGCATCAACACAAATAGGTAGAAAAAAGTCAGTTTTTTGATTGATTAAACAGGAAACGCCTGATCGGAAAATTTTTGGAGTTGCTCACATAAAAATTGTTTGTTGGTTGGATTAACAAACTTTTGCACTAAAATTTGCTGAAAAATTATGATATTTTGTTTTTGCGTTTTGTACTGTATGGACAATTTAATTAACTACAAAATTTGTTACTTGTTTAAATTGCAACGTATTTTCTTTTCAAAGTTAACGCAGTACAAAATACAATTATCCGTTACTCGTAGAGTAAAAGGGTATATTGTATTCGTGCAAAAGTATGTAACAGCTAGAAGGAAGCGTTTCCGACCCTATAAAGTATATATATTCTTGATCAGGGTGACTAGCCGAGTCGATATAGCCATGTCCGTCTGTCTGTCTGTCCGTATGAACGCTGAGATCTCGGAAACTATAAAAGCTAGAAGATTGGCATTTTGCATGCAGATTCTAGGAGTTTTTTTTTTTTCGCGCGGAGTCCCACGGCCCACTTACCCGCCCAACCGACCGAGGGGCGCAGCCGTGTATCGTACGGCACGATTCGCGATAGGATAGACGCGAGATAGGAAAATAAAGGTAAAGGTCCGGGGAAAAAAGTAATAGTTAGATCAATCTTGTGCCAATGAAGCAAGTATTAATCGTTTTAGGAGCGGCAGAGAGTCAAGATTTGATATTACAGGAAAAAGTCTATTATAGTCAGAACATAATACTCTGAAAGGCTCATGCAAGGCATAGTTAGATCTACAATGATTTAAAATTAGGGGAATATAATTTCTAGTTAATCTACTTGGCACCTACGCAAGTTTGTTTCAAAATGGTGCCACGCCCCCTTTAACGCCCACAATCGCTTATATACGATTTTAAAAATTTAAATATTTCGGAAAAGTAAAAATGCAGTTTTATTGTGTTTATCAATACCTATCGAAATGTAGAAGAAATTTTTCAAATCGGACCATTCGTTAAAAAGTTATGCGTGATCAAAGTTTCTATCTCCATCTCCCTCGCACTCCCTTTACCTGAGTAACGGGTATCTGATAGTCGGAGCACCCGACTATAGCGTTCTCTCTTGTTATGGTTACTTTTAAACATGGTAAGCGAAACAAATAAATACATTTAAAAATAATGATATGTAAAAGTAATCGATATTTTTGAGAAAAAGTAAAAATTTTTGTGGTAAATTTAGCACTAGAAAATTGAACAAAGAAATACTCGTACCTTACTTTACCATAAGCTTGCAAAAACGTGGATTGATTCAAGTTATAACCATATGGCAGCTTTATGTGTTCCAGAAATATCCTCCAAATTTGTAACGAAGGTGCATACAAATAAGGATATAATTAAGGTGGAATGATTTTATTATCACTCGGATATATATACTTTGCCAAACTTGTTGTCGTTAAAAACAATAAGTTGATTCATTAACTTAAAAAAGCTCCTCCCACAAGCCAAGTCCCATTAAAAATATTTGCCATCCACAAATTCTTTGTTAAATCTCATATATATTAATCATATAAATACATTATTGAATTTTTTTGGTTTGGGTTTGGTTTTTGTTTCTCCCTTCGCTCCGCTCCGTTTATCTTTTCATTTCATCTCATCTATTTGCATTTGTCTTTTGGTTTTCAACCGAAGGTCGTGAAAGAGTCTACTTTAATAATAATAATAATAAAAAAAAAGTATTATTACAATAACAGCATAACGTATAACGTAACTCAACTATCAAGGTAGATAGAATAGAACAGAAAATACATATTAATTAATTAAACGACTGCACTCAGCTCAGGGTTGATTCCAGCCAGCTGCCGGAAACTGAATTGGAAAACGGAACCAGCTCTTGATGACCGGTATCGCTCCACCTCCACTCATCCACTGATCCACAGATCCACTGATCCACTGATTTACTGATTCCTCCATTCATGTTCATCCAAAATCGCACATCGCACATCGTCCATCCATCCATCCACACGTCGTGCTCCCACTCCACATCGCACATCGCACATCTGTCGGATGCGGATCCATCTCATGATCGGCCGCAGGTGGGCAGGTTGACGCGGAAGAACACATTGAGTTCGATGAGGGAGGCGAAGACCATGAAGACCAGATACATCACCAGGCAGGCGGTGCCCACCTTCTTGTCCAGCTTGAACTTGTTCGTGGAGAAGGTCAGGTAGAGCAGGAACAGCGTCGACAGCAGGGTGATCGCCGAGTACTCCAGTCCGGCCGAGTTGATGGCCACGTAGTTCTGGCCGGGCTGGATCGGGAAGAAGACGGCCTTGATCAGCCAGGGCACGCCCAGGCACAGCAGGATGTCGAAGGTGTTCGACCCGATCGAGTTGCAGATCCCCATCGATCCGTGACCTAGGACACAGATTCAGATTCAGATTCAGATACTTCGATGTCTCCGGTCGACCAAATTTACTCACCGCGCTTCGCCACAATCACACTGGACACCGCTTCGGGAACACTGGTTCCAGCCGCCAGGAACGTAATCCCCATCACCGAGTCGGGAATCTTGAGGGTGTCACCTGCGGAGGAGGAGATACTATCATAAGGATGAACTACAGAAATTATTCTGATCCTGGAAAGTACAATCCTATCTTTTCAGTTGGGAATTATAATCTCTGAGTTAGGATAAACAAAATAAGATATACCCTTAGTTACAACTTTCTTAGTAACTTTTACCATTACAGAATATGAGTAATAACAACTCAATATATTTAACCATAACAGGTAAATTTAAGTACTTGTTAAATTAGAAAATATAACTTTGGGTGTTGAAATTCAAAGCTTAAGTTGTCCGATTTTTAATAAACAGGAAAAGTTTATAAATGAGTTAAAGTTCTATAATATGAACTTTTGAAAATTGTTGGATTTAATAGTTGAAACCTACTAATGCAATAGACTTTCAACTCCAGATCAGATAAGGACAAAGAATATTTGCTGAATGTTCTGCATGTCTCACCAATAATGGTTATCATCCACGCAACCACATAGGACAGCGATCCGATCCAGACGATGCACATGATGAAAGTCAGCGGGAAGATCTTGTTGTTCTTGGCCTTCTTGCAGTCGGGAATGGCGATGCGGAAGAGCAGGTGGATGGGCCAGATGATGAGCCAGGTGAACTGGGCGAAGCAGCTCTTGTCCTTCGGGTAGGTGAGCAGGGAGTAGCCCTCCTCCTCGCGATCCTCGCCAGCGGCAGCCCCACCAGGTTGGGCCTCTGCCTCGCCACCGTCCAGTGGCGCCATCTGGGCAATGGCACCTGCTCCCGGAGGGACACCACCTGCTCCTCCCGCCGCCTCCTCCTCCTCCTGCTCCGGCTCCAGCACTGGTGGTGCTTATGGTCGAGGTGGTGATCGAAGTGGTGGTGGTTCCGCCACCGGTGGTGCCTGTGGCCTTGGCCTGGTCATTGTTGAGTCCTCCGTTCAGCTGGATGTTGGCCATGTTCTGGCAAATGCGATTCTCGACGAGCTCTGCGAGAGTGGGTTGCGAAAGGTCATTATCACAAAGGGGAAATATCATCTAAGACAGCTATTTATTTGGTTTACAAAGCGGGTCAGAGGTCAGGGGTCATAGGTCATAGGTCATAGGTCATAGGTCTGTGGGTGTTGTTGTGGAGGTGGAAATGCAAATGCAAATGCTGGTCTCTTGTGTACCTGGTTCCTTCTCATTGCTGTTCTTTGTGTGTATGCTGCAGTTGGAGGACCGGCTGCGCGAACGCGCCTGTTTAACGCCACCTGTGTAGTATTGTGAGAGTAATGTATAGCGTACTTGTATATAGGATGTGTACCTGGATTTAAGGTTTCAGTAATAATAGCAATATTTGGTATAACATTAAAAATAACCTACAAAGTATTGTGAGTTTCTCAGAAAACACTAGCTGCTCAAAATCACTTATGAATGTGTCTAAAAGTATTAATTAAAAATCAAAGGACGTTCGGACTCAAAATATAGTGTTGCATACTTTTGGACACCGTTAAAAGTGATTTAAAAATACCAATATATGATATTTACTCACGCAAAACCTTTTAGTAATGACCTAAATAGTTAGTTATAAATATTCACCTTGACATAAAGCCTTGAATAAAAAAGTTAATATTGAGTATTTCTCTTTACCTTAACAAATATAAGATTATCTAGCTTCGATTGCTAGTGCTTACAAAAAGTTAATTCTTTTTTCTTAGGTCATTAGTTATTATTATAAAATGATCAATCAATGTACATTTAAGTCCCTACGATTTCAATTAAAATATATGTTATTTAAGAATAAATAAAATACAAAATATAGAACTTCAAAAGAACAAAAATGTGTTTTTAATGAAATACCAATTAAGTATTAAATTTTTTAGATTAAGTACATAATAATACTTGAGCAATTATTAGTTGTAATAATTTACAGTTAATACAATGTTTAAAACTTGCTTTCATTTTTCACCTAAATGTGATCAAAATGATAATAGTCATCCTGTGTAAAAAAGGTTACTTAAAACAAGTAAAAACAAAATTACTATAGTTTGTTCAAGCCAATATAAGAGTTGCATGTAAATAATGTATGCTCTATGCCAAAAAAATATTAGAAAGTCTTTTGATAAAGTAGGGATTTCACTAACCTTTGGCGCACTTCTGGAAGGTCTTGTCGAAATACATGACTGCCAGGTAAACGGCGTACAGGGAGACCAGGATGAGGGCCTCGTACCACTCGACTCGCTCGTCGTGCATCACGCAGATGAGGATGGCCACCGTGACTCCGTAGGCGATGCTGTCCCGCGTCAGTGGCCACCAGTCCAGGGGTATGGTCTGCAGGAGGGGAGTAGCGCAGGAGGGGATTAAAGATATTGGGGGTAAAGGGATCTAGAACTAGGACTTGCCATGCCAGCTCCGATGCCGCAACAAGCTGCCACCGCCAGGATGTTGAACACCGCCGATCCGACAATCGTGCCCACCCGATGTCGCCCTCCGTGATGAAGGTGCCTATCACGTTGACGAAGAGCTCCGGGGCGGAGGTGGCCGCGGCCATGAACGTGGCCCCCGCGACATCATTGGACATGTTGAGTGCTGATTAATTATTAAAAAAAAAATATATAAGTATTGGAACATTTTTCGGGGTGATTCGGATTGTGAAAGTACTCATCAAAACTAGTAAAGACCCATTTGGTACTTGCTAGGATAAGACGATTGCAAATTTGTTTATATGGATGTATGAGCAGGTAGATACAAAATGCAAAATATTCACTTTGAATAAAGTGTACCAAGTGTGGTAAAGTCATTAAAAAATATAAAACAATATACTTTATATTAAGGCTTGGCATAGGGTAATTTTATTTTATATTTTTGACTTTGCAATTTGTTATTCTCTGTTCTAAAAAAGATTCTTACATTATACTTCTTTATTTCCATAGATACAATGTTAAGACCTGACCGTTAAATTTTGATCGCCATAGGATCTATTTTACTTTAAATTTTTATTTAGCTATAAAATCCAAACCTAGCTTAATATTAAAAAACCCAAATGGGTTTTTGACTGAATTCAAAGAGTTCTTTCAAAATCCGAAGTAAGAATCGCGGTTACGTTTTCTGTGTTTTAATGCAAAAAATCCAAAATAAATCCCCGCCAACTTACCTGCACATATTTTCTCAACTGCTGGCACAAAGTACTCATCACACACTACGGCTAAGGCTACGAATAAATATAAACTGGCTATAACATGAAGTACAACAGCACCGGACTGTCTTTGCGCCTCCGAGAACAAGTCTCTGGGAAAGTCATCGATGGCGGGCTGAGTGCAATTTATATCTGCAAGAAATGGCACAATTGGAGGTGAGTTACTGTGACACTTCGTCATTTTTAAGGATATTATATTTCACTACTATTCACTACAGAACTAACTTACATAAAAGTATAATAAAATTGAGAGTGTATATATAATAAAGTGAGTTAGAAAAACTACAATATCGTATACAAAAGTGTGTGACTTGAATCAGGTAAAAATTTAGTAATCGTGTTCCAATAATATATATTTATTTATTATTCATTTTTTTCATGATAAGATAGACACATTAAAATACAAATTTCAAAATTCACGAATCTTAATTTGAGCAAGATTTATTTTGAATACAAATAATATCATAATTTGCGCATTTTTGTCCCAATTATCATAAAATCCTTAAATAGAATTTTTTCATAAGATGGCCTTAATCCTGCGATCAAATTATTAGGTTTCAGGTTTTATGTCTTTAAGCTTATATTCACTGATAACGTTCTATATGTTTAAATTATTTTATCTATTTAACTTATCAAGGAAAATTCAAGAAACATTCTTTTCAAAATATACGGTGTTTACTAAAAAGTCCTTAAATGTTTTGTAAGCGAAAGTTATATAGTGAAATAATTTTTATTTTTATTATTTCATAACTGAAAATTTAAGTGATTTTAGATCTGAATGTTTAATATTTTAAATCTTCGTCACTGATTCCTGATCACAATATTTTTCTTAGTTTTTCTTTGGTCTATATTAAATGCTGGATATGCAAATCACTTTTTTACGCACATTTCATTCTGCAACTGGCACAATGTCACACTTCACCCAACAAAAAACAACGAATCCCAATCGATCGGGGGAACTAAGGTCTCCGAATCGCCGAATTTTCCCGAGAGACCGCTTTTCTATTTATTTTTTCTTTTTTGTGTGTCACAAGTCGGAGTCTCAAGCGTCGGTAATGAACTAAACCAGCAGTGCTGCAAGAAAGACCACAAGACTGGCAGCCCAGGAATCGAAACTCAAAACAGAAGCCGAAATGGAAACTGCACGAGATACAGATACAATTACACGATACACCCATACAGATGCAGCAACAGCAGCGGCCACAGATACAGATACATCTGGTGGAGGAGCCGAAACAGAAACAGCAACCGAATTAGAACCGAAACAGAAACAGAAGCTGAAGCTGAAGCCGAAGCCGAAGCCTCGCTTTCTTATTATCGTATCTCATAGATGTACTTGTACTTGTACTTGGTCATCGATCAAATATGCGATGGACCTCCGATCCAGCTAACGATCGGCAGCGGAAGCGATAAATACGCCTTTGATGTCATCAAATTGAATTGCAAAACAACAAAACTGAATCCCCCTCGAACTGAAATTGAAACCGAAAACTGTGCCGAGTGCTAAAAACAGACCCACTCGCAAAAAGTTTGAAACAGTTCTACACGGCAAAAATTGATTCAATATCACTTTTAAATATTTAAAATACAATTTAATAACAGCCCTGCTAAAGGAAATCTTTCCTACCCTATAAAGTATATTTTTAATCATGTCCCTTTTTTATGCAGTTTGTTATTTTTTGATTTCGTTGTTAAAAGATGTAACCACTAAAGTTGCAATAGAAACAATGTGAACGATCAAATGTGATTCTGCTCAAATCAATATTATTCCTTAAGTATATATGTATTTTTATAAAACTAGGATGTTTTTAACTGTTTTAGAAACTGTCCAAATTCATATATTAACAAGAGGATTAGATTTAAGCTGCAAGGATATATAAATTTCCTTTATTCTTGTTTGAATTATTAATAAAAATAAATAAAATGTTAGATATTAAAATAAATCATTTTTGAAAATAAAAATATATATTTTACGCACCTAATACAACAATGAAACCTTAAATATCATTTATTTTAAAATTGGTAATAAAACCCTATGAAATTAAATGTGTAATACTTTTGGCATTACAATATATATACAAATAAAAGGTGTTTTTTTTTGGGGTATAGAACTTTAAATTTCAATAAAACAACGATGGATTATTCGATTGACATGGATTTTTTTTTATTCGAAAGATAAACTAATTTTGTTCCGTGCAGAGCACCTGAGTCGGGACCCCGTGCCGAGAACAAGAAGCGATGGACCGACTTGAGGCCGCAAATTGAAACAATAAGTGCTGACCAAACCCAACGGCTAAAGCCCGCCACAATAACACCCATAATAGCGATCGATTGAGCGGCATAAGTTGATAGAGACATAGACATAGACATAGACATAGACATAGATATAGATATAGACTCGGCACAGACAGATCGGGGCAGATACGAACATAGAAACTGCGATGACCATAGGTCAATAACACAGTGCAGCAGGGAAAATGTGCCCTCATGTTTGACTTTGGATTCTGCAAGTGCTTAATTCGGTTCTTACGGCTTCGGATTTTATAGTGACTTGAAGTAAAATTTTATTAAAATCGCTTTCGGTCTGTAGGATCATTATAGTTATCGACAATCGAAAAGAAATGCAAAGCAAACCTTTGTTGGATCTAAAAAGTTAACTCAAGAATGTACAAAATATTTAATATCTTGAATATTTAATATTCAATTTACTGATTAATTTTGGCCCTCATTTCTGGGTCTTTCCCTTAAGATATGTCTAAAACCCTAAAAATGTTACTCAGTGTAATTAGATAGCCAAAGCCAGTAATCAGTCAAGCATTTGAAACGCCATTGTACCATCTGACCCAATCAAACGAATTGTGTTTTGTATCTGTCAATCGAAATCATCGGATTCTGTGTTTTTCGCCTGTCGATTAACAGGGGATTAGCGATTGGCACTAGAAATGATTGCTCGTAAAAACCAATAATTAAAGCGATAACTGAAATTTCAATATTTAAATTGAATGTTTGTTATTCAAGGTAAGGGTAATATTTTTTTTTAATATTTGGTAATATATAAAGCAACTTTTAATCACAAAATGTAAGACATAAAAACTAAAATTCCGAGCAAGCTGGCTTTACCGAAATTATTTCCCATTCCTAAATACCCATTACCGATTTTACACTTTTCAAGGCTGTTAAAATTCGGTTACAGATCTTAGAACCTCTATATACATATTACTATGGCAAAACTTCGCCGTAATATAGCTTATTTATGTGCGATGGATCCCAGTGTGAAGTCGGAGTTGGGCGCGAAGATATAGATATGGGTTTAATATGTCGAGGAATGAAGTCGCAGATGCAGACGAAGATTGAGAGATACAGAAAAGAAAGTCGGAGTCCGGGGTCAATTGAGACAAACGCATTTTGTAACTGTCAGCCCGCATAATACAATGATGCTTAATAAACATTTACAGCGCTCCGTAGTTAGAGTGAATGCAATGGCGAGAGGGTGCGAGCAGGACGGAGAGAGAGAGGAGTGTTAATGATAATCAATTTAACGTGGATAACAATCAGCAAAACATTCAATCACAGTAAATTAAGTTAACTTTAATTGAATGAGCGACGCATAAACAGTAAAACCGTATCGAATTCTTTGAATTTTGGGTAATTGAACTCTCTAGATTTGGGAAATACGATATGTGAGTTGGAACTCCGAAACGAAAAGACTATTTGCGCAGAACATAAGATTAACATTGAAATAAGTTTGTTAGTTTTGAATTACACCTTTTATAAAATGTGATTCACAGGAAGGTTTAACATATATTGTATAAGTTTAGAAATAGGAGCACCCATACTAAATTCCAAAAATACACTAATCTTCAAAATATAAAGAAATAACTCCAGATATGAAAATATGAATATTAATGATTTACATTTTTAGCTGTAATTATCCGAAAATCGTTTGTTACTTAACAATTAAAGATACAGGTTTTCTCAGCATGAAAAACTCAAAAATTTCGATCACCAAACCACAAAATCAAATGATTTTTTTTAACATGCAATTTATAAATTTTTTTCTAATTTTGATGTCAAACTGCAATAGAAAAACATTTTTTACATGCTTAGTAATTCCGTGACGTAATTTTGTAAGCTAGTTTTATCGATGATTTAATTATGTTAAATTCGAAGAAGGCAAATAATTTATAAAAATTGTTGGAAAATAAAAACATAGCTAATTTTTTTATTATTGGGCTCATTGTTAACTAGTAAAAATGTGAATTAAAAACGTTTTTATCATTAAGGAAATGTAATATTTAGAACACAGAAAATAAATATATTTTAAGATCGATTAAATTGTTTAATTAGAAAATACACTGCGAAGACTTGGCGTATTGGTTCTTTCAATATACCTTTTTTAATATGTCAAGCTTATAAAGGTGCTGTTTTTAAGGAGACAAATGTGGCGTTACTTTGATAAAAATCTAATTCTCCAGAAAACTTTTCAGAACTATGTTAAAAAACATGCCACTGTGGGCGAGAGACTGCATATTACGTATCTGCCTCGTTGTCACAATTGTTTTATAGAAAGACTTGAAGCACATCACCTCGCAGCCCACACAAATAAATCCACATAGATATACGCTAGAGATCTGTATGATCCATGTGTGGACCCATATGTAAGTTCATTTCTGAACATCAGTAAGGAAAATCAGTGTGACAATGCGTTTTAATATGACTTTTGTGTACCGTTTAAAGAAACATTTTCAGAACGAGCCCAGCTTTGTGGCTTTTGTGTGTGTATATCCCATTTTAAGTTAGTTAGTCTTACTTGGGGCTGTCTCCGTATCTTCTGGAAGCGGGTTTACCTGCACCCAAGCCAATAATTCAGGGAAAAAAGGCGAATCTAACGCTGCATTGGCTACAAAAAAGGTCAAAGATTTAATTTGTTCATTTTCGATTCATTTGGCTTAATTATTTTTGGTTTTGACAGCTTGCCCGGCATTTTGTTTTGCCTTTACGCTTGATTGCTGCTGCTCACAAAAAGGTATTCGATTACGTTTCACCCATTCAATTACACATTTGCTGCGTTTCTCAGAAAGGTTTCGCTACTTTTTATGCTGATTTGGTCATAAAAATGCAATTCAGTTTAGTGTGATATGACAGGAATTATTTTAGAAGTTTATACGTAGATTAAATACTAGTATGTTAATAGCTACTTTATAGCTTAGATTCTAAATATTTTTTGTTTAATGCGCAGATAAAAACAAGTTTTTAATAGTTTTTATCTTATAATTGTATTTAAAATAATTCTTAATAATTTAAACATTTTTATTAAATTACACTGCGGTTAAAATGCTTCTAACGATAATTATGTAATAATTACTATTAACTGTCAGAAAAAAATGTAAAAAACTAAAATGGTCCAAGCGATAAAAATAGTATAAGCTAAAAATTGCTCTTTTTTTCAGCTGATTAAAATAATCGGGATATATTCGAAATTTGAAATAAGTACTGTCTATTAATGTTATTACTGAGTTTTTCCAAGAAGTTATAAAATAAAAAGTGTGGAATTATAGAAAACAGCCAGAAATAAATTAGTTCATGGTGCTAGTACCAGTTGGGAATTTTAAAGGCTCAAGTGGAATAAAAACCAAAAACAAAGGAAGATCTACAGTTAGTTACAGTAACCGTTACTTTACAGTAAGTTACCGTGAGGAAAACAACAAGTAAAAAAAATGATAGGTAAAATATTACTGATGTGGTTATTTTAACCGTCAATACAGTACAAAATGTAAATTAAAATACCACGCATCATCATTTAACAGCAAAAGTTAATTGATTTACCCAATAAAAATTGTCGCGAACATAATTTTAATTAAATAAATTGTTTAAATCTGAATTATTAGAAAGCACCTATGTGCGTAAGGAAATGCAATAATTACCACATTTTTTATATTTGTTACAGTGGTATTATTTACATGTTTTTACACATTGCCAAATTTCACTAACCATGTACATATCTAAAAAAACATTGAACTTATAATTGCTTTATAATTTTAATTTAGATGACTATCAAGGACGATCTAGGTATAACAAAAGATACAATTTGCTGTTTTGTTGTAAATACAAAAAGTAAATTTTGGATGGTAAAAGCAAACTTGAAAATATACTTTTATTTTTTATTTAATTTTTTTATAAAACTACATTACCGACTATAGAAAATTGTAACCACCTCAATTTAAAAAATACAAAACTTTAACTTCAAATTTGAAATTAAGGTATTTAAGCACTTTTTAAAATGATAAACATTTTTTACGCAGTTTCCTCACGAGGCTAAACAAAGGCTAAAATAAAAAAACAATTAAAACTTTTTAAATAAAGCAACTTGTTTACCTTAATATTGCTTTACTAATAGAACATATTTTTTTAAATTAAAAACAATTAAAATACAAGTTTTATAAAATTTTAAGTTTTTGCTTCAACTAGGAGAAGTGATCGTTGGTTTGGTCTAAAGGGATTCACTGAATCCATAACAATTAAACGAAAATACAACAGAAATTTGCTGAGATAGACAGTTAGTATTGCTCATGTTGTTAAGCCGGCTATCACAGTGGGACAACAATTATTGAACGCAAATGTAATGTTCAAAAAAATATAAGAGTTCTTGGAATAAATTATAATTAACTTTAAAAAACAATCGATTAATAGATCAGTTATAAAAGATAAAATGCTAAAAAGTATAAATAACAATGGAAAAGTGTATCTTGCTGCCCAATTTTGTTTTAAACATTTTTTTTTTTTTAAGAAAGTCAAAAATAAATATAATTATATTTACATTGATTAATTTATCATCTATGTACAAAATTTAAGCTTCGTATAAATATTTTTGTTTTGTGCTAAGCCAACATTGCGTATACGCCCTATTGTGCATGCAACTTCTTCTTAATACATTCAACATTGCGCATACGCCACATAGCACGTTATCTATGTAAGGAAAAGAAATCGAATAAAAACCGAAACCAACTTAGGAATACACTAAAAATAAAACTTAAAGGAAAGAAATGCAAAAAAAAAAACGAAAAACAAGCGGGCAAGGCACAGTTTTGGTTGTCACTGTGCATAGTAAATGTCATTAAGATTCACTTAATGAGCCAATTTAGACAATTGATCCATATGCCTTAGTTTACGCGCACACACAAATAGACACACACACACATGCACTCGCGGGGGCATAAAGAGATCCGCACACATATACACCCACACCAGGCCTATACATATGTATATGTATACATATATATACTGATATATACATATATGTATGCGTGAAATCGTGCAGAAAAAAGCGTTTTTATCGGCTTAGCTTGTGCATGTATGGCGGTGGGCGGAGGGGGAGGGGGTCCTATGACGTCATTGCACGCACACACACAGTTAATTGCATTGCATTAAAATTATTCCATTTCATTCGAAGCTTAATTGATTTATTAAATTTGTTTCTCTCTTTTTTGTCGCCGCCACTGGCGCCGCCACACAAAACATCAAAAACAACAGAAAAAAAAATTTGCATAATCTACGATGGCTGTTTTTTTTTTGGCTTGTTAATTAGTTAAGAGGACACTTGTGGGGGTTAAATTATAAACTTATCTGTAGTTCTCGATCTTTTGTTTTTCCTCTCGTTTAGTTTCGTTTATAGTGGTTTTATGTGTTTTCATTTTCAGTTTTTTCTCTTGGGTTAATTAGTTAAGAGGACACACAGATTTGGGGGTGGATGGAGAGGCTGAACTCGGTTTAGGAACTTAGTCTAAGCGTAGTCTGCAGGTAAGCTTAGTTAGTGATTATGTACCCGTAGTGCTGCTAAGACCCCAATAGTCTTCCATTGCTGCACGGTGTTGTAGTGGTGATGGACACTCGTAAACTGCGATGCGCCGTTGTATGAAGCGCAATCTCAATCGCAATCCCAATCCCAATCCAAATCCCGAGCAATCCCCAATCCCCACTTCAATGGTGTTGATTTTCTCTTTTCCTTCCTTCGCCGTGTGTGCCTTTCTTTCTTTTCTCTGATTTATTCTCTTTTCTCCTTTGGCTCTATTCCTCTGTTCAGCTCGGGTTCGTCTTAAGTGAGACGGCGAGAGTTGTCTCAATTTGCGCTAAAGATTCAGATCCAGATCCACAATGGCACGTAGAGTCGATCCCGGGTGGTGGGTTGGTGGGTGGAATTGTGGGTGGTGGATGCTGTATGGTGGATGCTCGATGGCGGATTTCGGATTTCGGAACGGAGGCAATTGAGGCACACACACACACACACGGACGGACACCTCACACACACTCGCACACGTTCACACCTCGGGAAGACGCTTCTGCATCTCGTTCCGTTTCAAAATCGGGAGATCTGTGGATGGCGATATATTGTTCAAAGCAGCGATGCTAAACTAAAACCTAACTGGATGACTTTTGCAAGTTTTCTAAATTAGAGCAACGATTAAAGGAAGGGAAGAGGCAATAATATCGATAAATAGCTAATCAATTGTTTTTACTTTTTTAATTTATTTTCCATTTTTTTACAGCAATGGTTTTTGAATAGGAAACTTCAAAATAACAGCAATCTATTACCCTTAAATTTTCCAGATTAATTTCGAATGATAGTAGTAAAGAAGAGAAGTAACAATCATGGAAAAATCGAAGGAACTAAATGTAAAAAAAATAATAAGTATTGATAAAAGTTTTATTGTTTTAATTAATTGTTTTAGCGTGTATAACAAAAGTTAGTTCTAAGTTGAACAATTTAATAGAAATTTATACAATCAAAATCGAAGCATTAGTTACTAAAAAATTAAAAAGAATAAACAAATTAAAATCTCTGTTAAGCATTAATATATCTCTGATTTAAAAAATCAATTAATGTCTATCAATAGTTTTTTAGTCCGTTTTCTCTGTGACAGAATCGTCTCACCTCTGCTTATGAAATCTTATTTTGAAATCCTCAATAAGCTGCTGGAAGCCAATTGCTCTATTATGATACTTTCCAGCACCTTCGCAAAGCTAACCAATTAGATATCACCAGATTTTGACATATGTATATCCCGGCGCGTTCACTTGCCGGCAATTTAAATAAAATTAATAATTAATCCAAAAACCAAGCATTAAAAATTAAGTTCAAACGAGGCTCGACGTTCGATGCAACATGTTTGATTCTCTTCCCGGATAATCGATGCTCTAAAATGAACCGCGCAAAAGGGAAATGTTGTGGAATGGAATGAAATGGAACAGGAAACAGTCGAACTCGCTTAACTCAAAGATTGTTTCTAGTATCAATATAGTGAATATGTATTTGAAATAGAGGTATACTCCGATATATTATGTGTAATTGGGTCCTTTAATTGGGATAGAAGTTCGACTGTAAGCTGTCTCTATCTATATAGTTTGTGGACCTTGCTCTTGACACTCTCACTTAAAGGTTATGGCACAACAACAAAAACACAAAGGCAGCAGATCCCGTTACGCAGCGTTTCTTGATGCTTTGTCCCGGTTTGTTCCGTTTCGTTTTGCTTCGTTCCGCGCTCACTCGCGTCTTTAAACTCGCTAACATTAATCTCGATCTTTTCGTTATCGTTTCCGTTCTCGTTCCTTGAATCTGATCGCCGTCGAAAATTGTGCGATTAGTATTCCCTTTTCTGGTTCTCCGCCTCTAAATTTTAGTCTTTTCTTTTCTGTTTTTTTTCTTCAATTTTTTGATATGGCTTGGCTTGTGTTGTTGTGTGTATATTGTCTTGATGCCGCCGACGTTGACGTTAAACTGATTCTGAATCGGTGCTTGGAGCGCTTTAGTCCAAACCGAGCTCACTATTTTTTTTTATTTTTTTTATGTTTTTTCGCCGAGCTTGATTTGGTTGTGGATCCGAGCGTGTGTGCGCCTATATACGTACTATGTGTGCAACTATAATACAGTTTAACTGACTATAGACTAATACCAGCGGTTATTCAAAGGCGGATTGCTGGCTGCGTGTTTGTATTTTATTTTTCCCGAGATCGTATGTGCTGCTTGTTTGTGGGGTGCATTGTTCGTCAATGTTTCAGTTTTCAGTTTTCCCTTTTTGTTTATTTGCCTATTTGTTTATTTGCATTTTGTCAATTTTATTTCGGCCAGAGTGGGCATTGGCGATCGGCAAAGGTCAAGTCATGGTAGAGCGATCAACTAATTAGAGCTAAGCGCAGACTCGTGCCATCGCTTTGGGGCTTGGCACCTGGCCTATATCTACATTCTTCAGCCAGAATTGCCAGGTCCTACACCGAAAAAAATTAATTATCCTATATAAGACCGAAGGAAACCCAGTTTTCCTTCTTATAATTTAATGGTTCCTGATTGTAAATGCCATATCATCATATTATATAAAAAAGGAAGCAATACATTTGAATATCAAAGAAATTAAAAACTTGGAGCAACAAAATCCACCTTAGCTGCAATATTCAATTAACTGATAAGCTCAATACGCGAATAAAAGAAAGCTTGTCTAAAGATGTCAACGGACATTTCTTATTTGATTTACGGCTTCAAATAAAAAATAATCAATGGCCTAAAACTTTGCTGCTATATTTTTTGCTTTTGCTCGTTAATCCCATTTCTTTCTGTGTAACACCTCCACCTAACCAAATAGAGCTTGCTCATCGCCATATTCGGCTTATCTGAAGACCTGTCGGATACTTCCGTCACTCTGTCCATGAGAAGGGTTCTCCAAATAATGTACTACCTTTCGGTATTTGTTTAAAGCATATTCCCAGCTTACGTGACAACCGTCTATGTTTGCCATCGCGGTGAGATATATCCCAGATATGAATGGATCTTCCCGAATATCAGCCGGCAAACGCAAATAAATAGGTTGTGTAGTGGAGGGGGGAGGGCATCATCATCTAACTAAACAGCCACTAATTGGACAAGAGCGTTTTTAATTAAGCGTCCATCTATTAAAATAGACAGTAGATCAGACGATTACCAAAGCACTAAATAGGATGATATGGACACACAGGGACAGTGCGATTCAGAATTATAACTATAAAATACACACAGAGAAAACTAGAAAAATAGTAAGGTACATTAAAACGGACTCTGAATATTTTTAATAGAAAAACGTTAAATATTTTTTGTTTACCTTTACTTTTTAAAAGTACTTAACGTGGAATTAATTAATTCGTTCTGTGTGTGAAAAATCCAAGGAATATTTCATAAAAACACTACTGAAAACAGCCATTATGTATTCATTAACTAACATTTTGTTCCTGCGGAACAAATTTTTACGGTTGCATTTTTATCGAATAAGGACTATTTATTTTAAAATAAATTACTTGATTAAAAAATATTAAAACCTATTTCGTGAAAGCCTTATCTCTTTTCCATTTCAGCTTATTATCACTTAGGACGGCCACGTAGTGACAACAACCACAACAGAATTTCGTAAAAATTACTCATACGACCCGTATACAGTACGTATGAGTGATACACTTTGAATCCAATGAATCCAATTTTTTAAATTTCTTCTGGTATGCCCTAAATGCAGGACCTTTCAATTTTCATACATATTTGGACCGCCCTAATTGACATATTTAGATACAGCCCCCAAAAATCGTACAATCTAAAAAAGTCAAAAGTCCTTTAGTCCTTACACAAATATATTTAAAAACTATACAAAATAACAACGCAGTGAAAGCCTTATGATTAACAACCGACAGCAATTTAATTGAATAGAGAAACAGATCTTCGACTCACTGATTAACTTCGCTCTACAAATGCGAAACGCACTGTAAGTGTGCTTATACGGATAGATTTTAAATTGAACACGCGTAGCAGTCACGGCAAATGGCGATCGCGAGTGAAGATAATTGGGCGTGCGTTCCATAAAACGTTGCTGGGCTTTTGTCGTCGCCTTTCAAACGTGGCCGTGAAAATAAAACCAAAAAAGGCATCGAAAAAAACCACCCAATGGCAGTGAAAAACCATACACTTGGAGTTTTTTGGTCTACGTCCTTTGTTAGGACTTGTTTGTATTTTGTATATAAGGTATCAACAGAATTGATTTAGGGTTCATCATTTGTTACTTGATAACTTTAACAATTAAAACTAGGAATTTCTCTTCGTTACACCTTCTTTCTCTCTCGCTCCGCCGCTTGCAAATGCCGGCTATGTACACAGAAATCACAAACACAAGTTAGTTAGTTTAAAAGGTAAAGGGAAACCTAACAAAGATACATGTGGAGACAAAAAAACATTGGACTAAGCGAAGGCGAAAGAACAGCAGTAGCCTATAGAAGGTATCTAACTGAATCTGAATTAGTTGGGCATGCCCACGCCCTGCTGGAAGCCCAGCGTCTCCTGTTGCTTTTTCACCTCGTCCTGCATCTCGAGGGCCAGCTTCTTGTACTTTTCGGCCTCCTTCTCGTTTTTCTCGATCCCATCGCCCCGGGCGTACATCTGACTGAGATTGGCGCACGCGTACATGTTGCGGAGCTCGCACGCCTTGTGGGCAAACTGGAACGCCTTCTTCATGTCTTTCAGCACAACGTAGTCGGAATCTTTCAGCGGCGTCTTTCCGGCGGGCGGTGCTGCAGGCCCACTTCCGGCGGACGCAGTCGCCGCGCTCTGGTCCGGCTTTTTTTGCACGCCCGAGATGTGCATGCCGGAGAGGTAGAAGCAGGCGGTGGCGTTGTTCATATCGCAGCTCTTGGTCAGGAACTCCAGGCCCTGTGGGATAATACAAAAATTAATATGTAATTCACCAAAATATTCGATACAATGGCGCAAACTAGTTCTCCTTCTGTTTCACAATTAACAAATAACTTTTGCGAAAATAAAAGAAGCCGTTTTTGGTTTGAAATAGGAACTAGAACAAGTTCTTAACCGTGTTGCACATACAAATTACAAACGTTGGACCTTTTGTAAGGACTTATATTAAAAACTTTTAGTCAGTACTTATCGCTCTTTAAAAAAAAAAAAATGTGATGAAACTAATAATTTTAATTTTTAATACAATATCAACTTGTTGCCAACTATTAAATGTACTATTTATGTTTTGCTTATAATATTTTAATTTATATATGCAGCTTAAATAAAGCTGTTGCTTGTTAACGTTAGTGGCTATTTGATCATGATTTCTTCATAGTTTACAATTGGTTAAAAACTTTTCGTTACATCACTTTACCAAAAATGGTAGTGAAGTGTAGTCGCTAATCAAATTGCCCAATCATTCATAATTATTTCTGTATTTTAGTACATAGGTTGCTCTTCATTTAAGTACCTTGTGATACACAACATTTTTTGTTTTATTATCAGACGCAAAAACAAACAACGCAGATGGTTCCGACCCGTGAACATGCCACGTATAATTGACCATGGGAAAAACAGGAATGTTCTAGATTTAAACCCCAAACTTTTAAGAAATTGAAGTCTTTTAAATTCAAACGGTATCGGTATCCTCGGAATGAGAACTTCCTCATCTTTGAATTTTCCTATCATTATCGTAGCGTAAATTACATTGTTCATCAATTTTCTAACCACCAAATGCGTACCGTTGCACAGTTTTGGTTGGTTTGTGTTTCGAAGCATGATTACTACGGAGCCAACCTTTAGGCGTAAATTGTGCGGTGGTAAGCCAGGCACGTCCAAAGAGTTTAAAAATTCAATTGGATAGTTGGTGGCTTCATCTTCATTTGTGACGCAGTCAATAGATTTGAATGAATGCATTGTTTCAATGATCTTATTTTTAATTATTTAGTTTAGGTCATCTACATCTTTATTCTTAGCCGCTAAAATTTCGCTCTCACTCAACCATTCATTATTTTTGTAGTTAGAAATAATTTCTGGAAATACATTGTTGATAAGTTCGTCTTTTGATGAGACAAAATTACAGAAATTATTTTGAAATGATATTAATCCGCTCGATTTATCGACAGGTACTTGACCGATAGTCAGCAATTGCTCCGAGAAATCTTCAGCAGATGTATCATTAAGCAATGTAACTCTCATGTTTGTTGTCAGTTGCAGTTTCTTCACATGGCGCCATAGATTTGACGATTTGAGGCAAGCGTTTATTTTGTCGGCAGCCGTAGATCTTGGAATTATTGGCAGTATTTGGCGGAAATCGCCAGAAAGTAAAATCATTCCTCCTCCAAAACATCTCGAGTCATTTAATCTTTTAATGTTCAGTTAAGTGCTTCTAATGGACGTTTATGCGCCATTGTGCATTCGTCCCAGATGATGATTTTCGATACCGCTAAAACTTTGGCCATTGCTGAGTGTTTTGCAATATTACACGTTGGTTCTTCAATAGTTTGAAGACTTAACGGTAATTTGAATGCTGAATGAGCCGTACGGCATCCTTCTAACAATGTGTCTACTATTCCAGAAGAAGCAACGGCAACCGCTATGTTAGATCTCGCCCGAACAGTTGCCAAAACTAATGACATGACGAATCTCTTTCCAGTTCCACCAGGGGCATCTAGGAAATATAAACCATCATTTTCATCATCGATTGCCTTCATTAAAGTATCATAAACTTCCTTTTGTTGGTAATTCAACAGGGGTACCTTCGTTTGAACTACTAAATCTAATTCCTGGTGATCATATTCACGTTCCAATTCTCGATTAAATGCGTCATTCCTTTCACGATATGGAGCTGGCATTCCTAACCTTATTAATAAATTACCGCACATGAGGTAACACATATCTTCGATCAAAACTAAAGCACGATTATTTATCTTATACGACTTATCTTATACGACTTTCTTTTATATATAAGATTGACAATAGTGTAGCTTTTAAAGTACTTATGAAAGGTGGCAACAGAAATTTGAGAACCTAAATTAATTGTTATTTAATCATGAATTGTTCATAGCTAACAATTGGCTACAAATTTTTCGTTACAGCAAATTAACAAAAAGATGACGGATGCATTTTAGTCGCTAATCGATTTTGTGCTATTTGGTTTCAGATATGGAAATTCGCCTGTATAACTACAATTTTGAGCACAGTTGTAGGTAGATTATAAAGTATTTACAATTTGCGTACCTTTAAATGTGTATACAACAGAATTCAAGATCTGTTAGTGATATCATTTAAATGGTAGCTTTAGAAGCTGGTACTTTGTGTTTGATTTATAAATAAGTTCTAAGGAGGCAGTTCATAGCTGATGTGACCCATTTATCAGTATAAAGGGTGAGCTGTACTTTTAGAACTTATTTAAAGCGTAGGGGTGTATTATCTACTGTTGGTAATGACATATTCAGGACTCGCGCCTAACTAAATTTTCCCTTCGAATTTTGTGACAGTGAAAGAAGAATGCTTCCCGTTTGGGCTATTATATCGATGGCAGTATGGGGATGCGATCACCATCCTGCAACCATTACCTTGGGCACATTCCTGTCGATCTCCTTGGGCATGGACCGGGAGACGAGCAGCAGGCCGGAGTGAAGGCAGGCGTCCGAGTCATTCAGATTGCAGCCCTTTTCGTAGTACTCGTAGGCCACCCGGGGATCGCCCTTGCTGCCGCTCTTGCCCTTGCCCAGGAAGCTGTAGTTGCCGTACTTGTAGCAGGACTTTGCGTAACCATAGTCGTCGCACGTCGACTTGTACACCTTGGAGGCCTTCTCGAAGTCCTTCTTGATGCCCTCCAGGTAGTCGCCCAGCAGGTGGCAGGCTGCAATGTAAAATCGATGTTAGTTCACCTTCTTCTCAGCCTGTATCCCACATTTTAAAACAACGCGACAACGCGATTGTTTTGTAATATTGCCGCCCCGCGAAACCTAGGTTATACATTCGATCTATGTATTGTTGTTTTTTTGTCGCTGCCTCGGCCGGCGTCGCTGTCGCCGTCGCCGCTGACTGCGCGCTCACCTTCCGGCTTCTTCTCGGAGTAGCACCCGAACCGGTACTCCACGCCCAGCTTGTCGATGTACTCCTTCACGTCCGACTCCTTCTTCAGGTCGTAGGCCATGGTCGCTGATTTTTAATAGATAACAACCGAAAATTATTCTGCTTGCTTTGGTTCGTCCTCTGCAGTGTGACCGTGGCGGAAACGATAAAAAATACTGCCCGGCCCCAAAATAAATACCAACATATACAATTTCAGTTTCAAGAAATAACGTTTACCATAATACCCAAGTCCCACAGAGCACTTCCCTGTGGTACCACCAATAACTGGAAATCGATTTATTGTACAAGAACTTTGTATTAATACTATACACAAAAACCATTAAATAGTTTTAAATATTAAAGTTTTCTCCTAGTTTAGTAATAATATTGTAGCAAATTGTATATTTTTAAGGCATACTGCTAGTATTTTCCTTACTAATTTTATTTATGTTTTATTGCAATACCTTTACCTAAGCCAATTTAATTTTTTTAATTTTCAAAAAAACTGTTTATCAACGTCTATAATTAGAAACGCTGGAGTGTGACCAGATCAGTGAGAGACCTACAACCTATCGCCTAAAATCGAATGTCATTCCAATAGTGCTGGACGACAGCCACACTGGCGGACGTGTAAAAGAATCCAAAATTTTGCATTTTTCTCTTGTTTTTTTTCCCGTGTCCCCGCTGAAAACCGATGTGCATCCGGGCAGGAGACCTAGGAATCGGGAACCCAAAATGAGCGCTCGCAGGACGAGGAGCGGTCCCACGCTGAATTTCAAGGCGGTGCTGCTGGGCGAAGGTGGGTGCCAAAATCCGGGGACTGATTAGCCCGAAAGGCCATAAACGTGCCCAATAATTGCAGGTTGTGTGGGCAAGACGTCGCTGGTGCTGCGCTACATGGAGGATCGCTTCAATGCCCAGCATCTGAGCACGCTGCAGGCCTCCTTTGTGACCCGCAAGGTGGCCCTGGAGGATGGGAGGCGGGCCCAGTTGAATATATGGGATACGGCCGGTCAGGAGCGATTCCATGCCCTGGGGCCCATCTACTATCGGGGATCCGATGGGGCCCTGCTCGTCTACGACATAACCGACCAGGACTCGTTCCAGAAAGTAAAGTCCTGGGTGCGGGAACTTCGGCAGATGCGCGGCACGGAGATTGCCCTGATAATCGTGGGCAACAAGACTGATTTGGAGGAACATCGGGCGGTGGCGTACGAGGAGGCCCTCCAATATGCCCGTACAGTGGGCGCTCAGTATGTGGAAACGTCGGCCAAGGAGAACGAGGGTGTGGCCGAGCTATTCGAGCTGCTGACCCATCTGATGCTGGAGCAGCTCAGCCAGCGGGAGCCGGATGCGAGTCCGCTGCGGCTTCAGAATCCGGATACGGATGCCCTCAGCAATTCCGAGGACTCGGAACTACCGGATCCCGGCGATCCTGCGGGCCAGCGATCCTGCTGCGGCATTTAGCCGTCCCCATTGTGATAGTAATCATAATTATTTACTAGTAGACCTGTAGCCGATGTTCATCTTATGTATATATTATATATTTACGTATAGCGCATGTGTTTCTGTTATCAAATAACCCTAAAACCAAATTAACCCCACGTATTTATGTTGATCCTAAATATTTGTTTTCCAAATTGCTCAGACATTTTGTAATGTTGTTTCTCGGCACCTAGTTTTATATACAAATTTAGCGATTGTCATTTCGAACATTCGATTTATTCCGCTCTTTACGTGCGCCAAGCAATAAATTATCTTATACTTGCACTTATCTTGTTTTCAATTCGGAGGGTCGACTGAATCAGCCTGTTTTGGCTCAAGAACTGATAACTCAGTGTTGCGGTGGGTGATTATCTGAACTCACTTTGTAATATGTGTATCGCCGGTGATGGCTGTTTTGCCAGCCTGTAATGCCAGATACTTTTTGATTGATAGTGGACATAAAAGTGTTTTTTATATAGTAATGTATTACCCTTGGGCAATTATCCACAGCTCCAGTCTATCAAATCGATGTAATCTATCCTCATCAAAATTAATATAAATTAAAAGGTAAGGGTTAATTATGAAAAGAAAAAATATATTTGTAATAATATTGTCTTTTGCTCATCGAACATTTTACAAGTGTCTAAATATTTAATTTAGGGAGCTTAATGTATATATTTTTAAATTTTTTATAACATATTCAAATATTTTTTAATATGTTGTACTCTATAAACGTTAATAGTTATAATAGCTTTGATATTTAATTCCCTAATTATTTATTTATATTGAATTTTTCTGTTTTCCGAAAACCAAATTCTTTCAATGTTTGGATTAATGGTTATTACTTGTTAAACTTTGGATTTCTATCCAGGACAAAATTAATAGCCCTTTTTAAGCAGGAGTTTGACGATATGCTAACACGAAATCCCATATTTGGTTGACCTTGTTTCTGATGTCAATTGACAGTCTAATTGAAAGCTAATCACACTCCGATGTGACGCCTAATGATGGTGCAACTTGGGTCCTTTAAGTGGGCCACCAGGCAGGTAAACACGTGAGCACGGGTCCTGCCAATCGCTGTAATTTGTGTTCATGACAAGGGCCCATTAATTTCGATTCCAGGACGTCATATCGCCCACGACCCAAGGGCCAGTGCATTACAATAATTGCCAGAGATTGCTCTGTTCCACTGCAATTACTTGGTGAAATCGGGAGGCCGGGGAACACCTGGCGGTGTTTCCACAGGTGGGAAGCCAAACACCCCGCCGTCAATTTGCGCATTTTCCACCTGCTGAGTCAGACCCTATTTGGTTTTCAGTTGTCGCCGGAGAATGAAGCAATTGGTGGATTTAGTGAGGACCTGCTTGGTCTACGGGTTCGTGGTAATCTTCAGCTTGGTCACCCGCTTCCTGAAGCGCTGTCTTGACCTCAGTCAATCGCTGGCCGTGTGAGGAGCAGGAGGAGGAGGAGGAGGAGGAGGAGCAGGTACCAGGAGGTGGGCCATAGTACCCGATATCACTAATCTGGCCCAATGTTTATGCAGCCAGGTAGGAGTGTGAGCTATGAGCTATGAGTGACTTTCCCAAACTTATCGCACCGGCAATCAATAATGGACGGTCTTATCGGCCTCGCACTTTTCGCCGGGGAAACTACGACTATTAGTACAGTGGAACCTGCCCATAGATGGCCGTATATATTGTGTACATGGTGTTTGGAAAACTTCTCCCCATTTTGTTGTGCATATTTCGTGGACTGGACCATATCAAACAAAATATCTCGTAATATTTACACGATGATCAGAATATTCAATGTCCTAAAAACTTGTATATAGTTTAATATTTACAAAAATCAGTTTTTTTTTAGAAGAAGTTTTGCACAACCTGAAAATGTCATTATAAGTTTTCTAACTTTTGTTTTAATGATTCCTTAAATGATTTTTAAATGGGAAGATTCATTTAACCAGAAATTAAAATCAAATATTTCTGTTATCCTATATTAAAATTAATTTAAACTGTATTTGTAACTACTTTCAAAAAATACAATGTTATTTACTTTGGGTGAATATTTTTATTTAGTTTACTTTTAAAATTAGGTAAATTTCTTTTAAACGTTTTTTTTATAACATAACCGATGTAAACGTTGTTTAGTCCATTTATAATAGTTATGGAAAAGAAGAGGGGGTACCCTCTAGGCAGGGTCCACTGTAGCTGCGGAGTAGTTGGCGGTTGTTATCTGGGCAGCTTGGGCACATGTCGATGGCTGTTCGATCGGGTCGGTTGGTTTGTGGGCACCGCGGCGCCCTGCTGTTGCTCCTCCTAATCTTGGCCGGCACCTTGGTGATCCTCCACCGGATCGTCCAGTCGCCGCTCCTCAATCAATACGAAATCCTGCAGGATCACTTGGAACGCCAGCAGAAGCAGAATGCCCGATCCACCCGCACCATTCTGCTGTGGAGCGAATTCTTCGGGGATCCGCGATGGAAGCTATCCTGGGACACTCTGGGACCGCAGGATCTACGGGATGATCTCCAGTGCCCAGTGTACCAGTGCGAGGTGACCAACCAGCACGACTTTCTGCCCATGGAGCTGTACGATGCCATCGTCTTCCATGCGGCGGAGATGTTCCCGCTCCTGCGACCGCTTCCCTCGCAGAGGAGTCCCCACCAGGCCTACGTCTTCGCCCTGATGGAGTCGCCCGGGGAGACCAAGCACCGACTGGACGACGAGGAGGGCTTCTACAACCTCACCATGACCTACCGCCTGGACTCGGACGTGGTCTGGCCCTACGGCCAGCTGCTGGACATCGAGACGGACGCCGTGGTGGCGCCCAGTGCGAGTCCCTATTGGAGGAAGCCCCCCGCCTCGTTTAACGACTCCGTGGTCTGGGATCTCTGGTCGGGGAAGACCAAGATGGCCGCCTGGTTCGTCTCCCACTGCGAAACGCTGTCGAAAAGGGAGATCCTGGCCGAACGACTTCAGGAATTCCTGCCAGTGGACATCTACGGAAAATGCGGAACCTTAAGGTGAGAAAATGTTTTATGTTGTTGTGAAACTAAACAATTTCTGTATAGGTTCAAATAAGTTTTCAAAAATCCTAAGCAAAATGTGTTTAGAAGATTGTTTTTATTTCAAAATATTATTTTTTTTGTTTTTTACTATTTGTTTATTTTGGTTTTTACAAATGCGTGCGGTTGTAGATTTTCTATTTTTTGATTGCTAGATTTTGTTAGATGACAGAAAGGGTAATAAATATAAAGAAGAACCTCTTAATAGCCAATGTAGACAGCCATAATGCTATTTATAAATTCCGAAACAAGCCCATGATTTAATGAATCTATTTCAGCTGCGACCGAGGGGATCCGCGCTGCGACGAGATGCTGGACACGGACTACCTCTTCTACCTGGCCTTCGAGAACTCGCTGTGCGACGACTATGTGACGGAGAAGCTCTTTGATGCCCTGCGCCGGAACATAGTACCCGTGGTCTTCGGCGGAGCGGACTACTCCCGCATCCTGCCCCCGCACTCGTACATCGATGCGAATCGCTTCGAGACGGTGCAGGAACTGGCCCAGTACCTGAACTTCGTGGCAGGTGATCCGGAGGAGTATGTGGGCTACTTCTGGTGGCGAACCCACTACCGTTTGGCCTCCACGTCGCCCTTTTGCGACCTGTGCGCCCGGCTCCATGCGCCCGGAAGTGTCCACAAAACGCAGTTCTACGGCGACATCCAGTCCTGGTGGTTCAACAGTTGTCGCCTGAAGAGCCAGATACATTTGTGATTCTTGAGTCCCACTCTCATTTAAGTCGTATTAGAAGAAATTTGTGGAGAAAATATGCCATTTAGGGTCTGTGCATTGGCTTCAAAGTTGATCACTCATACGCACTGTTGCCTTTGATCAAATAATTTATTCTAACTGACATCACAGGTCGTATAAGGAATTTGTACGGATATTTTGAGACCATTGCGCAACGCCTAAGACTTAAAATAAATTTAGAATATTAAACAGTTTTTTTTAGTGTACATGAAATCGAGAGAGAAAGTTGTTAAACACCCACAATTGGGCACGAAAGAGAGCGAGATGGAATACGAACATTTGTAGTTTTGGGCCTAAACAAACAACGTCGAGTCGTTCATTTTCATATATTTATGGGCTGAGTGCAATCAGGGGTAGATAAGATATACAGGTCTCCTATCTGATTGCGCCGAACTAGCCTCGGAATCGAAGTCTAATGGGGATATTACTCACCCGCTGAACAATTTCGATTACCATCATAATAGTTTGACAGTGGTTAGAAGCCCAAAATAGTTATGTAGCTCTATTTCTGATAAGAACACTTAGAATAAAACGCTTCTGTAACTTTACAAATGAAAGTACGATCGTACTTAATTTTTGCTGATTCTTATTTCAAGAAAACATAACTTTTAAAACCTAAAACAACCTAAAAAGATTTAATTAAGGTGGCAAACTCTAAAAGCGAAAATAAATTTCTTAAATCAAGTACGTTTGGTAATAAACTTAAGAATAAGAGATTATACAAAATTCATTTTCATAGCAAAAACAAAACAATCTTTAAAAAAAAAAAAATAAGCATACCTTTCAGAAACAGAAAATTCTTAAATCAAGGATTATGAAATGACCAGTATGAAATTTATAAGACAGCTTAGGAATTTAGGAATTGGTCAAAAATGTAGGATCAAAATACCGCGATCTCAGAAAACTCTATATCAATACCCTAAAAAGAGGAAACATATTAGAAACAAAACTCCAGGTTAACAACGAAGACAACTTCCGTTCTGTAACAAGATATCTCGACAATGAGCTTATAAATTACTATACTTACCAACTAAAAAGTAAGAAAGGCCTACAAGTTGTACTTAAAGGTATAGAATCGACTGTTGCGGTAGCAGAAATAGCTGAAGGCCTCACGGAAAATGGCTTCGACGTTAAGCACATCGTAAACATAGTGAACAGGGATAAAATTCCCCAACCACTGTTTAAGATTGAGCTGGCGCCAGAGACGAAACCTCTAAAGAAAAATGCAGTGCATCCTATTTACAATCTGCAATATCTCCTTCACCGAAGAATCACCGTAGAGGAACCGCATAAGCGGAACGGCCCCGTACAGTGTACAAACTGCCAGGAGTTCGGGCATACAAGAACCTACTGCACCCTGCGTCCAGTTTGTGTCGCCTGTGGAGATTTGCATTGCATTGAAGCATGCCTGGGAAACAAAGAAGACCCTACTCTGAGGAAATGCAGTAATTGTGGGGAAATCATACTGCCAACTACCGGGGCTGTCCCGTCTACAAAGAACTCAAGAGCCGCATAAATCAGAGACGCAGTAATCCACTCGCGGCTCAACACTCTGCCCAACCAAACATCTTCACCCCATCAACAACCACTCCTGGTGTCTCCTTTGCCAACGCACTCCGCTACCCTGGAATCTCACAAACATCTACCGCCCAACCTGCAGCATTGCGTCCACAGCCACCCATATCAAACCTAAATGATTTTCCGCTCTTAAGCCAAAATGGCCAAACAACAAGTCAACCTTCTACGCAGCAAAACCAAACTCTTCCCCCACAAACACTTAGCGGTCTAGAATCTACACTAGCTACTCTTGCAAACGTCATGATGACGATTCAAAGTTCCCTTCAAGAACTACTGCGAAACCAGAGCCTTCTAATGGAACTGCTGATCAAACAAAAGTCTGTATAAATGGACTCCTTAAGAATATGCTTCTGGAACGCAAACGGCGTTTCCCGGCACAAAAACGAACTCCTACAGTTTCTAAACAGCCACAATATCGATATCATGCTACTTTCTGAAACCCATCTAACTAATAAAAACTACTTCCATATCATCGGATATATATTCCACGCGACCAACCACCCGGACGGTAAAGCACACGGAGGTACCGGTATACTCATTAAACAACGCATAAAACATCATCCCTTGGAGACATTCGCTACTAACTACCTACAGGCCACATCCCTACGTATAAACCTAATTGGCGGCCCACTTACCCTATCCGCCATATATTGCCCCCCACGCTTCAGTATTGCAGAAAATGAGTTTATGAATTTCTTCAACTCACTAGGACGCTGCTTTATAGCTGCCGGTGATTATAACGCAAAGCATCCCCACTGGGGATCTCGTCTTATCAACCCCAAAGGCCGCCAATTATACAACGCTATTATCACTCCTGGTAATGCGCTTGACTTTGTCTCACCAGCTAGGCCTACATACTGGCCCACAGATCCAAATAAACAACCTGACATTATCGATTTCGCTGTTATTAGAAGAGTCTCGCACAGGTTGATAAACATAAAAACCTTAGAAGAGCTTACATCGGACCATTCGCCAGTTCTCCTCTGTCTATCTGAACAGCCGCAGCTTCTGGAACGCCCCCAACATCTAACATCAAACAAAACAAACTGGCTGAAGTACAAAAAATATGTAAGTGCACACATCGAACTTGATCCTGAAATTTCCTCTGAATCTGACATTGACAAGTCGCTTAAACACCTCACGGACGTAATGTCCTCTGCCGCCAAACATTCTACGCCAGAACCCTCATCCACAAACCCGCTAAGAACTGGACGCTCAAGTATCCAGATCGAGTCTCTCCTACTTGAAAAACGTAGACTTCGCAGAGACTGGCAGACTCATCGGTCCCCAGCTACTAAGAAAAGACTTAATGAAGCATCTCGAAAATTGTCGAAGGCCCTCTCTACCGAAAATAACCAGGCCCAACGGGCCTACATTGCGAAACTATCCCCGACGGGTAATAAATTCCCACTATGGAGAGCGCACCCAAACATGCAGCCACCAATAGATCCCGTTTGGCCAATTCGATCACAAACAGGTGCCTGGGCGCGCAGTGACGAAGAAAGAGCTAACACCTTTGCCCATCACTTGGAAAACGTCTTCAAGCCCCACCCGCCATCCAACCAATTCACTCTACCGAATGTCTCGCTAGCGTCGCCGTCCTCCCCAGTCACCCTTGAAACCAGCACAATACTTAAGGCTATTAAAGAACACATAAACCCAAAAAGGCTCCTGGTCACGATTTTATTTCTCCAAAAATGATAATTGAATTACCTGCATGCGCAGTCAGATGCATCGCATTTATATTTAACTCAATATTGAAATGGGGCTACTTTCCTGACCAATGGAAAAAGTCTGTCATTACAATGATCCCGAAGCCAGGAAAAGACAAATCCCAGCCTTCCTCGTACCGGCCCATCAGTCTGCTCCCATGTCTATCAAAGCTATTTGAAAAACTGCTTCTTGTTCATCTAGTAACACATCTGCAAAACAACAGAACGATCCCTCTGCACCAATTCGGATTTAGGGAAAAGCATGGAACTATCGAACAGGTAAACCGCTTAACATCTGAAATTCGCACGGCTTTCGAACACAAGCAATATTGCAGTGCCTTATTTCTGGACGTATCACAGGCATTTGATCGCGTCTGGATCGACGGTCTGGTATACAAAATCAAAACCCTCCTACCGGAAAACACTCACAAGTTGCTTGAGTCATACCTCAGAAACAGAGTTTTCACCGTGAGATGTAAAACCTTTACTTCAACCATCCGTAACATCGAAGCTGGAGTACCCCAAGGAAGTGTGCTTGGACCAATCTTGTACATCATTTACACGGCAGACATTCCAACAAGCCGCCAGACCCTCATCTCAACCTTTGCTGACGACACTGCCATTGTCAGCCGCTCGAAATGCCCAAAAACAGCTACAGCCCATTTAAAACAACACCTGGTAGCTGTAGAAAAATGGCTCGCAGACTGGCGTATCAAAGTCAATGAGCAAAAGTGTAAGCACATTACATTTACACTAAACTTGTCGAAATGCCCACCACTGACGCTAAACAACAAGCCGGTTCCACAAGCAGACGAAGTCACCTATCTCGGCATACACCTAGACAGGAGGCTTACCTGGAGAAAGCATATAGAAGCAAAGAAGACCCATTTAAAACTAAAGGCCAGCAGCCTTCACTGGCTCATGAACTACCGCTCCCCCTTCCACTCGAATATAAAGTACTACTGTATAACTCGTGCTTAAAGCCGATCTGGACCTACGGTTCCGAGCTCTGGGGAAACGCAAGCAGCAGCAATATAGAAATTATTCAAAGAGTACAATCAAAGACCCTACGAACAATAACTGGAGCCCCCTGGTACATCCGCAATGCAAACATCCAGAGAGACCTGGATATAAATCCCGTAAAAGAAGAAATTGTTTCCAGAAAAATTAAATATGAAGCCAGATTATCAAATCACCCAAACCTGCTTGCCAGACAACTCAACCGGCTAAGCTATCATTCCCGTCTACAGCGGAATGATTTCCCATCCCTTTTTCAATAACATAAGTTAACGTAACATAGATTAAGATTTGAAAACTTATTGTTAGTCTCTTAAGTAATAGAGAAGATCCAATAAATAAGAATAAAGTATTTAAAAAAAAAAAAAAAGAAAACTCGAGAAAAAAATAATAATGTTTATTAATTTATTTTAAGATACTATCGGCAATACTATACTAGTGACGAAGCTTTTATAGAATGTCTTTAAAAAGTTGTTTTTAGCTTATCAGTTGAAAATTTGTTATGATTAGTTAAAGAAACGACGTAATTTTCCTAAGAATTTGAAAAGAAACCCAAATTTATTTTTACCAAAATCTGTCAATTAATTTACCTTTTTTTCAATATACATTTTACATTATTATTTTCCTTCCATTTTTTACAGCAATTTTACTTACGTTCCAAATATGTTCCACTTGTAACGCTTTTTGTTTTCAGGGCTGGCTAACCAAGGATGCGCATGCGCGGCAAAAATCGAGCTCAAATGTCAAGTGTCAAATTATCGGTGACGTAGATGACAGCTCCAGCTCTCTTTCGCGCCCCCTCTCTCTCTCTCTCACTCTCACTCTCTTTTTGGATGTGCTTTGGAACTTTTGGAGCAGGAGAGAAAGTCCTACAGGATAGGGATAGCGAAAATTCAACTGTGGGAGGAAAACTTCCTTTCCTTAAAGGACAGTGCTTTTTGAAAGCTTTACTCAAGCTTTTGCAGGATATAGCGTTGGCGCTGCCACAACCTCTGCCGGCGTCGCTGCTTGCGAAAAGCACTTCCTATGGAATTTCACGACATTTTATTCATTCTGTGCTAGATTTCCCGATAGTTCAAATCAGAGGTAAAGCCCCCGAAGCAAATCGAAACGAAAATACCAAAAATCCGCTAAAAACCAAATCCCAAGACCTAAGTTGTTAGCGTTTGCTATTTTCTAAATTAAATATATTTGCGAGAGTATTGGGTCCAAGAAAAAAGGAAAGAAAAAGCTAATGCCGAGTGAAACGGTGTTTTTTTTTCGTACAAATCGAGCTCTCAGTTGAGATAAAAGTGTGCTTAAGAGTGAGACGTAAGTTGCATAATTTCCACATGCCACCCAGGAAAAAAATCGGGAAAACCCAGCAACAAAATATTTTTTTCAAAGTGGTGAAATCAGGCCTACGAAAATTATAAAATTTTAAGGGCCCAATATTCATACATACATATTTCTATATTTTACATTTGTATGTAAGCGTGTGTGAGTTTGTGCGCGTGTGTGTGTGATGTGGTGTGCGTGGGTGCTATCTCACTTTCACGAATTCGTTGTCCCGCTTGCACTTGCCTTAAAAGTGCGTCTCTGAATCATCGATTTTTCCCAACAACACAAATTTGGAGGAAGAAGAATGGGGAAGGAGAAATTGAAATAAAAAAGATGTAGAAGAGAAAGAAGAAGAAGAAGAAGAAGGGTACTACTGCCCCCCATTTACAGACTGAGAGCGAGTGAGACAGCAAGAGCTGCAGTCGTCTCTCTCTTTTCTTCGCCTTTTTGGAACATACATTACATCTATCGAGCACATTTACCGTTTCAATTTCGATTACGATTACAATTCAAAAAAGGTAATAAGGCCAAAATCCAAAAAAAAAATCGTAACTCCTCTATATATATGAATATATATATAACGTAAGCTGGCAAAAAAACCAATCAAACGCTTTCAATATCAAGATCAAATAACGTTTACTCGGGCAATGTGCCAAGTGACTTGTGTGTGAAAATTAAAGCTATTCAAGCTTTCGAAGTGCGTCAACACAAATCAAAGGACCTTCTTCTCAAACTTAGAACTTTGGCACATCACACATAAGACAATTATCAAAGAAACCTATTTTTTCCTGGTTCCTTAAAGGTATGCTATTCCTTAAAAGAACATGAATACAGTGAGACTTTTATAAATGAAACAATGATTCAATGTTTTCTATAGGAAGGGCCATAAAGAACTCTGGTTGCCAATAGAAACGTAGGCGTAGACATCCGGAGCGTTCTAAGTCGGACAACTTTGTAAACCTTCCAGATAAAAGCAATTCACAAGACAGTTTTAAAAATTAGTTGTTGATAAATTTATTTTTAACATGATACTTTCCTTCAGCTAGAAACTTCTTAAGAACTAGAATATTCTTACCTACCAAAAGTTATAATATCTTACACATTTTCCTTTGAAGAGAATATATTTCCTAAAATGTTTTAGAAGGAAATACTTTTATGCCTTAAAAATATCATAATTTATTGTGAATTAAATGGGTTATGGGAACCAAAAAAAAAAAAACAAATAAAAAGTCTTAATGAAAGGGCCAAGTGTAATTAGGTTCATTAATGACAAAAATACAAATATAAAAGTTAAGCGAGCAATCAGAAATATCCGTAATGTATTCTCAAAAGTAGTAATGTTGAGTATAAACAAACGGCCTGTAAATTTCTAAAAGATAAATGGCCACAGAATGTGTTGCCTATTTTTTCGGGCAGCGAAACTTTTCCGACTGGCGTGTTTAGTGCCTCTGTATGTGTGTGTGTGTGTTTGTGTGTATGTGTGTGTGTGCGTGGGCCTCTGAGCTTTGACTGACTCAACTGTTGTTGTTGCGTTTTCCCTTCGGTGGTGTGTGGTGTGGTGGAAAAGCTCTGGCAATTCGGCAAGTTCACGTGTAGGTACACAATCGAGCGCTTTATATATACATATGTATCAAATTTTTCGCTACAATCGAGGTTTTTGCTGGACTATCTTTAGGGTTTTCCCTAAATTCTTTAAAGCGATATCGTCTGGAACACCCGATAAAACATCCACGAAGGCGGCGGTGAGTGGGCGGGCATATCGTAGTATCGCTTAATTCACCCCATTTAGTCATATCAGATTTTAGATACCCTAGTTTAGATACCGGTTCTTCGATTTTGAAGAGACGTGCATAGCATAGCATAGCTTACATAATCCCCCGTCTGCTCCTCCCACCCGCAGTTCCAAGACCCCATCCAACCAAAAACCGAACTAGAACCACACTGAATCCTACGTAGCCGCCGTAACTACCTCCACCACCACAACCACCAACCTTCATCTCCAGCGCGATTTCGCTTTCGTCACCGGAGTCAGTAAGTTTCACGACCTATTTGCAGACCGATCTCGATGTCTCCGCAATTAGATAATGCTTAAGCTACCAAAGGGCCTAAAAAAGAAAAAGAAGAAGTCGAAAAAGGACCAGGAGCTCTTCACCGAGGAGGAGCTCGAGCAGTACAAGCGCGACCTAAAGGCCAAGCAGGAGGCGGCGGCCACCAAATCGGACGCCGGCGAATCCGACGGAGCGGCATCAGACGTCGAGGGCCACCACGAGCCCGTAGCCTCCCATTCGGGACAGCGATCGGGATCGGGATCGGGATCGGGAGCGGGATCGGCAGCGGGATCGGGATCACAAGGGGGATCGGGATCTGGAGCGGGCCATCACCAGGCACCGGGATCATCCGCCAGCCACGCCCACCAACAGCAGGGCGAGCCAAATCAAGGAGCTGCCGGCGGCGACGAGGAGTGGGCCAAGTTCAAGGCACTCACCTCCGGCGTCGATAGCATCCTACACAAGACCCAGGACGAGCTCGATCGGATCAAGAAGGAGTCCTTCTACCAGCGCCTGCCCTCCGCCGCCGAGAAGAAGAAGCAGGAGGAGGAGGAGGCCGCTCGCCTCGAGGAGGAGCGACAGGAGCAGGAGCGCCAGCGCCTGGGACAGATCGAGGCGCAGCGCGACAAGCTAGCCGAGGCGGTTGTCCACCTATCCGAATCGGAGGAGGAGGCCGGCGACTACGAGGCCGATGACATCTTCGCCACCGACTACATCGAGGCGATCACCAGTGGAGAGCTGCAACTAGCCGTTGTCCCCGACTCGCCGATCCTCGCCGACGACGGGCCCGATCCCTTCGACACCGCCTACGCCGAGAAGGTCATTGTCGGCGCCGACCGCTCCAAGGGCAACAAGAAGCTAGTGAGCTTGGGAGCAGCAGTTGAGGTGCTATCCGGTCGCGTGGACCGCGAGCACGCCGTCGCCCTAGCGAATCCCAAGCGGAAGTTGCGCAAGGGCATCCAGAACCTCCTGCTCAGCGAGAGCGTTGAGCTAGCCGATCCGGAGGCGGACCTTCTGGCCGCCGTCGCCAACGCCGAGCCGCAGCACAATCTGCTCGACGATCTCGACGAGGAACTGCCCGAGTCCTCGGCCCCCATTGATCTCAGTGTCTCGCTGCACTTGCACCTGATCAAACACAAGCCCGTCGAGGAGGACGAGGAGGAGGATCAGCAGGATCCGCTGAACCAGCAGCTCAATCCCGATCTAGCCGAGTTCGATGCCCTCAAGGACGACGAGGACGACGAGTTCGCCGAACTAGCCGCCGAGTCGCTGACCAAAAAGGAGGAGGTCACCATCGTCAGCCAAGTGGTTTTGCCCGCCGCGGAACTGCCAACTGAAGCTTTTGGCGAAGGCAGCTGGGCCGAATTCGAAGCGGAACCGGAACAGGAAACAGGTGAGATTCCCCAGTGCTACTGCCTTACTGCCTCCTTTGACCTGCTCCAAAAACTATTTATCAAGAAAGGTTCCAAGCAATTCCGGTGTTTTACTGAAATCTCCACAGACTCAATACCTTTGGGGGGCTCTCAAAAATCAAAAATCTCAATGTTTGAGTTGAAAAGTTATAAGCCAAATTTACGAAATCACTCATCTTTAATTTCCTTAATGTCCAAAAGTCCCACGTTCTGTTTTCGTTGCATACTTTTATACACCTTTTTATGTGAGTTTAAGACTCAAGTAGAAAATAAAAGCATCCCAATTAAATTCTTTCAGCCATGAAATTCGGGTGCAGTAGACAAGTATTAAAATAAGGAGACTTGATTATAATCAATACCACCTTAAAAAAATATGGCGTGTTCCAAGAATCCTGAAAAACTTAAAAAAATTCTGCTATGTAGTATCGTCGTATATACTTTTTAAAATATATCGTTAATTAGGGTGTATGAACATTTTAATATTGCGCTTGAACTTTCAGAAAATCAATTCGTTCAGAAGAAAGTAAAAGTGCCAACAATTATTCTTTTTAGACAGGTGACATTTCTGCTGTTAGTACTCTACATGTTCCAGAAGTTTGATAGAAATTTGTGAGGTTAACACATTTAAGGCCGTTTTACACAATCTTTATTCTCATTGGGTATTTTCCGGTAGCTAAAGGGTGAACTGGTTTTGAATATATGTTAATATCTGTGTTCCTAACTACCAGTTGCAATGTTATTTCAACACATAAGATAATAACTTACGTAAACTGTTTAAAGACAAACATGTTTACTTTTACAAACCTCTAGAACACAATCCACAATCTATGTGCCCATTTATAAATCACGAGCTATTAAAAACACTGTCCACCTAGTCGCTCTGCTAACCAATCAACCCACCTTTCTTTCATCTCCAGGAAAACCCAAGCGTCCACCGCCACCAGTTCGTCCACCCACAGGACCCCACATCGTACCCGGTGCCATCTTCGTTTCGGACGACGAGGAGGAGAATCCCGACGACGATCCCTTCAACACCAACTACGCGGAGCAGGTGATCAAGAAGACCACCGTCCTCGAGGAGGACGACGACTTCGATCCGCGGGCGGAGGAACCGGCCACCGGGCCATCCTCTCTAGCGGCCCCAGCCCGCGACCTTCTCGCCGGGAGCGCCACCGATCTCAGCAAGGTGGTGCCCGCGCCCTTGGCGCCCACTTTGAGTGTCGACCAGGAGGCCGAGGACTTCGATCCCTTCGACACCTCGGCGATATCGGCCTTGGTGCAGCCAAAGGCCACAGAGCTGCGCTTTTTGGAGCGCGAACTGCTGAACGAGTCGGGCGGAGGAGGACTCAAGCACTCCCTGAGTGACCCGGACTTTGATCCACGAGCGGATCAGGAGGAGCCGGCGGCCAACGAACCGCGGGTGAAGGTTGACCAAATACAGCCGGACTTCGACGCCGCCCGCCGGAAGTCCTCGCTGAGCCTGAACATCCAGGCGAAGAGTGTGGGCTTCCTGGTGCCAGCACCGGACCTCCTCGGAGCGGGTAATGAGTTGGGGGCCAACAAGAAGCCACTGACGCCGTACTACGCACCCACTGGGAATCCGCTGAAGGAGCGGGAGCACGAAGCCGAGGACGTTGATCCCTTCGACACGTCCTACGTGCCCGAGGCGAAGCTCAGTGACATAGAGCTGAAGCATATTGAAAAGGACCTGATCTCGCAGCCGGCGACTCTGCGGCACAGTCTCTCCGACCCGGACTTCGATCCCAGGGCACCGCCCACACCGATTCCCGCCGAGGTTCTGCTGGCCGTCGAGGAGAACATCGACATCAAGGTATTGACACCCGCCCAGGAGCGAAAGAAGCTAACCAATTGCGGCGGGGGTGGCGATTCCGAGGAGGACCTCGACATCGACCCCTTCGACACGTCCATAGCGGCGAATCTCCGGCCGGGACAGACGGAGCTGAAGCTCCTGGAAAACGAATTGCTACCGGAGACGAGGACCCGGGTGACCGACGTCCTAGACGTTCAGAGCGACGCCCAGGAGTTGGGCTTGGGCGACAAGGTACTCACGCCATCGACGCACTCCAGACCGATCCTGCCCGCCCAGGATATTGAGATCGATCCCTTCGACACCTCCATTGCCGAGAATCTAGCGCCCGGCGAAACGGAAATCAAGCTCCTCGAAAGCGAACTAATCGAGCGCTAAGTGGAGAGAATCGAAGCACACAATCTTATTCGTAAAAGAAAAACCCGGAATCATGGCGAATCCCTTCTTGATGGACGACGACCTGGATGGCTGCGATATGGCCGCCAATCCGTTTCTCATGCAATCAGAGCCGGAACCTAGTACCGATAATCCCTTTGGAGCAGGTATGTAGCGAAATCGTTCTATTTTATATTTAATTGGCCCACCAAGGTTATAAAATCACTCAAATTGTGAAACCACTAGGGTTTTGAAACTCCAAATTGTCATCACAATTGCTTTAAAACTAGAACAGTGCCCAAAATGTCCGGTTGTTAAGTGACCTACTCTATCTTTACTATAAATACAGTAGAAAATAGAGCTACGCCAAATCGATACTTTCAAAAAATATTAAATAACTAAAAATGTTATGATGAAGGAAAACACTATACATGTGAAGATTATAGTTAAACCTGGGTTTATACTAAAAATTTGATGAATCAAAAGGATCGTGTTCACACCACAAACAAAATATAAACATAAACCGCACTTCTGGTTGATCAAATGACTTGAAAATATAGGAAAAAATATGAAAATATGAAAAACCAAATAATAGAACAAGTTTTAAATGTATATTACGCTTACAACAAATTTCGAGTTGTTAAACTTTTAGTTTCGTTAAAGTAATTTATTTTCTTGAGTAACATTTGCACTTCTTCATTTAGCGACTGGTGCCTCCAATCCCTTTGCCTTTGGCGGAGACGATCTCGAGGCGGAGGCGGAACCGGAGGCGGAGGCAGCCCGTGACAGCGATCTCGACCCGGCGATGAGTTTCTTTGGCACCACGATCGAGGCGGAGGACGATGCGCTGAGTCTGAAGTCCGGGGCCGAGGAGGAGGACGAGGGCGGGAAGAGGCCGCCGCAGCAGCCACACGCACACCCGCCCCCGCCACGCCCCCCAGGCGCCACCGCAGAGCACCCAGGATCTGATCAGCACGGTGTCCAGTCAGCTGGAGGAGACCAGCTCGGAGCTGCTGGGCCGCATCCCGGCCACCCGATCCCCCAGTCCGGTCTCGATGCGGGACCTGCACTCGCCGAGTCCCACTCCCGACTCCGGACTGGCCGACCTGCTGGACGTGTCGGTGGACAGCGGATCGAGTGCCCACATCCAGGGCATGGAGGTGGACCTGATGGGTGGTCTTGGCGGCGGCGGTGTTGTGCCCATGGACAATCCCTTTGCGGTGCCGACGGCGGTGCCGAACATCCAGGCGGCAGCACCACTGCCCGCCACGCCGGTGAAGCAGCCGCCACGCCCACCGCCACCACGCCCCGCTCCGCCGCGTCCCACGCCGCCCGGCCAGGTGGCGCCACAACGACCACCGCCACCGGTGGCCGCGGCCGCTCCTCCTCCGCCCGATTCGGATGATCTGCTGGACATGTTCGGCACCACGGCGAGCAGGCCACCGAAGCCACCGCCACCCAAGTCCAAGGAGGACATCCTGAGTCTCTTCGAGCAGCCCCAAGCACCGCCAGCACCCAAACCGGATTTACTCCATGACGATCTGCCCGAGACGAGGCCGGAGGAGGGGCAGCCAGAGCGGGAGGACAAGGACAAGGAGAAGGACGAGGCGGAGGAGGAGAGGGATGGGGAGGCGGATGCGGAGGGCACGACCTCGCGGGATGAGCCGGTATTTACCTCCCTGCTGATACGACCGGACGAGAGCACCCATGACATAACCTCCCAACCGCAGGCGGCCACTGGATTGGAGCGACAGGCGAATCACATGGCGGCCCCGCCGGAAACGGCCAGCAGACAGCGGGCACCCACGCCGGATATCGAGATCACCACGGTGGAGGATCTACCCCGATCCGATGACGAGGACGAGGAGGAGCCGGCGGTGAAGCGGGAACCGGAGCCGGAAGCGCAGCCGGAGGCAGAGCCACAAATCGAACCGGAAGCGGAGCCCGAGATCATCTCCGATCACAGTCCGCCAACGGAGTCCCTGGTGACCACCCAGGTGGGCCTCCCCGAGGACGAACCACTGGCCAGTGAGCCGGAACCGGAGCCGGAGCAAATGGACACCGGACTGGACTTCCCCCTGGCCACCAGTGGCCTGGCCAGCGGCCAGCTGTCCGCCAATCCCTTCGCCAGTCCCGAGGAGGAGGAGGAGCCGAGCTTCGCACCCGTGCCCGCCGTGGTGGCCAACATCTTTGCCATCGACGATCCGGAGCCGGAGGTGGAGCCACCTCGGACGGAGGTGGCACCCAGCTACACGGCCAACATCTTCGCCGCCGAGCCGGACGAATTCGATGCCTTCTCGGCGAAGTTCGACTCGGTAAAGAAGGACAACATCAGCATCCTGGACGGTTTCGGAGGATCCGGAGCCATAACGCCCACGGGCGGAGATGGTGAGTAATTCATTGCACATTTACTGACATAGCTTATAATGGATTTTCGATACTAATTAAAGTATATATGTACATAAATTGAGTGATTCTCTGCACTTAAGATGATCATTTAATAGTACACTTAAATTCAATTTGATATGGATTATATTATATATGTATATCTTTATACCCTAACATGTTTTGAATTTATTATAGTTAGAATATTATTATCGAGTGGCTGGTTATCAAAATATTATTTATTTTTTAAAGCTAAGTAATATGGCAATTAATTTACACTAAAAAAAATAAGTCAGATTTGTTTATAATTAGATATTAAAATATATTTTTTCACAATTGCAAAATTTGATATTTATATTACAAATTGGAAACTTATGAAATAGTAACTTTACGTAACACGTTCACATAAGGGTTATCATCAATTGTGTTTATTGAACTTAAAAAAATGGCTTAATGACTCATTGGTACTCTATAACTATCCTTCAAAACGAAAAAAAAGAAATGGTACAAATAATAGATCGTTATAACGCTCTTATAGTAATAATACTATCATTTTAACCGTTTAGAAGTGTGGTTAAACTTGGCTTCGATCAAGTGTGGAAGTGCCTGAGGCCGACTACGGATGTTAAGTCCTTACTTTTTCGTAGCTGATATATGGGTCTTGGTGCAAGAACGCTAGAACCAGTTGGGAATTATAAACGTATTAAAGGAATAAAAACCAGAAACCTAAACTTAAATTTTTTTTTATAATTTTAAACTTTTTGTATACCCTTATTGTGTGCATTGAGATAACTGATGTGTTCCACTTTGCAGCTTGGGGTGACAGTGCATTCGGATCGGCCACAATCTCGGCGAATGCCTTTGGCGACACCAACTCAGCGGACGATGGATTCGGCAACGAGGACGACGACTTCTATGCAATGCAGGCCCCGGCACGCGCCGACTCCGTGGAATCGGTGGACAAGGAATTCAGCGTGGTCATCCGGCCGAAGGCGGAGGGCACTGGTGGAGTGGCCCCCCAGCTGGCGCCACCTCCTCCGCCGGCGCGGACTGCCGCCCAGGCACAGAGCACATCGCCGCCCGGCTCAACGGTGAATCCCTTCGAGGATGTCAGTGGCTTCCCGGCTCCCGGGCAGCCGGCGCAGGCCGATGGAACCGCCATGAAGCGCACGGACTCACAGGACACGCCGCAGACGCCACTCTACGATGAGGATGTGTCGCAGCCGCTGGAGGAGTTCCCGCGACTGCATTACATGGGACCCGGCTGGGAGATGCAGCTGCGGCAGCCCAACAAGAAGAAGATCACCGGCCAGCGGTTCTGGAAGAAGATCTTCGTCCGCCTGGTGGTGCAGAACGATGTGCCGGTGGTGCAGTTGCTCAACCAGGCCGGCGACAAGCAGCCCTTCCAGGAGCTGCCGCTGCAGCCGTCCTACTCCGTATCGGAGATCGGGGCCCAGCAGTACGACCAGTTCGGGAAGATATTCACGATGAAGCTGCAGTACATATTCTACAAGGAGCGACCCGGCGTGAGGCCCGGCCAGGTGACCAAGGCGGAGCGGATCACCAACAAGCTGACCAAGTTCGCACAATACGCCATCGCTGGCGACTACGAGGGCGTCAAGGAGTTTGGCAGCGACCTCAAGAAGCTGGGCCTGCCCGTGGAGCATGCGCCGCAGTCGTCGCAGCTCTTCAAGATCGGATCGATGAACTACGAGGACATGAAGCAGTTCTCCGTCTGCATCGAGGAGGCCCTCTTCAAGCTGCCCGCCCTGCGCGAACGGGCATTGACCTACAAAATGGAGGAGGTGCAGGTGACCGCCGTGGATGAGATCACTGTGGAGCAGGACTTCGAGGGCAAGATCCTCAAACAGATCGCTCGGGTGCGACTCTTCTTCCTCGCCTTCCTCACCGGCATGCCCACCATCGAGCTGGGCGTGAACGATATGTGGCGGCAGGGGAAGGAGGTCGTCGGCCGGCACGACATCATCCCGGTGGCCACCGAGGAGTGGATCCGGCTGGAGGCCGTTGAGTTCCACAGCGTGGTCAATCAGCAGGAGTACGAGAGAACGCGTACCATCAAGTGAGTGGAGATAAGTGGGGGGAGTGATCTCTTTGGGGCTGCCCATATATTGCGTAATCATGGTTGTGGCACCCCTTCCCCATTCAATTATTAAAATGATGAATCCCCATGATTGCGTAATGTATGGAAGCCCCTGTTGGGTAGCAAGATCACTCGCTTAAATTTTAGCAGAAGGTTTAACCAGTGGAAAGTTCATCCCTGAGCTAAAGTGAACCACTCAACAAGTAAACTACTGAGCATGGATGAAAATCAACAATAAATTAATTTATATTTGGGTCAAGTAAATAAAAAACATGGAAAAATCGCAAATGAACAAAGAAAGAAAAGCACAATAGCGCAAATAAACATCTGACCTAGCGCGCTAATGAAAAAATGAACATCTGAGTGCGCTAATAAACAAATGAACATCTGAGCAGGAAAGCAAGTGAACAACTGGAAAACTAATCCCAAAGACCGTTTAAATGAACAATTATAAAAAAATAAGAGTGAACATGATGAGTTGATTAGCCCAAACAACTTTTTTATTTTTCCTTTGCTGATGAAGGGGTTTTCTATAGCTAACACGAAACCATTGTCAATCTCCTCCAGATTCCAACCGCCCGATGCCAACTACATTGAACTGCTGCGCTTCCGTGTGCGTCCGCCCAAGAATCGCGAACTTCCGCTGCAGCTGAAGGCCACCTGGTGCGTCACCGGCAACAAGGTGGAGCTGCGGGCCGACATCCTGGTGCCGGGCTTCACTTCCCGCAAGCTGGGCCAGATCCCCTGCGAGGATGTCTCGGTGCGCTTCCCCATTCCCGAGTGCTGGATCTACCTGTTCCGCGTGGAGAAGCACTTCAGGTGGGTACCTTCTGCAACGATCAACGCAACATAACTCACTTTAATGGTGCACTTTTCCTTGGGGGCTGGAGCAGATATGGTTCGGTCAAGTCGGCACATCGGCGAACTGGCAAGATCAAGGGAATCGAGCGGATCCTGGGAGCCGTGGACACGCTGCAGGAGTCGCTGATCGAGGTCACCTCCGGACAGGCCAAGTACGAGCATCATCATCGGGCCATAGTGTGGCGATGTCCGCGATTGCCCAAGGAGGGTCAGGGTGAGTTACATCGGCATAAATGGACCGATATCTATAATTTCGTTTAAAATCATTTAAGACCATACAAAGTAATATTACTAGGGGTGAAAAGTAACCTCCTTCACCTCTAAAAAATTGATGGTGCCTTATATACAGGAATTACAAATTGTATCCCTTGGTTTTCTTTGCTGACTTGTTTTCCTCATATTGTAGAAAGTGGGAATACTACATTTATCGATTCGAACAATTTGAATCTTACCAATAAATAATCCAGCTCTATCCGAAATTTAATTTTCGGAAGAGAGCAAAAAGTGGAAAATCTGTGAAATAAGTGAATCAAACTAAATGAAGAACATTTTAAAAATGAATAAAAATAAAAAAAAATATTTTTCACTTTCAAGGACGTTACTTTTCATTCCACCTAGTATATAAATCGTGATATTTTTGATAGTAAATGTGATATTAAAATATATGCTAAAAATAGTACAAATTCTGGATATACAATATTCAAAACTTGACCCTTTCTTCCGGCAGGTGCCTATACCACACATCAGCTGGTCTGCCGCATGGCCCTCACCTCGTACGACCAGATCCCCAGCGAACTGGCGCCATACGCCTTCGTGGAGTTCACTATGCCCGCCACGCAGGTCTCGCATACCACCGTGCGCTCCGTGAGTGTCCAGGATTCGGATGCCGACGAGCCGCCGGAGAAGTACGTCCGCTACTTGGCACGGCACGAGTACAAGTGAGTAGTGGTCCAGAAATCCTTAATCGGTTTTGAGATGAAGAGCTGTTTACCCATATCAATATTAATTTTAAATGTTCAATGTTGTATAACGTGTTTTTGTTAGCGGTTAGAATTTAATGCATAGGTAGCCAATAGTGTTGAAAAATTAAATTAATGTGCAATTTCATTGATAATATATATTTGTGCTTTAAAAAATTCAAATTATAGGACCATTCCTATTTATATAAATAAAAATGCTGTGTTCGAAATAAGAATAATATAGAATTTATGTATATAACAAAACTTTTTCCATTTAAAAGCCCTCGATTTTTTTTAGTGAGTTGCCTAACAAAAGAATAGAATAAATGGAAAATATGTAATATTTTTTTGTATTGATTAAATGGTTAGAAAGATCTTTTGCTTATATGTTATTACCTAAAAAACATTTTAGAATTTGTTTGAGTATTCTTCTACTTTGACATGAAGTTAATGCATTATTTATACTATTGCTCAGATAATTATTTCTGTTATTATAATACACTATTATTAAACATATCAGATTGGTTGAAATTAGAAGTACTACTATTAAACATTTAAAATCGATTGAAATCAGGAGAAGGCCCGTTAAAATCGTACACCCACCGACCCCTGAACTCTTCCCTTCCAGGGTTGGCATCGAGTTAGTTTTTAGTGTGTTGCATAACAAAAGAATAGAATAAATTGAAAATATGTAATATTTTGTTGTATTGATTAAATGGTTAGAAAGATCTTCTGCTTATATGTTATTACCTAAAAAACATTTTAGAATTCGTTTGAGTATTCTTCTACTTTGATATGAAGTTAATGCCTTATTTATACTATTGATCAGATAATTACTTCTGTTGTTATAATACACTACTATTAAACATATGAAATGAAATCAGAAGTAACACTACTATTCAACATTTGAAATCCGTTGAAATCAGGAGAAGGCCCGTTAAAATCGCACACCCACTGACCTCTGAACTCTTCCCTTCCAGGGTTGGCATCGAGTTAGTTTTTAGTGTGTTGCATAACAAAAGAATAGAATAAATTGAAAATATGTAATATTTTGTTGTATTGATTAAATGGTTAGAAAGATCTTCTGCTTATTTGTTATTAACTAAAAAACATTTTAGAATTCGTTTGAGTATTCTTCTACCTTGACATGAAGTTAATGCCTTATTTATACTATTGATCAGATAATTACTTCTGTTATTATAATACACTACTATTAAACATATGAAATTGGTTGAAATCAGAAGTAACACTACTATTCAACATTTGAAATCGGTTAAAATAAGGATAAATCGTACACCCACTGACCTCTGAACTCTTCCCTTCCAGGGTTGGCATCGAGACCACGCACGGCGAGTCCACGAACGCGTATCTGGCGGCAACGCGTCCCATTCGCGAGGAGCCGCCCAGCACGGCCGCCAAGGTCACGGCCTCCCCGGTTCCGCCCAGCGACTCGGACTCGGACTCCAACTAAGCTGGGATGGGGAACTCCTGACTTAAGGCTCCAAGCTCCCAACTACCAACTACCAACTATAAACTCCCAACTGAATTGAAAGACAGCGGCTTTCTGTAGATATTCCTCGTGCATGGTTTACCCAATCGTTCTTGTTATATACATATTATACAATACGCATAGATATATCTGACCCCTAATATATGCATATATATTTTCGTGTGCGTCTGCCGCAATTTTCCCCTCTAGCTTGTGCAGCGTGTTCATCGCGTCGGGTTAGGTAAAGATTAGTTGACAATAATGTTAAGTGCAGCAGCCGAAGAGTGCGAAGATTACGAAGATTACGAAGCAGACGATGAGAGATGAACACTGTGTAAAAAGCCAAATGAACGAGGATCGAGATGAAGCTGATGGATCTGTGGATCTGTGGACACGTCAACGGAGGAACCGATAGCTAAGGCGTCCTAGGTATCCTAAATCCTGTAAGCCGCATAGCCACAGCCATAATCACATGACCTAACCTAGCCTAGCCTAAAAACAAAAAACAAAAACTTATCTGCGTTACTTACTAGCCATACGATCACGTTAAAGTTAATCGATATCAGACCAGAATCGTACGTAAAGTCAACCCATACATATGCATAGGGATAATGGTTATATTCTCAAGTCATAAACACAGACACACACACACGAAGCATATATTTACTATAACTGATGTAATCTGAAGTAAGCAGTAAGCCAGGGAAACGAAAAGCAATTTCGCCATACATCGTTCTTAATTCGAGGGCTCAAATGCACATAAGGTTAACCAATACTGAAACGAGCTGCCAGCCTTACATAAGGTTAACCAACACTGGGTCGAGTTTGTTGGCTTCGCATAATGTTAACCAAAAACTGGAACAAGCTGCCAGCTACACATACGGTTAATCAACACTGGAATGTGCGACCCGCTTTGCGTGACGTTAATCAACCCTGGACGGAGCTGCCAGGCTTACATAAAGTTAACCAACACTGGCCAGACTGCATACGTGGAAAGCGGAACTTGGTACTATCCATAGCCATCAGATACTTTTTAAGCTTTATGTATACCATTGATTTAACGATAAATTTAGAGATGAATTCAAAACTCCAAGCAAAAGCGAAAACTTAAACGGAAATGCATATTCAAATGTTATTGTTGTGAATCAAATGAAATTATATTCAAACTAAACTAAAAAGTAAAGGAAAATCATATAGGCAAATCATCTTTGTTGAAGCAAAAAGTACATTAAAGTATATGAGGAAAACAAAAAGCAAAACCTAACGTAAAACTAAACAAAGATATTCAAACTATATGCCATACGTATTGATTGATAACTGATTGATTGAGTTTACTAGCAAGATTGCATAATAATAGATTTGTTAATTGCGTGTTAAATGAATATATTCTATGATCCCAGCTTAACCACCTCCCAAAACGTTTGCCTCTGTTCGATTTCTTATCCCCTCAACTCAAAATCCCTTACACTCTAAATCCATATGCCATGTCAGACAGCTATATACCTACTACGAACACTTCGAACGACTCTCAATGGAATCACGATTTATTGATAATAGAGAATGTGTATATTGTACCCCTAAGAAATGAATCTTCATTCATATATTATGTATGTTACATTATTTACCTACGTTTAATTCTACATATATTATATATCGTCTATAGCATATGTATTGTATGTACAATAAAAAAAGAAGAAAGCCCATGCAAACAGACCGATCGGTTGACAAAACACTCTCACATGTTATATTTATATATTAATTATACAAATATCGACGGCTCCGCCGCAATATATTCCCCCGATCCGAGTCGGACTGAGGGCATATACTGCGCCGGCACTGGTCGCTATTATACAAATATGCGGCGCAAGCTAATGGTATTAACCGATCAACTAAATACAATATAACTAAATACAAAAAAAAGCATTATGATGGAACATTATCTAGTCAAATGAGAAAATAAATATTGAGACAACAAATATTAAGCAATGCAAACTGGCTTCTTTTTTTTAACTGGATATTGGGATTTGATTTGGCTGGAAAATAAAATAATAATGCAGATTTTTAGAGTTTGGTAAAGTTATGGACTCTAGAAGTCCAATTTTGAGACCTTCTACTACAAGACATCGGAAAATTAGAAATAACTAACATGAAAATGGGTCAAAAATTTGACTAATGCTAAAATGAAAATTTTCTTTAGAGGTATGTCACTTTGAAATCGGATTACATTTGGTCAAGTTATGGACTCTGGAAGTCCAATTGTAAGTCACCATTTTACAAATCATGGGAAACATGAAAAAAATGACATGAAAATGGGTCAAAAATATGATCAACGTTAAAATGAAAATTTTGAATGCAGTTTTTTAGAGAATCAAACCACAAGTCTTAGGAGGTAAGCCACTTTGAAATCGGATTAAATTTGGTAATGTTATGAACTCTGGAAGTCCAATTGTAGGTCACCTTTTTACAAATCATGGAAAACATGAAAAAATGACATGAAAATGGGTCAAAAAATTTGATCAACGTTAAAATGAAAATTTTAAATGCAGTTTTTTAGAGAATCACAAGTCTTTAGAGGTATGCCACTTTGAAATCGGATTAAATTTGGTAAAGTTATGGACTCTGGAAGTCCAATTGTAAGTCACCTTTTTACAAATCATGGGAAACATGAAAAAATGACATGAAAATGGGTCAAAAATATGATCAACGTTAAAATGAAAATTTTGAATTCAGTTTTTTAGAGAATCAAACCACAAGGCTTAAGAGGTATGCCACTTTAAAATCGGATTAAATTTGGTAATGTTATGGACTCTGGAAGTCCAATTGTAGGTCACCTTTTTACAAATCATGGGAAACATGAAAAAAATGACATGAAAATGGGTCAAAAATTTTATCAACGTTAAAATGAAAATTTTAAATGCAGTTTTTTAGAGAATCAAACCACAAGTCTTAAGAGGTATGCCACTTTTAAATCGGGTTAAATTTGGTAAAGTTATGGACTCTGGAAGTCCAATTGTGGGTCCCTTTTTTTCAAGTCATGGGAAACATGAAAAAAATGACATGAAAATGGGTCAAAAATTTGATCAACGTTAAAATGAAAATTTTGAATGCAGTTTTTTAGAGAATCAAACCACAAGTCTTAAGAGGTATGCCACTTTGAAATCGGATTAAATTTGGTAAAGTTATGGACTCTGGAAGTCCAATTGTAAGTCACCTTTTTACAAATCATGGGAAACATGAAAAAAATGACATGAAAATGGGTCAAAAATATGATCAACGTTAAAATGAAAATTTTGAATGCAGTTTTTTAGAGAATCAAACCACAAGTCTTAGGAGGTAAGCCACTTTGAAATCGGGTTAAATTTGGTAAAGTAATGGACTCTGGAAGTCCAATTGTGGGTCCCTTTTTTTCAAGTCATGGGAAACATGAAAAAAATGACATGAAAATGGGTCAAAAATTTGATCAACGTTAAAATGAAAATTTTAAATGCAGTTTTTTAGAGAATCAAACCACAAGTCTTAAGTGGTATGCCACTTTGAAATCGGATTAAATTTGCTTACAATTGGACTCTGGAAGTCCAATTGTAAGTCACCTTTTTACAAATCATGGGAAACATGAAAAAAATGACATGAAAATGGGTCAAAAATATGATCAACGTTAAAATGAAAATTTTGAATGCAGTTTTTTAGAGAATCAAACCACAAGTCTTAGGAGGTAAGCCACTTTGAAATCGGATTAAATTTGGTAATGTTATGAACTCTGGAATTCCAATTGTAGGTCACCTTTTTACAAATCATGGGAAACATGAAAAAAATGACATGAAAATGGGTCAAAAATATGATCAACGTTAAAATGAAAATTTTAAATGCAGTTTTTTAGAGAATCAAACCACAAGTCTTAAGAGGTATGCCACTTTGAAATCGGATTAAATTTGGTAAAGTTATGGACTCTGGAAGTCCAATTGTAAGTCACCATTTTACAAATCATGGGAAACATGAAAAAAATGACATGAAAATGGGTCAAAAATATGATCAACGTTAAAATGAAAAATTTGAATGCAGTTTTTTAGAGAATCAAACCACAAGTCTTAGGAGGTAAGCCACTTTGAAATCGGGTTAAATTTGGTAAAGTAATGGACTCTGGAAGTCCAATTGTGGGTCCCTTTTTTTCAAGTCATGGGAAACATGAAAAAAATGACATGAAAATGGGTCAAAAATTTGATCAACGTTAAAATGAAAATTTTGAATGCAGTTTTTTAGAGAATCAAACCACAAGTCTTAAGTGGTATGCCACTTTGAAATCGGATTAAATTTGGTAAAGTTATGGACTCTGGAAGTCCAATTGTAAGTCACCATTTTACAAATCATGGGAAACATGAAAAAAATGACATGAAAATGGGTCAAAAATTTGATCAACGTTAAAATGAAAATTTTGAATGCAGTTTTTTAGAGAATCAAACCACAAGGCTAAAAAGGTATGCCACTTTGAAATCGGATTAAATTTGGTAAAGTTATGGACTCTGGAAGTCCAATTGTAGGTCACATGAAAAAAATGACATGGAAATGGGTCAAAAATTTGATCAACGTTAAAATGAAAATTTTGAATGCATTTTTTTAGAGAATCAAACCACAAGTCTTAAGAGGTATGCCACTTTGAAATCGGATTAAATTTGCTTACAATTGGACTCTGGAAGTCCAATTGTAAGTCACCTTTTTACAAATCATGGGAAACATGAAAAAAATGACATGAAAATGGGTCAAAAATATGATCAACGTTAAAATGAAAATTTTGAATGCAGTTTTTTAGAGAATCAAACCACAAGTCTTAGGAGGTAAGCCACTTTGCAATCGGATTAAATTTGGTAAAGTTATGGACTCTGGAAGTCCAATTCTAAGTCACCATTTTACAAATCATGGGAAACATGAAAAAAATGACATGAAAATGGGTCAAAAATTTGATCAACGTTAAAATGAAAATTTTGAATGCAGTTTTTTAGAGAATCAAACCACAAGTCTTAAGTGGTATGTCACTTTGAAATCGGATTTAATTTGGTAAAGTTATGGACTCTGGAAGTCCAATTGTAAGTCACCATACAAATCATGGGAAACATGAAAAAAATGACATGAAAATGGGTCAAAAATATGATCAACGTTAAAATGAAAATTTTGAATGCAGTTTTTTAGAGAATCAAACCACAAGTCTTAGGAGGTAAGCCACTTTGAAATCGGATTAAATTTGGTAATGTTATGGACTCTGGAAGTCCAATTATAAGTCACCATTTTACAAATCATGGGAAACATGAAAAAAATGACTTGAAAATGGGTCAAAAATTTGATCAACGTTAAAATGAAAATTTTGAATGCAGTTTTTTAGAGAATCAAACCACAAGTCTTAAGGGGTTATCCGGGTCTTGACACTTCAAAAAATTCATTTTTTTCAAACTTTTTTATATAATAGTACAAAGTTTCAGGAATGTTGTCTGAAAATTTCAAGTCGATCGAAGCAAAAATGTAGGAATGGGAGAAAATTAAAGCCCAGCGCTTCGAACGTCACAACGGGCAATTCGGGCTCTGGCGTCGGGCAGATGCTGCACTTTAAACGCGTTTTTCTCAAAACCACTTTTTTGAAGTCGGTAGTCACGATTTCTCAAAAACTATTGCACCGATCAACTTCTGCTTATGCACACTTCTTTTAGACATAATTATCTTGTCCTTAACGGAGGGATTTTTTTAATTTTTAATTACAACTCATTTTATAAGCCAAAATATGACCAAAATTTTCGTAAAAAAGGACACTTTTTATGAAAAGCGCTACAAAAAATTCAATTTTTAATTTAAAAAAAAAATGGCTCGTAGAGGACAAGCGAGACACACGCACTATCAGAATAATTTTAGTTTTTTGATTTCAGATAAAAATTGACGGAGATATTTTGCCTACCGCAAGGGCACAATTTTTTAAGAGGTCAAGTTCAAGCCTGCCTCAACGGCTCAATTTAAAAATTTTTTGGTTCAAATTTTTACACAATGTTGGACAAACCATAAACATTAATGAACAATAAACGAAATTTGTGAAATTGTCGTAAGATCTTTTAAAAAAATTCACGAAAATAGGCTTTTTTTCGTGCTTCAAGACCCGGATAACCCCTTAAGAGGTATGCCACTTTGAAATCGGATTAAATTTGGTAAAGTTATGGACTCTGGAAGTCCAATTATGGGTCCCTTTTTTTCAAGTCATGGGAAACATGAAAAAAATGACATGAAAATGGGTCAACAATTTGATCAACGTTAAAATGAAAATTTTAAATGCCGTTTTTTTTGAGAATCAAACCACAAGTCTTAAGAGGTATGCCACTTTGAAATCGTTTTAAATTTGGTAAAGTTATGGACTCTGGAAGTCCAATTGTAAGTCACCATTTTACAAATCATGGGAAACATGAAAAAAATGACATGAAAATGGGTCAACAATTTGATCAACGTTAAAATGAAAATTTTAAATGCCGTTTTTTTTGAGAATCAAACCACAAGTCTTAAGAGGTATGCCACTTTGAAATCGTTTTAAATTTGGTAAAGTTATGGACTCTGGAAGTCCAATTGTAAGTCACCATTTTACAAATCATGGGAAACATGAAAAAAATGACATGAAAATGGGTCAAAAATTTGATCAACGTTAAAATGAAAATTATGAAAGCAGTTTTTTAGAGAATCAAACCACAAGTCTTAAGAGGTATGCCACTTTGAAATCGGATTAAATTTGGTAAAGCTATGAGCTCTAGAAGTCCGATTTTGGGTCAGCTATGGCAGCTTTATGATATTGTTGTCTGATTTCGACAAAACTAAAAGCGTAGTTCTGATATAGTAAATAATTACTATATCTCAAAGGAATATTTTTATAAAAGGAAAAAAAAGCAAAATTTTTTTTTTTAATTTTTAATTTTTATTAATTTTTTAAATTTTTCTATGGGAGCTACATATATGAAATAGATGTTCGATTTCAATTTAATTTAAACCGTATTTCCATAGTATTTAAATATTTCCAAATCCCAAACAACAATTTTATAATTAAATTTATTTATTATCGCATTATTTATATTTTATCGCATTCTCAAAAGTGGCATAACAATCACACTGTTTTTCCGTTCGTAGATTATGAGTGACACGCAGGACATCCTAAAGTTGATTGGAAAATATAGAAAGGGTTTGAGCTGGGTGATTTTTTTCCAACTTGGAATAATTGTTCTTCCAATCGAAAGTTTATTTCGGTTTGCTTGGCTTCTTTGTATTTTGTGCCCTGGCCAAAAAGGATGTCTTTTAAATCCAATGGGAGAAGTTCCAAAGCTCGGCGACCCAATGTGCGCTTGCCCTTGGCTTCATTTATCATCAACAGTTGTAGGATGTCTTTTTGCAACATTTTATTATTATTTCTTCATAATTTGATACACCAGCCCCCGACTGACTGCAGTTTTTGGCTGCATGTTGGGGCCATTTATCATAAGCTTGGATCCAGGATCCAGGATTCAGGATCCAGGATACGGGATCCGGAATCTGGAGCCCCAAATCCAGGACGGGGACTGCTGCAATCAGTGCACACATGTGCAGGACGGAGATTTCGCCATGAAGTCCTCATAAAATATTATGTTCAACTTTTGCGCTGTGTTGTGTGTTGGCAGCTTGCTCCTTTTTTCGGAATCCCATTCCAAAGGGGAATGGCTGACGTGACTGGTTTTTGAGTGCTCCAAGACGTTAGTCGCCGGGTCTTGGCAGTCAAATAAATCTGCCATTCCTGAGCCATTCAAATGGCGCATAGTCTCCCACTATTTTCTCCCACTTTCTAGCACCTGTTTCGGCCTAATGAGTTTACTTCCGACTCGATTGATTCAGCCCCCGGACACGTGAGGAAAATACGCTGTCAGCAAATTGATAGTTGAAACAGCCAGTTACTTCGGTGTACTGAAAAAAATAAGTCTAGAATTGCCAAATCTAATTTTTGTGCCTACAATTAGACAAGTATGGTAAATAAAATTATGGAAATAAATATCTGTGCATAAATATAGTTATTATTAATTCAAAACTCATTTTAAATCTGACATCATCTGAATTAAAGTACTCAGTGTTTTTCTTTATATATACTGTAAGTAAGCCCCAACAAATAATAATAATAATACTAAAATAAAAAGTCTTTAATGATAATTTTCCTCTCTGTTCGATGGTCACTTGAGCTTTGGTCCTGCACGTCTTGGGTTCTTTATTATATCCCCTATATCCGGCACATATCTGCCAGCAAACACGTGTCTTTTGCCCGGCCGCAATGTGAATCAATAAATGAGCTGAATAAATGACACAAGCTGCCGAGCGAAATCAACTTGTTTACGAATATGAGATTCTGACATCTGGCCATTGGGAAAGGGCGACAACACCCGTCGGCATGTTATTGAATAATATTGGAACGATTGACTGGCAGCTGCCAAGGAAGCGCCAAATTAAATTCCCTTGTCCAAGCTCCACAAAATCCGGAAGTGGCGAAGTATTTCTTAAGGAGTATTTTAAAAAACATTCAAAAACAATAATGTTATTCTTGAGGTTTTCAATTAAATAAAGCACACTATACTTATAAATGAAGTTTCTCTTGAAAGGGAAAATAATTATTTAAATAATAGTACAGCTATTGAAGACATACCTGACAAAAAATAAAAACCATAATAATAAAAAATTATTATAATAAAAAATCATAAGAAAATAATGAATTAAATGCAACATAAGCAATAGTTTAAGGTACATTTAAATTAAACTTATTTATACCTGAATATTGGTAAGAATAACTTATTATTAGGTAGAATCAATAAAGAATATTTTGATATTGATCTCTTCCTTAATTTAAATTATATGTAATATAAAAAGTAAAGTTTTGATAGAGTAAAAATAGTTTAAAAAATTCCCAAGAATTCTCTAAATTTCATATTTGTATTCCAATAAATTAGAAAATACTGAATTTAAATTGAATCTAAATATTTTAGCTTTAAGCTAATTTTAAACTGACAACTTTATTTTGATGTTTTAATACAAAATTATTTGTTCAATACGTATATTAAATTGCAAAGAATTCCTAGGACAAAAATAAAAGACAATTTCCGGCACCATTGTCGACTCATTTTTAATCGCATTCGGTGGAATCCTGGAGCCTGGCCAAGTCGTTGCTGCGGAAGGAGCCGTCATAAACTGAAACTGAAAAAGGATTTCCGGTTCCCCAGTTGGCAACTACTGACTACAACTAATTACTGGGCGAGCCAAGAAAGTGTATATACCTCGATACGCATTAAAATCGAATCAATCATTTGCTAATCACATGAGACGTGGCATCAAAGATCCTGTATCCTGTATCCTGTATCCTGGACATCTTTCAAAACATTGTTGCAGGCTTTGGATTGGCGGCTATTTTGGCCGGTTTATGGGTGGTCATAACAGCCGAAACGCCAAGTGGCTGCCATTTCGCAGGAAGTGTTGCCACAGGCATACTCACCTGGTCGGTTGCTCGGAAAAGCCTGTCCTTTTGGCCATAAAACTGGGAGCATAAACCAGCTTAAATGGCCGAATGCCGGGGTGGGGCCAAAATGGGTATGGGAATCCCCGCCAGCTGCTTACATAATTATGCTGAGAGATTCCGGGAAGGTGAAGGGGAAGGGAAAGGGAAGGCGGAAGAGAAGGCCAAGACAAATTGGCATAATGAAATCAGCTAGCGACGCCTTCGAGGGTCAGGCCAAATGCAAATGCCGCGTCTTTTCATGCACATTTCACTTGTCGCCTGCTGGTCCTTCGAATTCGGGTCTCCACACACTCCACTTTTCGTATTCCGCATTTCGTATCCCTTATTCCGAATTTAAATTCCGCATACCCCTTTCTCAAGGGGACACATACCACATATGCCAGGTCTGCATAAATTTCCGGCACACTTTCTGTGGCCAGATCCGAGGACGTCGCCATCTTTCCAGCGATATCAAACGAATTAGCATAGAAAACTGCAAATTTGAATTATGGCCAGCGGCGACAGGAGCAGAAGACACAACAAGGAGCACAAGGAGCAGCAGGACATGGACACGGACGAGGACACCCAAGGATCGGGACCCGGAGCTCCAGCAGCAGCAGCTGTTCCAGTCGTCTCTGTTGGAGCGGCAAAACGTATGCGATTCGAAATCAAAGTCTCTGAAAAAATCCCTTCAAATAGTGCGGACTAGAGAGACTCTCATTTCAACAAGTTTGCTACAAAATATATCAACAAAAAAAACAAACAAAAATGCTTATACTTAGTTTCAAGTGAAATAATAAGTACAGTGAATTTTTATGTAGGCAATTTCATAAATTATATCATAAAAAAATAACATTTATGTTTTCTTTCTTATTTCTTGTAAATAAATAGTATTAAATTAGTATTAAATCAAATTTAAATTTTCAGTAATCGAAATGAGCTAAGTTTATTTTTTTTAAATTAATATTTTCTTGTGTCATAAATTAAAAGGAATAATTGTGTATATTTTCAATATGGTCCAAAATATTGATTTAACAGGAGTTTGTAGTTTTTACTTTTGTTTTGATTTCAAGGAAATTTATTTCTTTCTGTAACAAATCAAAGAAATATACTTCACATAAAGCAACATAATGCAACTGAGATTTTCTTTTAAAAACATATTTTTAAATGTCAGTTTTAAAAGAGTACATAACTCCTTGCAGAAAGTGCAACGCAGGAAGTGGGCGATTGCCTTCGACACCTAGGGTATTCCCTTATGGAGTACAGTGTTCCTCCGTCCGCCTCCGCCGATTGTTTGCATAATTCAGACAGCTCACTGTAGTGGCAGTGTCCATATCGGAGGAAAACCTTCCTTTCCCTTTGTTTTTTTTAAATCTACACGTGCATATGCACATGCTCGGCATTGAACCCTGACCACGGGCACGACCACATGTGGAGGATTCAATCCATATGCCAGACTATGGTCTCCAGATCCCAGACTCGAGTCTCCGGGTGCGGGGCGCATCCTGCCGAGTCTAATGCGACTAATAGATCCTTGTTTGCCGAAAAGTTTGAGCCACCCACACGCCTCCCTGCTCCTCGGCAAATACGTAATCAGTGAAATTTTCATGCGCATTTTTCTTGCCTTTTCCTTCGCCCGTCTCGAAGCTCCGAGTCTCAAGTCGGCAAATAAACGGCGCTTTGAGCTGACGCTCCTCCAAATACTTGAAATACGTTGCTCAATTTCCATAAACACGTGAGCAAATAGCACGTGTGCCCATGGGACAGGAATCGCAAGAAATCACTGCCCCAAAAATCGTTGCACAGCAAAAAAAAAATTCTTTTAATTCGATTAGTATAATGTGCGCTTAATTCGTATTTCGATTAAAATAATCTGGAAATTGATCAGTTGAATAGCAGTTTAGTTTTAAAAATAAAAAATATTTGTCTATGATTGTTTTGTCTTATATTATTAAAAGATCAAAATATTAAATTTATTATTTATTATTTATACATACTTCCTTAAAGCCCTTCAATGTTAGATTTAGTTTTCTAATACAAATTTATTTTTAAAATTATATTAAATTGCAAAGAATTCCTGGGTCAAAAATAAAAGACAGTTTAATTTTAAAAATATCTTCCATTATAAAATATTTGTTTATGATTGTTTTGTCTTATATTATTGTAAGATCAAAATCTTAATATTATTATTTATACATACTTTTTAAAGCCCTTCAATGTTAGCTTTAGTTTTGTAAGCTATACTATTATTTATAATAAAAATGTATTTTTAAAATATTTTAAACTAAAGGGTGAGTTATTTTTCAAGTGCATATTAAGAGTGAGACCCCGCCAGCTTTTCCCCTAAGGCATTTGTTAACTATTGCCGACATTTGCTTGCGTATGTGGAACACACCCCCCCCTGAATCCCTAGAACCCCCCCTCATTTTTTTCAAACCCCTCTATATTTGAGTTTCGGCGCTGTAAAATGCGCCTCAAATTGATTTTTATTTATATTTCAAAGGAAAAACTTTTGTGCAGCTGTCGAGCTTGTTGTTTTTCTTCTGTGTTTTCGTTTTGTTTTTGTTGGACCGGCTTGCAGCTGCGACAAAGTTGCGAATACGACCCGTCAATATTTCATTACGGAGTCCTCTTCATACTACTTCGATTTAGTTATTCAAGAGGAGGGCAGGAGCAAACAACTTACGGCAGTGGCAAATTCGAAATAGGCATACTATTGCCCCCGTGGCAGCCGGGTAAATAATCAAATAAATAATCCAATCAGCTAGCAAATTTATTTATGATTATTACCGGCATGTTTCCCCTAGTTTAGTCGAAAGCTTCTGTCAAAATAATTTGTTTTCTTTTTAAATGTTACGGATAAAATAAATAAATATCTTTGTTGTGACCTTTTCTCATTAATAAACTAAATGCACCGAATTCATTGATCCGGCTTCAGTCTAGATTTCAAACTAAAGAATATTTTAACTGGGGCGAACATCTGTGATTGAATTGCGGTCTGAATTATTGATCTGTAATCGGATCGTATCAATCTGCGGTTTTGCGTGTTATGCAACTACAGTCGTAATTGGATATGAAAATGCACTTGAAAATATTTTAGTTTTTTAAATAATACTTTTAATAATGTAATATTATTTTTTAGCCCCGATTTTAAAGATGGAATTGTTATTTCAACGATTAGACTTCGGATAAAGCTTTAATCTTGAAGTCTAAAGTCTCTTTTTTTATACCCTTGCAGAGGGTATTATAATTTTGGTCAAAAGTGTGCAACGCAGTGAAGGAGACATCTCCGACCCTATAAAGTATATATATTCTTGATCAGGATCACCTCCTGAGTTGATATAGCCATGTCCGTCTGTCCGTCTGTCCGTCTGTCCGTCTGTCCGTCTGTCTGTCCGTCTGTCTGTTTCTACGCGAACTAGTCTCTCAGTTTTAAAGATATCGAATTGAAACTTTGCACACACCCTTCTTTCCTTTGCACGCAGCATATAAGTCGGAACGGCCGGGATCGGCCGACTATATCCTATAGCTGCCATATAACTGAACGATCGGAAATGCCATAACTTTGGTGTTTGTAAAGTTAGGAAGTTGGGATTTTCTATGGGTTTTGTATTTGGCTAATCAATCCGACATGCCGAATTTCATAAGGATCGGCCGACTATATCCTATAGCTTCCATATAACTGATTGATCGGAAATGCCATAACTTTGGTGTTTGTAAAGTTAGAATGTTGGGATTTTCTATGGGTTTTATATTTGGCTAATCAATCCGACATGCCGAATTTCATAAGGATCGGCCGACTATATCCTATAGCTGCCATATAACTGATTGATCGGAAATGCCATAACTTTGGTGTTTGTAAAGTTAGGAAGTCGGCATTTTCTATGGGTGTTATATTTGGCCAGCCAATCCGACCTACCAAATTTCATAAGGATCGGCCGATTATATCCTATAGCTGCCATATAACTGAACGATTGGAAATGTCATAACTTTGGTGTTTTTAAAGTTAGGAAGTTGGGATTTTTTATGAGTATTAAGAATGCATCATATGAATAATTTTGGAGAATATAATTTACAGAGTATTCTGCAAGGGTATATCAACTTCGGCTCCGCCCGAAGTTAGCTTTCCTTTCTTGTTTTCTAATTATAAAGTTCACATGAAATTAAATGTAGAGTATAAAATAATATATATTGTTCGACTTCTATAAATTAGAAAATTTCGGTAAGCGAAAAGTGTACTTAATGGGCAGAAATGCAGAAACTTTAAACTTTATGATTTGATTTTGTCTGCAAGAGTTAAAAACCTACACCGGTAGTATTAATCCATATAATCTGCATTTAAATTAAATAACTTGCAATTTTTTAAAAGAGTTTTAAATATGGATATTACTATAATGACAGAAGTTACACATAACATATTGACTTAAAGTATAACACTACCTGACCTTTCTTAATTTAGCCATTTTTGTATGTGCAAAAATTCCGGTTATGTGGCTACATTTTTCTTGAACTATACTAGCAATTTAAGAGGTTTTAACAATCAGCAGGTAATTTTTAAAAGCTATATTTTCTTTATTTAAATTTGTCAATTTGTATGTAGCTATTTAATTATAAAGCGCACTTTTTTAAATTATTTTAATGAATAGGTTTGTGAAAATATTAAGTAAGAATACTAATATTGCACGATATTTATAGACTTTTAAGTGATTTTTTGCACTGTGTGAAATAACACAAAATCTATAGGCGCTATTGTGCACTTTTTCCTCTGTTTGGAAATTGAGGCTGGGCAGAGATCATCCGCAGCTTTCGATTGTCCCAGAGTCCCTTGGAGGTTTCATTTGGCTCCAAGTCGTCGGCATGGAACGTTGGCAGAATCGCGTGGCCGTGGTGACCGGCGCCAGTTCGGGAATCGGGGCGGAGGTCGCCCGGAAACTGGTCTCCGCCGGCGTGGTGGTGGTGGCCCTGGCCCGCCGCCTGGAGCGCTTGGAGCAGCTGCGTCGGGAGTTGCCCGAGGAGCGGCGCTCGCAGCTGCACATCCGGCAGTGCGACGTCACGGATGTCGCCTCCGTGGACGCCGCCTTCGACGCAGTGCAGCGGGAGCTGGGCGGCGTGGACATACTGATCAACAATGCCGGCAAGCTGACCGGCGGCCAGCTGCTGACCATGTCGCTGGACACGGTGCAGCAGGTGTTGCAGACGAACGTGATGGGCGTGGTGCACTGCAGCCAGCGGGCCTTCGAGTCGATGCGACAGCGCCACTCCGCCGGCCATGTGGTGCTCATCAACAGCATCGTGGGCCACTACATCTTCAACCCGCTCCCCGGCAGCCAGCAGGAGCTCAACATGTACCCGGCCACCAAGCACGCGGTCACCGCCCTCACCGAGCTCTTCCGCCAGGAGATGCGCGAGTTCAAGACCCAGGTCAAGGTCACGGTACGTACACAAGTGGGGCTATCATATATTTAGGGTCCGAACTTCCATAACTCCAACTTCCCGGGGTCGAACTCTCTAGAAATCAAACCAAACTCAATGACAATAGCGCTTGGCGACTATATTTTTATACCCTTGCAGAGGGTACTATAATTTCAGTCAAAAGTTTGCAACGCAGTTGCTATAAAGTATGTATATATATTCTTGAGAGAGTCGATCTAGCCATGTCAGTCTGTCCGTCCGTCTATCCGTCCGTCCATTGCTACGCAAACTAGTCCCTCAGATTTAAAGCGATCTGCTTGAAACTTTCCCAAAAGTTGTCTTTCTATTGCAGGTAGTATATAAGTCGGAACGAGCCGAATCGGGCGACTATATCATATAGCTGCCATATAACTGAACGATCGGAAAAGCCATAACTTTGGTGTTTTTAAAGTTAGGAAGTTAGGATTTTCTATGAGTTTTATTTTTGGCCAATTAATCCAATTAATAATTTACAGAATATTCTGCAAGGGTATATCAACTTCGGCTCCGTCCGAAGTTAGCTTTCCTTTCTTGTTTTTGATGTTCTTTAAAATTTCGTAATATTTATATATTATGGAATTACGGTTTTAATTGAATTAAAATCGGACACAATATCATATAGCTGCCATAGAAACGATGGCAAAATGGAGCCCAAAATCGACATAGCATCATTGTTTTTAGTAATATAGGCATAGAAATCGAAATGTAGTCGATTTGTAACAACTGCAAGGGCATATAAGCTTAGGTTTGCCGAAGTTTGATTCCTTTCTTGTTATTCGAATTTTATCTTCATAGGTAAAACGTGAATTACTCCAATTTCCCTATAACTCGAACTACTTCCATAAGTCAAATTTAACAATTCCACGGTAGATAAAAAAAAAAACTTCTTACTTTCTTACAAATCGCTTGCATATTGTTCGAATTTTTCATTAATATTTGAGAATTGGGAATTTCGAAAGCTTGGTGAAATAATTGATGGAAAAATAGAAAGGCTATTACTCAATAATATTTATACACAGATATTATTTTATTTTATTTTAAAAATGTTCTAATATACAAATTGTTCCCCTGCTACAATCATTTTTAATGAATACTCTACAAATAATCGGTTTAATAAGAATATCATTTGAAGTATCATGGTTTTTGATAGTATTAAACTAGAATTCCGAGATAGTTGAAAACATTATCGACATTTTAATTACTAAACTGAACATTCTTTTTGGAACTTTAAAATTGCCATCCTAATAGGTATTCAGTAAATACGAAATTGTTTAAAAAAGGTATGGATTGAAGCAGTCATTAAATAACTATTTAAATGGTAGGTTAAACTTTGCACTGCTAAATTAAAGCTGTCGGTAATACTTCAAAATCAAATATATGGGAGTCACGCCCACAACTTGAGATTTATTACTGCATTTTAGTGTCTCTCTCTTTGGGGTGATTTAATGGCTTTGCCTTTGGGAAAAAGTTATGGCTGGGGTAATTAATACGTTTAGTACGAACAGAAGTGACCAGGCATTCTGACTAATCTACACTATCCCACAGAGCATTAGTCCGGGACTGGTGGACACGGAGCTGGTGCCCTTGGCCTACAAAAGGCTGCCCATGCTGCAGGCGGAGGATGTGGCCAACGCCATCCTGTATGTCCTGGCCACGCCCCCCCACGTCCAGGTGCACGAGCTGACCATCAAGCCCATGGGCGAACCTTTCTAGGACACCGCTGCATTGCTCCACATTGACCCCTAAATAATCAAGTGTTTCGCCACTAAATAATTCGTGGCCTACATCGAAATAGGCCAAATGGAACGGGGGCCTTACCAAGTACTCCAGTGTCTTGCCAATTTGTGTAAAATAACTTATATTTGCTTCGTAAAAATGGAGTAAGATTTTCCTAAAAAATATGTTCTTATTATTATCTCTTATATATTTCCGGAATATTATTTCTTTAAAATTAATACATGAATACAATATTTACTACGACTATAATTTATTTCAATCTTTTTTTTTTTTTTTTTTTTTTTAATTAATCCTTTAAAAATGTATTTTTATTATAAACTATTATATATCTCTGAAAGATTATTTCATTTAAATAAATATACGAAAACAATATTTACTATGGCTACAACTTATTATAACCTTTTTTATTTGACTACTTTATATTATATGTACCACATATTGATTTAATGTCTTCTAAATTTAAATTATTTTAAAGTATGAAAACATTTTTTTGAAGGCTAACATACGTTATATACTTAAAATAGCTTTATTAATTTAATAGATACGTTCGAATACTGTCATAATTTCTTAGTTGAAGTGTCTTGATTATTCAAATGATTTATTATGCGGAAGTTTCTTGGGCCCTCGGCCGATTTGAAAGTGATTATTATATTGGCGACCCGCTAAACGTCTTAATTGCCCCTAAAAATGCGCCATAGATCCGCCACCCGGCTCAATTATTCAACTCACGTGTGAACTGCGCGCTTGGGGCGGTTGCCTCTAAATAATTTATTTGCGTGGCCAAGTTGGGTCGCCGATCCGACGAGGTATATATAGTGGCTGCGTGGGTCGCCATCTCGAGTCAGTGCCGCGGAGAACTGCCTGTTAGCTGGATCTACTTGGGCCACTGAATTGAGCAATAACTGAGATAGTTGAGAGATGGAACGCTGGCAGGATCGCGTGGCCGTGGTCACAGGGGCCAGTTCTGGGATCGGAGCCGCAGTGACCCGTCAGCTGGTGGGCGCCGGGGTCATCGTGGTGGGCCTGGCCAGGCGGGTGGACCGCATGGAGGCCATCAAGGAGCAGCTGCCGCCGGAGCTGCAGTCCCGCCTCCATGCCATCCACTGCGATGTGGCCGATCTGGACTCGGTGACGGCCGCCTTCGACTGGATCGAGGAGCAGCTGGGCGGCTGCGACATCCTGGTGAACAACGCCGGCTGCCTGTTCCCCGGCCAGCTGCTCACCCTGGAGCTGGAGCAGCTGCAGCAGGTGCTCAACGTGAACCTGATGGGCGTGGTCATCTGCACGCGGCGCGCCTTCCGCTCGATGCAGCAGCGCGAGGTGGCCGGTCATGTGGTGCTCATCAACAGCCTCACGGGTCGCTCGATCATCAATCCGCCGGGCGATGAGCTGCAGGCCCTCAACATGTACCCGCTGACCAAGCACGGGATCACGGCCTTGCTGGAGGTCCTGCGACAGGAGCTGCGCGGGTTCAAGACCCAGATCAAGGTCACGGTGAGTCCAAGCGATTAATCTATATTTCGGTAACACTGTAAAATTGGTAAGTGGGAAATCCAGTTTTAATTAGTCAATTAGTGGCCCAAATCCGTAGCTTTACTTTGTTATTCAAAGAGCTTAAAAATAATAATTATTCAAGCATAAGGTTATACCTCTTTAAGATTAGCCCATCAGAACTAATCAACCATTTTCTTATAATATTTAAAGGATATTGAAGTATGAATCCTAATCTGTTAAGACATATACCTTAATAGCAAATACCTTTAAGAATTTCCAAAAGAAACTTTGGATCTTTGGTATTGAAATAATTTCCATATATTTCAACTGCCTTTTGTTTGATTTTAACACTTCGCTTACTAAACTTAAAAGATTTTATTTTCTATATTTAATTTTAGTATTTAAAATATTATTTCTGATTTTAACTAATATTTTACTAATAACAGTATTATATTTTTTTTTTTTGCTAATGAGTAACGGGTATAATTAACTAGCTTAATGTATTTATAATTTGTGAAATGTTACAAGTAGAATATTGCAAGTATCACCAAACTATTGGACTATTTCGGTTCATATTTGTATACTTTTCTTTAATTTTCTAGAGCATCACTCCAGGTGTGACCGATACGGATATCCTGCCTTCCGGTTTCGATACGCTGCCGATGCTAAAACCGGATGACATCGCAGCGGGCATTATGTACGCCCTGGCCACGCCCCCTCATGTCCAGGTCCACGAACTGACCATCAAGCCGCTGGGCGAGCCCTTCTGAATCCCTCCGGGAATGACATAATAATAATGGCATAATGATGAATAATAATGGTGAAGTGCCCACATTTCAGCGAATATAGTGATGACCAAAATTGCGTTCTCTTTATTTGAAAATAACTTGCGATGGGGTTGGGTTAGTGACACTTGCGGCAAGGAGTCCAGAATGCCAAAAAATACGAAAATAAGTTAACATTAGCATGACAAGCCCGGCAGCAACAACAAGTCATCCGACGAGGATGTGGCTTTTGGTCGTGAGAGGGGGTGAGGGGTAAAGCCCAGAGAAGGTGCCGTGTCCACATCCTCATCCGCATCCGCATCCACATCCTCATCCGCGACTGCAACAAGAACGCTCTCTGTCAATATTGAAAGCGTACGCGTTTGACATATAATGTAATATAGTCGCAACCCAACACCCCGCTCCCCTCCAAACCACGCCCTATAAAAAGGGGCGGGATCGAGGGGAGAGGCGGTGACTGAGGTTAGAGCCAGAGTTAGTTATATGCACAGCAGCTGCCGTCGAATGCACCCGAAAAAATATTAAGGAAAGTTGCAGAACTGACACTTGGGAATTATAACATAAAATGGAAATAGTCTATTACATAACATAACGGGAAATAAAAAAAGTTCAAGTCAAGGACTATTTTTAGAATTTTATAATGGACTTAATTTTAGGAATTAAAGCCCTAAACAGAGGGTATTAATCTAATGCACTAAATTTAAGTCCATATTTGTTTTCGCTTACTTTTTCGTAGCATCTTGGTCATGTTTTTAATTGTTATTTAGCTTGCTTTTACCTATGGTAAAGTATTGGTTGATTTTTAAAATTAGTCTTTGAAATAAGAAACTTTACACACGAAAATAATTATAATAATAACACGGCAACTAAAAAAATAGGGAAAATATTTATTGAAATAAGAAATCCGTCTCTTGAAAGATGTGGTATTCTTGCAGTGCACTTTGTATTTTGCATTATTTTTCGGAGTATTCTCATCTTTTTTCCCGGGTAGCACACACGCGGTTTATTCCTCGATGCCGCCTTCACCTTGAGCTAAGCCGGAGTCAGACAACTTTTATGACTTTCTCGCAAACAGGAGCAAGGGAAGCACAAGGAGCAGCACCAGCAGCAACAGTAATGGTAATGGTGATGCTTATGCTTATGGTAACAGCGGCAACAGCAACAGCAACAGCAACAGCAGCAACATCAGCAACAGCAGCAACATCAGCAGCAACAGCAGCAACATCGAACTTAGTTTTGCGTCATCCGCGTCACGCCAAGTTGTCAATGTTGCATATAAACACGGTGTTGTCAATGTTGCTGTTCTAGAAAGTACACTCCGAAAAAAGGTTAAGAGCTCCAAAAGCAAACGAAGTATAACAAAAATAGTAAAATAATATTCTTTATTTGAGGGAATAAAATCAGAACCTTACCTATTTGTCTATTTTATTATCCATATGCATGGGAACGGTTTCCGGTATTTCTTATTGGTTTGTTTTCCTAATGTATTGGATTAATTGTATTGCCAAAAATAAGTAAAATTAGGACATATAAAACAAACGAAATTTAGCTACTCTTGAAAATAAAGTTATCAAGGACCAAAAATCAACTTTAATTGGACTTTTCGTGTATTCCCGACAAACAATTTTGTTTGTTATTTGAACTAATGTACATATTATATATATGTAAATTAAAAAATGTTTAATGATGTGTAGTTAAAAAACCTTAACTTACAAATATAGTTGGGTAATTTTTACAATAATTATAAATTTTAAGCAATTTAAAATATGAACCAAAAATAATATGAAATATGAAACCCAAATACAACAACAAATTAAAAACTTATAAAGAAAAGAATTATATGAAAATAAGGACCAAAAATGGTTTTATTTTAATGTTATGTTTTTATGGTTTTACACAGGCTTTTATACAGAAAACTAGAGCAAAGTATTTTGTTTTCCTTCTAAGTGTATTGCTTGTGATGCTGCCCCTATTGCAATATTGCTGGTGCAAACTTGGCAGAGAAGTGGGGCATCGGCATCTCGTTTACTTGTCTGTTTCACTGGCAGCATTTCTGCGTCGCTCCGCAGGACCTCTTTGAGGAATTCTGAGAGGAATAGGGCTAATAATGTCGCGGCTCCTTGTTGTCCCGGGCTTCGATTTTCCTGGCTACGAATCATGGCTACGGTTTTCCGGGTTTTCTACTTGAATCTGTCGAAGAAAATGCGCCAATCGAGCCTAATGTTAGGCAGCATTATGATATGCTTTTGAACAACTTTTTGTTTTCTTTTGAGAGGTCTTAAAGACAATTTCAAGAATTTTGATTTAATATATATACATTTTTAATTGGACATTTCAAAGTTACAAAATTACAAATTAATTTATTATTTAATTATTGTTTTTTTAATATCTCACGATAAGAGCGTTCAACATAATATTTCGTCGTCAATAAATAAAAATGGCTAATCAACTAGAATTTACTTTTAATACCTTTATTGTCTCAAAAAAAAATTTTTATTTTAACTTATCTGCTTATAAAAATTATGCAGATTTACATTATAAAAATATTTATTAAGAACACAATCAATACATAAAATATTTAGTTTAGAATTTTTTTTTTGTTGATGCTAAACTATTATTTTTGTTCATGTTTCTATTATTTTCTCAACAGATTTTCGACTTTATGCAAATGGGGCTATTTTCCACAGGGTCAGGCGTCTAACTATTTTCATTTTATGAATTCCTTATAACATATTTCGCAATTTTTATTTTCACGCATTTCAATATGCATGGCATAAGCACAGTATTTGCAGTGCGTGGCCAATTCCGTTCATGTTTCATTTCCGCTTCCCCATTTCGGTTATGCCTTAAAGTGTTTTTCAGACTTGAGCTTTTGCTTCTGTTTTTTTCTCGTGGCAGCGGAAGAAATTTATTTTGCGCTCGACACTTGAACTTTTTCCTTTTCATGCGCGCCTCATTCTCTTGACCCGCCCGGGGTCATGAAGGGGCGTAACGGGGGGCGGGGGCGTGGCCATGGGTTGGGGGTGGAGGTCTGTTAGTGTTATGGCACTTATTAGTGGCCAGCTTCTAATTTGTTTTTAAATGTGTAGCCCAGGGCGAAGTCTTTTAAGTGGGCCCGCGAGATGTTAAAGTTGAGGTTGTTAAGAAAAACTAGCATTAGCCATGTACATTCAGGGAATGTTTGTGTGTAATGCCACTTAAAATTTAATGATTAATAACTGACGACTTCGAACGCCTAAGATCAAATTGTGAACTCCATAAATGCCATTTTAGTGAAAAATTTAATATTAACGCATAATCAAATCGGTGCTTAAAGGACACCCGTTCGGGAAAGAAATGTGTATTGAATGTATTATAATATAAACTTAGTTAAAACCCAATCTGACTAGGCTCGTCTTGAGAATGTGAAGCAATTCTATTTAAAAAGATTATTTTAAATTTTTTGTAATATTTATATAAATATCGCACTGATGCGATCCTTAAATGTTTAATCTCTGATTCTTATATATAATACACAAACAATTTTGTACATTCTTTTTTATGTCGATATCCACTAACAAGAAGCTAACAAGAATTCCATTCATAAGTCTGTATGATTTATTTTATTTGTATCATACTACATTTCAAAATTCCCGAAGTTTATATTTCTATTGGTATGACGAATTTGAGCAACTAATCATTTTTATTGTTTGACCTTTGGTAAAACGTGAAAACACATATAAAACTGATTTAACAATGCTGTCAACTGTGTAAAAACTAAATATTAAGATGGATATCTAAGCATTTGAACAATCAAAGTCATGAGTTTCAGCGAATCCTGTGAATCGGGTGAAACAAGGAGCATTGAGGCCTATGCCATTTAAATTCAAATTGGACAGACACCAAAAGGGACCAACACACACTCGCACGTGCCACACACACACACACACACATTGACCCCGGGGTCCTGTCACCTGCCACGCCCTCGGTCCTTCGCCCCTCCCCCTCCCCCTTTCCCACGAAATTTGATCAAATTTGTGCTGCATACTTCGGGGCGCCAACTTGGAATTTACATTAAAATTAGGCGACGCAATACCGGCGTCCTATTACGCTAATCAGCCTGTCTCGGCTTCTGTCTCTTTCTACCCCCCTCATCCCCTCTCTCTCTCACTTGATGACCATTTTTTTTTTGTTAATTTGTTGCCATTTTTGTTGTTTTCCCAGGGACTTTCCCATGGGATAAGCCGGGAATCTTGATTGATTTGCCGCGACATTTTGGCTTGTCACTTTTCCCACCCGCTTTTCCCCTGTCTTGCGGCTAATTAACATAATGCGGACAGTTTTTAATAAGTTGCGGGTTTCGGGAACCCGAGGGCTTGGGAATTTCGGTATTCTTCCGGGTGATTTTCGCAGACTCACAAGTGGAAGCAGGTGCGGCGAATGCATTTGATTGCCCAATGTAGTAGTTGCCTTTTAATTAAAACTTCAATTTGAGCCGAAGATGCAGACCCAGCACGCCCGTCTTTATCCCCAATTTCCCCAGCTTTCCCCGCTTTCCACCGCCCTCCCTCGGAAAACTCAGCTGTGACTCAATCACGCGGCTCACATCTCGCAGCGAAAATCTAATTAAACAGCTTCGTGGATGTCTCTCAGTGGAACTGAATCTGTGTCTGCGTCCCAATATCTGTGTATCTGTACACCAAGAAAAGTTTTAGATTAGGCGAATGGTATAATTAGTATTAAATTAGTATTGGCGAATCGTATTACTTAGGTCATTCAAAAAACGATAGTCAAATTAGATTCTGCGAAAGATTACAAGAAACTTTATTTATAAAATAGTTTCCTATTTTGAAAACCTTTTATCTTGCTCACCTAATAAAAAAAAAAGTTTTATCTAATTAAAAAATACTTAAAATTAATTATATATATATTTCTCACCAGTTAATAAACATTAGGCAATTAAATCTAATACTTTTTCTGATTCAGGCTGCCTAATCCTTTGAAATATTACAAATCGTTAATAATATAATAAATAATAAGGTGTTTCCATATAGTGCAAACCAGTGGAATGTTTATAATTTTTCCCATAGGAAAAAACTATATTTTTTAAAGTAAAAAATTAGTGATTTTTTAAAAGATTGGCTAAAAATGCGCATAAGTTGTTATTATTCTATAAAATTTAAGACGACACAATAACAAATGACAAGACAAACATATAGAAGGTAGATGTGTGAGTATATAAATGTAAAATGCGTACTACAATTTAAGGGGGAGGTATAAGGCACTTGAAAGTCAAAAATGCCGATTTTCGCCTAAAACGTCGAGATATTGTTTGCTCTAAAAATAATAAATTAAAAAAATTTTGGTTGAGAACAACTGTGCAAAATTTCAAAACGATCCGTCCCATAGATTTTGCAGGAGAGCATTTTAAAGTTTTGGACACCCATACAAAACGAGCTAACTTACCTACATTACACTGCCCATAAGTTCGGAAGCTTTACTCGGATCGATCTAAAACTTTATCACAATATTCTCAAGATGTTGTGCATTCAGAAAAAATGAAAAGAAATGCAAATGCCCCCTTAATAAACATATAATTCAGCAAACGAATTTATAAATTATGCTTAGAAATGGTAAACTTAGAGCAATGATGTGAATTTCTTTCGGTGTACTTATGCCACAATCTCTGTGCGTGGCATTGAACTCGATGCGATTTGTCTGCGATTTCTCGGTTCGCCACCACAAGCTGCTGGGAATTTAAGTTACGGTGACGCCCACCTGTTGGGTCGAAGGTTCCGAAGGAAACCATCTATTTGCAACTATTTCCTCGCTTGATCCAATGTACCTAATCCGGTTAGGGTCTCCGAAATGGTCATAATTTCGATAGGGGGCGATAAATAACACAGAAACCAAGCAGGTTTATTCGTGTACAGTGTCCTAGAATGAATTTTTCCTTATTTTTCATGGAAATTTTATAATCACGTATGAAAATCACAATAGCCATAGGTAATTGTGCTTATAAAATTTTGCCTTATAAATTTTTATTGAAATAATCATTTAGTGTGCTCAGATTAATAGATATATATAATTATATAAATATATATATATATATGTAGATATTAATATAAATCAATCAAAGCATATATCAACTATATTCTGTCCATCAAGCATTTAGTCACCCTTTGACGGGTCTATTTAATATCGGAATACCTATTTTGGCTAGCTATAAGATAGATTTTGTGATTTCTACTTAAAACCTTCCCATTAGCTCCATATTATTGTATTTTTTTAGCGAACAATACGCGTTATGGTATTTAAATCTAACAAAAAAAAACCTGTTGACCTTGATTTATTTATTAAATTTACACTAATAACTAATGTTTTCAATGGCTTTTAATTTTCACTTTATGAAATCAAATTTGTGAGGAATAATTAAGAAGTCGTTGGTTTTAATTGGGAATGGTTTGTCTTAACAAAATACAAAATAAAGAATTAAAGGTTTTTCATTAAAAAAGTTTAGAAAAGGTGCACAAGAGGAAAATAATTTGGAAAAAACACAAGAAATGGTCGGTGCTATTACTTTGACCGCAACTGTTCTCTTCGCTCCTTTTGAGACTTTTGTGAGCCGGACGCTCCACCGGAGCTTCACTGTCGTATCGCTTCGGGCAATCCGCTCAACTTGCATAATTTCCGCTGGGCTTTCTCGGCTCCAGTTTTTCCTTTTTCTTTTTTCCGCCCTTCCGCTTCCGCTCCCGCGTTGTGACAGCGTCAACTAATTATAAAGTTGTGAGCGGAAACATTTACAAAACATTTAGTGGAAAATGCATATTTCCCAGAAACGTGTGCGGACTCGGTAATATGTGAGTTTGTCTCGAATCTCGCTAACGAAATCAAAAGGCCAATGTCGGTTCGGTGGTACCGCTCCCGCACCCGCCCCCGCTCCCCCATTTCTTTCCCCGCCCACAACACGTAGGATGGGATGTGATGTGATGGGATGGGATGGGATGGCCAACCAACCGGGCATGCAAATGCCTCCGTCCGGCGACCGTCCTCGACCATGGACCGCAAACGAGCTCCGGCTCTCACTTCTCTTCCTGCCCGGCATCACACTTCTCTCACTCGCTCCGGTCCGGAAAATGGAAAATGGAAAAGTGGGGGTCGCACTCGTCTCAGATTACAATTGGACATACCCTCTCCAAATCACTGAATAAAAAACGTATTTCAAAATGACAAATAGTCAATATTTATTAAAACTATTAAACACACAATTGAAGTGCAATTACCATTTCTTTATCCCTTTGAATTGTAAGCACTTTTAGATACTTACATATTTTTACGATTTGAAATCACTAAATTATTATAAAAGTGTTTAATGGTACATGAACAATTTACTCCTATACTGTATACGCATAATCATAATCACTTCTAAAAATATCTTAGAGAAAGTAACTAAATAAATACAGTCATCTCCCGCAATAAGTCCCTCGGACTTTCGTATCCAAAATATATGTTGTATACTTTTGGGAAACTTTATAAATGATTTCCAAACCCTTCTGATTTGATACATATAACATTTTTATATATTATTGAAAAACTAATTATAAGTTATACAAGTTTAAATAATCTGTGTTACCACAAGCAATCTCTAAAAACTATTTAATAATTAGCTTATGGCATTTTTCAGGCAATATTTTTATTGTTTTTTAAATTACAAAATATATATCAAAAAACGTGTGAATTAAAGGGGTTCGAAAAAGGATAATACCCTCGACTAGGGTATACAAAGCGAGGGGAAAATGGTGGTAAGCGCAGTGAAAAAGACGCAGCACCAGATAATAAATGTCAAGCTGGGTGAGACGTGGGCATTGTGGCTTATGGGCTTGGAACTTTTTAAACTCCATGCATTCCTGAATACGTAATCGTAGTATCTGCATATGCGTGCAACGCACTCTGTCGCCCTCTCTTTCCCCCGCAAGCCATCCCTGTCCCTCTTCATCCTCCCGAATTTTGCTGAATTGTTTTTTTTGTATAGCTGCTGCGGAAAGATAACAACGACTAAAAGCAACCAAAACTGCGAAAATCTGGCAATTCATTCTATAAACGAAACAATATTTGCTACATTACCCAAACAAAAGGAATTTTTTGCTAAATTAAATATCAGAAAATAAATAAATAACAGGTAATTATTGTATTTTGATAGTCACATTTAAAACAAAATGACATATACTTAGCATTGATTTATAGTACATAATGCAACCAAAAAAATCAAGTTACCATAATTTTACAGTAAATTAATTGTTCAATTTGATTGATTCAATTCAACATATACTTAGCATTGACTTATAGTACACAGTGCAACAAAAAAAATTCAAGTTACCATAATTTTACAGTAAATTTATTGTTCAATTTGATTGATTCAACATTTTTTTCTTAATTAAAAAAAATCTTCAAAAATAAGATAAATGGTCAAAGAGTAACTTTTTTTGCACACTAAACTTTGGTCTTTCTATATGTTGAATATAGCGTTAAATAGCGTTCTTTTTTTGAAACGTTAGAAATTTGACGCTGTGTTTGTGTAGTTGTGAAACGAGTAAAGTGAGTTAAGTATTTAGTTCCATGTTCCCAGAAGGATCTTTTACCGGGACAGTTCACTTGACTGGCAACCATTGCAACATTGTGTCAAAGTGTGAGTGTGATTCGTGGGTGATTCGTGGATGGGAGTCCAGCTACTCGGTGGATGGCTGTGGGATCGGGATGAGGCGACCCCGGTGGTCGCAGCTGAGGCGGAAGGGGGACAGCATCTCGCGGGTGTCCCGCAGGATTTCGGGGTCCTGCTTGGCGGCGTGGTTGAGGCCGTAGATGATGAGCAGGCACATGGTGGCCAGGGAGAAGGCGAAGGCGCTGTGGCTGGAGAGGATGCGGAACAGCAGCGACTCGCTGACCTTGGCGTCCCGCCACCAGTGGCAGGCGCTGATCGCCGAGCAGGCGAAGATCGCTCCCAGGACGAGGCGCCAGCGGAAGGAGCTCGGCTTCTCGGCGGTGGTCACCACCTCCGCCAGTCGACTCTCGAAGGCCCGCAGGTCCTCCGCCTCGTAGTCCACCATTCCGCGGCCGAAGGAGGCTTCCTGGACGTGGATGCGGTGCCTGGAACCTGGATACCCAATGGATTCGTTAACAATCTAATTACAAAGGCAGCGGCATATAATTACCTTTGGGCTCCAGACGTAATGTATATGTGGAAAGTGATGAAATCAAGCTGTGATGTTCAGGGACAGAGTGCTTTGTTTGAATAAAATCTTTCTAGCAAACAAGGGGCAAACTAAAAACTTATTTCCCTTCAAAGGAAATAAGAGCTCCTTTGTTTTTGTTATATTTTATTTTAATTATTATTATTTTTACACTAAAAAATGCTTTTGTTTTATTTAATGTTGATCCTTATGTTGTTATGTAATCAAAGCCTATCTTTTGAACTACTTTGTAAAATGTAAAATTTGTTTTTCCTAAAGGCATCTGTTTAAGAGCTGCAAATCCCATTTTCGAGACGCAAATGTACAGGACTTCTACGAATTTCACAATATGGATTTTTCTATTGGGTGGAAGTCAGATAAATTAAGCAATTTCATTAGGCCAGAGTTCCCAAAAGCAAGTGTAATTGGTAATCGCTCAAAGTGTATGGTTTCTCTAATTTCGAAGAACCGGCCAACTAATCCTCAAATCCCCAACCTCTATAACTCTCGGCCGGTTAATGAACCCTTACGAAATTGTTATGCACATGTGAATTATAAGCCTGAAAATGCGGTGGAAATAACAGCAAATAAGAACAATACCAATTTGAGCATAATACGGCAACCGGCAATTTGCACCCATTAAATCTGTCCGTTGAAATCTGTGACGGGCATGCTGGACCGGACATAAGCACCCAGCCCCGCCCCAAATGGGCGGTGGTGTGATTTGGGGTTACTGTCACGCGGATTACCATTCGGTTCACCTTCGCTGGGAGGACCGGGATTGTTATGGAGCCATCGTGGATATACTACGAGTCCACTGCCGAGCACAAAAGTGCTGCTCAATCGGCTGGGACTGGAGTCCACCCATTCCCACACCCGTTCCCACACCCGTTCCCACACCCATTCCCACACCCATTCCCCTGGAATGCATTACGAAACCCCCAGCCCCATTTATTCCGGTTCAAGTTGTTGCGGCCATGGCGACTACATGTCTGCTAGAGATGGGTTTTCACCCATTGCATTGAGCACTCAAATATTTTCTATTAAGAATTAAATACTAATTTTCTTGGGACTATTTTCTAGAATAATTTAAAATAAAAGCACTTCTTCTTGTCGGACATTTATGGTATATACACTAATATACTTTACTATTATAATATGCTACTATATATATAAATACTAATTTATTTATTTAAAAAGCATTGACTTAAAGGTGCATATGGTCATTGATTTGACCTATTTGGTACATTTTGTAGTTAGATCACCTTGAAGATGTAGACTTATTTTCCTTGTTTAAGAAATATAATACTGAATATTTGGTTCACAAAGTATTTCTTTCGTTATATACAAGGACAATTAATGGAAAAAACAGGTAACCCGTAACTTAAATTCGATTAATAAATTTATATCTTACATATCTTGAAAATATTATCCATTCTTTTCTATTTTGCCCAAAAATAAAGTTAAAATTGGGACGAAAGTGCACTGACAAAACACAAAAATCATACTTTATATAATTTCGCTTCGCATAAATAATTCCCAAAAACGAATCTGTGAAATTTTTATTTAAGTGGTACATGTTGTACATATTGAATTAAATGTGAAACAGTATAATGAGCTATAAAATTGAACTTTTTTTTGGCATGATTTAATATTATAAATACTGGTTTTATAATATTCGTGTAATGCTATTTGCTAAATAACTTTCGTTTTAAGTGATCTAGAAAATGCAGCTTTTGAAATAAGATATATTTAATAAAGCTGTTGTCTTAGAATTGTAAAACCTTTAATTGGCTTTATTTATTTCCCCCGATATTTTCCCCGATATCCGAGTCGCATCCCTGAAGCGTTTTGACTCCCATTGAACCGTGGCGAAGCGTTCTGAAAGCGCTGACAATTCAGAGACATTACATTCTTTTCCATGTACATGTTATGCAATAAATAGTCCCGTTTTATAATAATCTAATGGCAATTGTGGGCGACAGTTCTCGTTCTCGTTCTCGTTCTCGTTCTCGGTTTCTCCCTATTTTTTTTTACGGGCCACTACATTTACCCGTCGCTGTCGATGTCCGCGTTTAGTAGTCTCCGTTTTCCCAGTCGCCTGTCGAACGTAAATGGCACGGAAAGTGAGAAGGATGGGAGCAAGTGGGGGGGTATTGTCGGACAGTTGCTGGACCTGCCACGCCCCCACCGCCCTCACTACGGGACTCTAATAAAAATGGCAACGAAATTATGCAATTAGTGGCGTAATATGAAGCACTTTACGGGCGTTGTGGGCGTTCTCGTTAATAAAGGTTCCCCCAGATTTCCCCATCTCGCATCTCGCTCCTTACTGCCAGCTACCAATTTTCCTTTTCCCGGGAAAAGAGACAAAAAGTTTCCCCCATGCGAGGGGAAAACTCGGCACTCCTTCTGATGATAACGATAATGAAGCGGAGGGCGAGAGATATTCGACCGCAGATTTATAGATAATCTGCTGATGCCGAAAGCTTTATTGGCCATAATGTCAACTTAGGTTGTAAATGACTTTACAATTTCGCTGCTCATTTATTTGAGCAAATGGAATTGTTTTCGCTGTGATTTAATAACGAGCAGCTTAAGAGCTTTGTTAAGATGTTAACTACTTGGGAAATATGGTCGAGATTTCATTTGTGGATTTTCGGGACATCAAGTATTGATTAAATAATTATATCAATAAGTTGAACAATATACAGTTTTTGTTATTCATATAAAAATGAAGCTTAGAGATTTGTATTTCACATTATTTCTTTGGTAAATAATATAGAATTGCCATAATAGTAATTTTGTTTCACTTGTTTAATTTACATTTAACATGTGAATAACACACCTAAAATCCAGTGTGTGTTATTTTACGAACACTGCCTTATTTCGTTGTTATGTTTATGAATTACCTGCTATTCAAATATATTTAATTATGATGACAGACATTTCCATTGCAAATTTTACAAACAAATTTTGTTAAGTCTCAGGTAAATTATTAAATAAATATTCCACACAATAATAACATTCCATGAGTTTCTCTGCTTATTATCCTGCGAATTGGACTTGTTGAGCATGTTCGCAATAGCAGTATTGTGAATAATTTCAAATATTTGATTACATTTTCAGCGCATGAATGTTCCCTTTTTCCAGTGGCTCCTTTAACCCGCAAGTGGGCCTTCTCAAGTCGCCCAATGTGCGACCTCGAAATGGCAAAATGGGAAAATGGGAAATGGGAAATGGCAAAAAGGGCAGTGTGCAGCGAGCCAAGAAAATTCTGCATAAGGAGCAGGATGTAGTCGCAATTTACGGTCCTTGCTCCCTCTTCTTGGCCAGGTATTCCAAGTGGGTGGTTGGGTGTGTGGGTGGATGGGTGGGGGAGTGGGTGGATGGGTGGATGGGTGGCTGGGTGTCCTGGGTGTTTGAGTGTGTCGTATTTTCAAGTAGCGCGTAACCTTGGCGTCGCCGTTTCTCCCTTTTGCTCCTTTTATTTTTGCTAATGCCGCGCCGCTGTTGCTGCTTAACGGTTTGCTTTGCATGTGGCCAGCGGGGGCGGGTTGTGGGTGGTGGGTGGTGCAACCGTTACCGCAACATCGTGGTGGGTGCCCCACCGCCCCCTACACATGTTCGCCGTGCAGCGTGCAAATACTTGTCAGTTGCAGGCCAGATAAATGCACTGCCAGAAAAGAGAAAGACTTCATAAAGTGTTTGACATTTTGTTTTGAATATTCTAAAATCTATAGAAAAATAATTAATTGTATTTGTTTTTTTGTGCGTGTCTTTGAAAACCTTTCTTTAATTTTCCATAAGTCTCTAGATATTTAATAAAATATTCTAATATATAAATTTTTACATTTCCTAATTTTATATTAACGCTAAATTTTAGAAATGATAAATTGAATGTTTTTTTCATGATTTTAATATTAAATTCAAGTTATTTAATAATTGTGCCCTAATTTAGATAAATCGATAAATGTATAAAATTATACTGAAATATGCTTAAGGTTCTCTATATTTAAACAGAATTTAAACAGAATTGTCAACTTTAATTATTTTGAATAGCAGGAAAACCATGTCTGTATGGATTATTTCAAGCTTTTTATAATGTTGACATTAAAATGAAATGTAACCCATTTCGTACGGTGTACAATTAATTCGCTGTTGGCGAAAAAATGTCATAACATGAAGAGTGATATTCCACGCTCCAATTACGAGCAGTCGTGCCAGAGCCTGAGCCAAAAGAAAAATGTGCAAGCAGGAGCAGAAAGGAGTGCCACGCCCACTTGCATGCCATGCCACGCCTACCCGAGCCCAGGACCCGGAACCTTCCCCCACCCCCCCCTACCCACCAACTGACTGTGCATGCATTTGCGCTTATGTAACCAATGTCATCGTTATTTTTAACTTAATTTACATGCTTAACTAAAGTTGTCAGAAAATTATGTTGACGCATGCAGCTTTCAATTATGTTGCATACTCGAGAGGGCCCGTCAACGTCTCTGTGTGGGTGTGGCTATACCCCCCGTGTGTATGTGTGTGTGTGTGTGTGTGTGCGTGGGTGAGAGGGGGTGCGTGTATTGGTTGCGCTATGGGCAACATGGCGTATGAATTTTGGTCTGACATGTGCACATCATATTATCATAATTGCGGCGGGTGTACGTGAATAAACCAAATGAATGACAGTCGATGCCTGAATGAATGCGCCCGAATCCTCTGATTTGCATTTATTTATATGGAAGCTTACCAGACGAAATTTAGCAAAGTGCAATATCGAAGGAATTTGACTAAATTTCCATTACTTATTCCCCAACTCTGTGTTGATGTGGGTGTAAAAAAAAGGCGAGGAGCTTTATTTATATTTATTTAATATTTAATTCTTTTTAGGTCCGTTTTAACATGATGGGAGGAATAGTTTAAAATGACGATGGGCCCACTTTCGTTTTCTTGTCCGCCTCTTAGAAACTTTATTCAACCAACTTAAACAAGGATACGCAAAATTTTTCAGGAGACGATGACCCACAATGCTATTGTAAACCGCAGATTATTCAGGGCAATCCTCCTCCTCCAACATGTAAATAAATCGCGGTTAAATAAAACGATTTATCCATTTAGATGGGTCAAATGTAACACGGTGTGAAAGTGTTTATAATTGTATAAGGAGTAATATTACAGCAAAATTAAAGAAAAATCACCGACTGTACGTAATCATCTTTTAAGACCTATATTTCAAAAGCTTTTAATAGCATTTAATATTCTCTGATAATTATAATATCAATTTCCGTTAAACTGTTACATGTTTCAGAAGAAAATAGCATTAGTCTTTATTATACAAATTGATGGATAAAAAAGCATAAAAATAAATAATTTTGCATACTTAAATCAAATGTTAAATGTTAAATGTTAAAAAAATGTATTTTAAGTCACATTAATTAATTATAATTTTTCCAAAAGACTTAAACCGCAAGCATCTTAGGTTAAATTCTGTTTTCTCTCCGTGCACGGAATACAAGCTCTCTTTATTACTAAACTTTAAATGATTTTATTTGTAAAAAAAAAAGCAGTCCCAACCAAATTAATTGCAATCGGGGAAAGACTTAATTTAAATTAACATATATCAATGTCAGCTCTTTAAATGGAGCCCATTTAAGTGCATTTTCAGTTAACAAATGATTTGGCGCTTAACCTTCGTCCCATATGAATGAGCCGAAAATACTTTCCGTTTCATTTGCCACACGGCACACATTCATCTTAATGGTCGACAGACTCCTTTTGCCCGCTTTTCCATTTATTCCCGGTTTTCCCTTATTTTTTTTGTCCACTGTCTGACCGTTGCCCTTTGAACGCAGCGCGACAATTAAATTTAATAGCAACGCAATTAACTCTTAATTTCTATTTTGCTGTTCGTTTTTTTTGTGCCCTCGCACTCGGACTTGTTTCGCCACCTGCTGACCCATTGTCTTGGTCACTGAACGACAAATATTTCAGTTCTCCCTGCTTCCTCCCCGGAAAAAAACGGAAGTCCAGATGATGGATTCGATAGTCACGTCAGTTGAATACCTCATATTATCCATGAATAATGAAAAAGTAATAAGTTGTAATTACTAAAATAAGAACTTATAAAATAATACTGCAATTTGCTGCTATACAACTTGACTTATTCAAACTTTACTTTGGGTACATTTAAAATAAAATAAATGGCTTTTAAATTGGAATATTTCCTAACAATTATAATTCCATACTCAGCCAAACATTATTTTATATATATTTATCTTTGTTAGATATATTTTTTTCTAGATATATCTTTGTTAGCATTTTTATTTTATTTTAAATGCAGATCGATTGGTGCTAAGCCCATTTTTTATTTTTTAAACGTTACTAATTTTTGATAATATGCTTTATACTAATACTCCTTTGAATTTTACATGCAAAGGGTATTATAAGCTAACTCACTTTCGGACTGCATGGAGAGGTATTTGTCCAAAAGTATGTGTTAGGTAGTAGAAAGCGTTTCCGACCCTATGTAAATTCTTGATCTGCATCTACTGTGCATATCTCTCCAAAAGCTAGAGATTTGGCATCCACAACATTAATGGTACATAAATCTTAATCTTATTTAAGATTTTTTTGGATAGAAGTATTTTGAATAACTTATAGAAAGCCTTTATAACTTGGCACCTGAATGCACTTTTCGTAACACTTTTTTAGCAGGTATCCCACAGTCGGGGAATGCAACTATATCGTTCTTTTTGTTTTATTAATTAACCAGTTGACCAAGTTGCGACTGTGTCGGGACACACGGACTGCCCACGGACCCAGGGTGATACTCCGCCGTCCAGGACACCATCACCACCGCCTTCTCCTCCCCCTCCTCCACAAAGGATTCCCCCGGCGCTTGACTAAAATGTGCGGCAAATTGCGTGAATTATTCCCCGGGTGGGTGTGTGGGTTTTCGTATGGGTGTGGGTGCGCAAAGGTGTTGGGCTAACAGGGGCACCAAATTGAAATGAAATGAAATGCTTGGGATCTCGCCGGGCCGACGACCCTTTGAATTACTTCATTAAATTTGCATATTAGGTGCGGATTTGGTTACATTTACCGCACTTTTTCACCGCTCCCGGCTTTTGGCTCCCGTTTCCCGACTCCCGGCTCTTTTCTTTTTTTGCCCCGCCGAGTACACAAATGTTTTCACATATTTCGCACCGCTTTTTGCCGACATTTCGACCGACAACTGTTGCCCTTGGCCGCTGGGTCCACAGATTGAATGAGAATAATGGGAATCCGCTTAATGGGCAGCCTGCGTCGTCGTCGTCGTCGGCTAATGGACGTCATAAAGTGTCGAAGCCGGGAAGCTCTCTGCTAAGGCACTCAGGTGGGCAAAAAGTGTTGATCTGTTTGCCGTAAAGTGCCAAAAGCGGCTTAGTCCCACAATTGTTATTTTAACAGCTGCCCGCTATGGCACTGTGCACTATATGACCTGGCCCCCGTGGAAATCGCCCGAGGTCGTTCAGTAGTCGAAGTTAAGACTATGCGCTTTAATTACAGCTTTTTACGCCTCCGTGCCATAATATACATATGTATATATTATTAATGCTGCATTAAATTGTCAACCTATCTGTCCTTTTCCTCTTTTATACTTGAAGGTCTTTTGACATTTCGTTTGCATACATCTCTTGAGGAAACTTGTTCAGATAATTTAAAATGGTAACGCTTGGTAAGTTTCATTAAGAACTTTTCAAGTTGCAAATTTTGAAAACTCCGTACCAAAATTTTTGTTTCCAAAAATCTTAAAAAAAAAAAACCCCTTCGATGAACTGAGAGGTTATATTTTTCTGTTGTACATCTTAAAATAAATATGTGTTACATATGTATGGACAAAATAGTCACTCTTTTTCCTGAGCGTCTTACTTTGGGAAAGTTTTATTATTGACCCATTTTTGCAAACAACAATACGGAAAAAATTAGCTCGATTTTTCGTTTGTTTAATCAAAACCCTGAGAAACAATAATCGCATGGTCTTTATAAAATTGTCAATCAAGTGGCATTCACAGAAAAAAATGTTTAAAAAAACAAATTGGCAAAAAACCCCTTATGGAAAATATGTTGGCCAAAATTCGGTAAAAGTCAGGTCGATATTTTTAGTTTTTTAATCAAAACCCTGGAAAAAAAAATTATCTCATGTTAGAATGTAATACCTAGTTGAATTCGTTATACAATTTTCAATCAAGTAGCATTCACAGCTGAAAAATTTTATTTTTTGATCAATTTTTACAATGAAGATAATCTTATAAAAAATGCCAAATTCGTAAAAAAATTATTTTTTTCAAATCTCAAAAGGTTTAACGAACAATAGTCATTTTTGTATAATAAATTCTAAGTTAAAACTTTATTCTAGTTGTATTATTTTGAATGTTCGAGCTCAATAGACTCAATAGACAATAAGCGCTAATTTACATTTAATAACAATCATCTATTGAAGTTACAAGGCCAAGTTTTTTAGGCTCCCAATATATTGAGGGCTCCATTTGTGAATTAAGTAGTGCTATCTATTTTGTTCTGGCTGTTCTTCCCTAAAATATTGTTACCCATTAAAAGTAATAGTCTTTCCACAGCTTACATGCATTGATTGCGTTGCGAAGTCGACGGAGAGCCTGTTGCTGTGACACTTGGCAATTTGGATTATGCCCCTGCCACGGAGATCAGCGAGCACTTGACAATGCCCCGCCCACGAAGCACCCGCCTCCTGATCCTCCGCTAATCCCCAATCTCGACGCCCGTGGGTACCTGTTAAGTTCATGAGCCCGACTATAGCGCCAATGGCATAATCGTGGCCATAATCAGGCGTCATCAGAGGGGTGGGGGGGAAAAGGGGTGGTGGCAACAGCTTTGGGCCGGGCTCGCAAGGTCGGCCTAGACAGCGAAAAATTCAGAGACGATGCAGCCCGCCAACTGCCGCCCCCCGCCCGATGCCATAAATTAGAAAGTGTCAGGTTCGTTACGTAAATTACCTGGCCCATAAAAAGAGGAGCTCACGAAGTGAAACGAGGGGCGAGAGCCAAAGGGGGCGTGGCAAACGCACCCAACAATGGCAATAGCAACACAATGCACCGCAAAGAATAAAATTTACATTTTGAATAAGCATTTGGTTTTTATTTATTACGTAAAAATTAAAATTAATTAAAACCTTTAAAATTAACTTTTAGAAATTGTCTATCTAACGTTTTTTAAATATACATTTAAAATCAGTGTATTTATATTTGTATTCAAAAATGCAAGCACGAACTTAAGATACTAAAATAGCCTGAAATACATAATAATTGAGTATTATATTTTAATTTTTTTTTTAGTACCATACAAAATATTATTAAATTAAAAAATATTTGTATAAACATACAACATATATGATATATAATATATGGTCTAATAAAAAATGCAAGCCCTTATTTTAAAATATTAAAATTGCACAATACATAATATTATTGAATTAAAAAAATCGTATGTGTTTCTTTATATTTTTTCCAACAGTGTTTGAATTCTTAAAGATTTAAATAAAAAATATACCATCAAATACTTAATAAAATTCCGCTATGTATATAAATTAAGATATAATTTCAAATTTGTGGAATTGGATATGACTGCTATTTTTCTCAGTGCACAAACGGCGATGGCAGCAACAACAAAACAACAGAAACAGCGGCAACGACAACGACAACGAATTAATGTCTTTTTATTTGCGCCTGGCGCGCCGAAAGGGCAAAAAGATTTGTCAAGGATATTTACGGCATGGCGAAGGCGGCGCTTTTCCAGAGGGCGTGGCCCGGCGTCTGGCGCGTTTTGCATGAGACAGCAATAGATGTGGGGGAGCGAGAGGGAGACAGCGACAGGGAGGGAAAAAATAAATAAAGATGCTGACCCAGAAATAAAAATGAGATTAAGTGTGATTAACACGCTGCCGAGCTTAGACGCCGTCGCAGCCGTCTTCCATATTTTCAATCTGTGGGTGCTCCCTGTCGTTACACAGGGAGAAAAGTCTAGTGCAATTAGAATAAATATGTTGAGTAATAACTTGACCCTTTAGAATCTAAATGTAAATTTTAGTTCTGAGTTGGAGTCATTTTTTGTGGCATAAACTATGAAATCCCTTCTATAATCTCTAATCTTTAAAAATCTGCATTAAAAAGTACTTATTAGAATAACTTGCGAAACATATAACATATAAATAGCATAGCTTCACTTAACTAATTCTACGTTTAAAATATTTGCTAATAAATACATTGGTGAGTGTTAACCCACTTAAAAAGATTGAAGAACATAGATATTTTCTTATATTAGAAATCATTTGCTTAAATGCGTATTTTATTTACATGTTTAATGGTATTTTTGTACTCTTACAGGATTTTTTCTAACAAATTTTTTTAAAGCGTGGCCATATAGCTAAAACCACAAATCTGTTTTTTTTTGTTTATTTTTTATTAGCATTGGACAACTTTATACGAAGTTTGCAAAAAATACAATAACTTTTTCGTTTACACAGCGGTTTCAGCCTACCGAATAGAGCGTACATATAAACGTTGTAATAAAGGACCTAAGTCAATGTTTTTTTTTGTGTGTATGTATGTGCGTTGGGCCTGGCATTAGCCGCATTATGCATTATTTTCGCTTTCACAACTCGAAAAGGAAAGCGAAGAGCGCGAAAAAGGAGACCCGGCAAAGATAGATGGAGTAAGACAAAAGGCCTGCCCGTCCACCCTATAGAACCCATGGAACCCATGGACCCTATAGAGCCATCATCATCATCACCATCTTTTCGCTGGCGTATCCTGCATCTTTCGGTTGATTCAAGTTTATTCCTGCCGCGGATTTCCCGCCGACGGCAAGGGGGAGTGGTAGGGGGAGGGGGGTGTAATTTATTTAGTTACAACTTGATTTGCATAAAGCGAACATTTACTTTTTAATTAGGTGTAAAATTTATGCACTTCACTTTCATTTTGGCCATGGCTTTGTTAATTCCTTTCAACTGACCCAAGGACAGAAAGAGAGGGCCGGAGGTGTCTAGAAAGAGAGGGCCGTAGGTGTCTAGAAAGAGACGCAGTGAGAGCGAGTTTTCGAGCTTTCGAGTTTTCCTTGAGTTTTGACAAGGTTCTTGAACTGGAGTGGCGAAAGTTACTGGCAATCGATTTGCCCGGCGTTCGTCACTAAACATTTGGCTTGCTTACATCGCTGGCAAACACTGCTCGCAATTTTCCCTCCTCCCACAAGAGCAGTTCAATGAGTTTTTCGGGTACTTGTTGAACATCCCGGCAACTTTAAGGCTTAGGACTGCAAAATGGTATATTGGCATTTAATTGTACTTCACGGCTGGCAATTAAGTAGGCAGATTGAAAGAGTGTTTTAATTTGCTCAGAAAATTGGCAAGATGGAAAAGTTTCCAGATTATGTTTAACCACAGATTAGGTTGGATGGCAAGGCAAGTACTTAAGAGAATTATTAAGAATTTAACTTTTTATACCCGTTACTCGTAGAGTAAAAGGGTATATTGTATTCGTGCAAAAGTATGTAACAGCTAGAAGGAAGCGTTTCCGACCCTATAAAGTATATATATTCTTGATCAGGATCACTAGCCGAGTCGATCTAGCCATGTCCGTCTGTCCGTCTGTCCGTCTGTCTGTCCGTCTGTCTGTCTGTCTGTCTGTCTGTCTGTCTGTCTGTCTGTCTGTCTGTCTGTCTGTCCGTATGAACGCTGAGATCTCGGAAACTATAAAAGCTAGAAGATTGGCATTTTGCATGTAGATTTTAGAAGTTCCTTCGCAGCGCAAGTTTGTTTCAAAATGGTGCCACGCCCCTTTAACGCCCACAATCGCTTATATACGATTTTAAAAATTTAAATATTTCGGAAAAGTAAAAATGCAGTTTTATTGTGTTTATCAATAGCTATCGAAATGTAGAAGAAATTTTTCAAATCGGACCATTCGTTAAAAAGTTATGCGTGATCAAAGTTTCTATCTCCATCTCCCTCGCACTCCCTTTACCCGAGTAACGGGTATCTGATAGTCGGGGCACCCGACTATAGCGTTCTCTCTTGTTTTTAATTTCATTCGTTCTATGGGTTAATAGTCAATAAAGAATATTTCGAAATTTTTTAGTTCATAAAACTAAAAGAAACTTGTTAAAATAAATATTTGGAAGCTTAATGTTTGTACCTATAGGCACTTTCTTGATTCAAGAAAAGTTTTCTTGTTTTGAGCAAAAAAATTCCTTGAAAATAGCAATCTTTTCTTGGATTTGGAAAAAAAAAGTTTTATGGTGAATTTCTAAAATTTAGGGTTAATTTTGCTATGAGTGTAGTCATGTTGTTAAATTGATCAAAACAGCCATTTTTAACTTAAATTTTATAAAACGCTGATGTGGTAATTGGAATAATAGAAATGTTAAAATTTCGTAACAAAATGGTATATTTTTTTAAAATAAGTAGTATTTTCACTGCATTTTCGAAGTCAGTAATAATAAGTTTAATATTGGATTACATTAAATAAATAAACGTGCAGTCTATGAGTCAAGATCTGAGGTGAGTTCCTGGCAAAAGGCTTAAGTTATGCCACCAATGGCTCACCGATGAATTCAAATCAAGTCCATAAACGCGACATAGCTCTCAATGGGGACTTGGCTGAACGGTAATGTCATTCCATTTGATTCGATGTGATTGCATTTACCCGGCCAAACAAAATCGTCGGTTGCCGGTTAAGCGAGCTGTGAGCGACATCAGATTTACGCCCCGGCTTCGTCTTCGTCTTCGATTTTGATTTCGATTCCTACTCCTATTCCTATTCCTATTCCTGTTTCGATTCCGATTCCTATTCCGATTCCGAGGCCACATTGTACAAGGATGAGGATGTGGATGAGGACGAGGACGAGGACGAATAGTTCGCTGGCTGCTGAGCGGATTACCCGATGTCTCACCGCCTCAGCACGTCCAAGATACATTTGCCGCTCTCAACGCTCCTTGGAAAATGCCACCGCCCCCCGAATTTATATCGTCCTGGTGGCTGGTGTGTGGAAATACTTTTGGGCGGGTAGTTAATCGGTTTGCTGGCACCGCTCCCCCAATCCCCCGACTTGCTGTTCCACCTGCGGAGGCGACTGGGACTGACGAATCCAGGTGCTCGGGCATCCAGGACGAGGACGTGCCCGTGCCACAGGCCCACTTAATGCAGCACGCTGAGGTGCGATAAGGAATTTCTAGATTTCTCTTATGCCACACACTCGCACATGTGAGAGTGATGTCCTCGATACAGGGAGCCCCTCACAAGAATAATATAAAGGAGTGATGTAAAGGTCCCAGAACTTGCACCTTTTTATTTGTCATCGCAAACTATAAAGGACTTCAAAATTTGGTGAGCTATCGCAGAGTAAGCCAATTCAGTCTGATAAACTATTAGCTATTAAATAGAAAGTCCTAAAAAATGATAAGATTCAAAGGTTAACTTAAGATCTAGTGATCTAGGTTTTAGTATAATATAATCTGTTTAGTGGGCACTTAAATCTAGAAAATGTTAATGTTTTTTTTGGCGAAACAAGTTTTTTATTGAAATGATCTGCCTTGATATTTAAATATAAAAGTTAAATAATAAAGGGTTGGAAAGGACTAGAGTTACATTTTAAAACTATGCACTCAAATAGACTTTCATAGTCTTACCAAGTTGAAATGTCTGTTTTAATGCAGTTTGTGTTATTTAATAAATAAAATTGCTGTGGATATGAGCAATTGAGTTGTGAATAAAGTGTTATTCTAAGATATAATACCATGTCGAAAGCAGTGTAATATTAATGGAGTCTAAGCACCCTGTTCTTTATTCGAATGCGTCTCGGTTTTTATTTTCGTTTGCTTTATTCAGTGGCAACTTTTGTTGCTGCTGCCTTTTGTGTTGTTTGTGTGCGCATTTCAGTGCCAACAACTGTCAATCTTTCCGCTCCTCAGCAGCGCCGTCGAGAATTACCCAAGAAGCGGCCGCCCATTCTCCAAGCAAGCCCTCGAGCTTTTCCCGCTTTTCCTGCTTTTCCCGCTTTTCCGCCGCCCCGTCGTCGCCATCACTTATCCGCCATGTGGTCGTGTGTTTTGATACACATATTGTATCGTTTTGTGGCACAAGCCCAGTCGAGTTTCGTACGTGAGTAGTCGTCAGGTGTGAGGGGTAGGGATGGGGGGGCGGCTCCTTGGGGGCAGGGGCAGGGGTTAGGGGGTGGTGGAAAAAGGGGGTAGGCTGGGGACCCGTTTCGGCATAAGTGCCTGTATAAAAGAAGTCGACATTTATTTGCGAGCATGTTGTAAATTGTAAATTACATTCCTAATCTTTGGAAGGCCGCTGATGCGCAGACATGCCACCCAGTTTCCCACCCACACAACCCCCCCACTCCCAGTTTTCCCGCCGCCCATCTTGGCTTTTCCCAAATGACGCACAAATAGACAGCCGGCGAGGAACAGGCACGCACTTTTGCTCATTTATGTTTTAAATTTCATTTCGAGACAATGAGTAAGAAAAGGGGGGCTGGCAAAAGGAAAGTGGGTGGAAAACTCGGTGGAAATTCAAGGAGTACCGTTAAGTGAAGTAGGGACAGAACAGGAAGGTTACAATTTAGACGCCCAACTTCAGATGTCCTGGTGCTTAATGCTTTGGGGACTTTTATCCTTGTGCCTTGATTTGTATATATTAGTGAGTGTGCTAGTGTGGGTAGTGTGTGTGTGTGTGTGTGTGTGTGCGGGGGTGTGCATCTAATTTACAAGTGTGTGTGTCGCTTAAAAATCTGCTACAGTGACAATGTCACGTTTTGTGTTAATTTAATTACAAGAAACCATTTGTAAATATTACGACGTGATTTGCAAAGGCACGCATGTGGCAGGACCCCCTTCCCCCCTACACCCCTACCCCCATTCACAGTTATTTGCCACGCCCTTTTGTGAGTTCCGTGAAAATGATATATAATTTTCAAGCATTTTCATTTGCATTTGCAATTCATACGCAGCACACACACACACAAGCGCACAGATAAATGTCTTCGCGCAGTTTGTTTGCATACTTTTAGGCAGCTCCCAACCCGCTGGAGTCCCCCCACTCCCCTTCCCCTGTGCAGGGTACAAATAAATTCCCTTCTCCGCTGAGTCTGCTTTGCAGAGCAACATGTTGCCACGTGCTGTTGGATGCGCAGCATGTTGCCAAGAGCCTGTGGCTGCGCAGCATGTTGCAGCTGCTGAATATGTTGCGTAGGTCAGGAGGTTATGGAAAACGTAAGGAACTTAAAATACGTATTGATGTTGTTTTAAAACAATATAAATACCTGCAAAATGTGTATTAGCTTTATTTATTGTAGTTATCCATAATGGAATTCTTAATAGAGTATGTATTCAAAGTGATATATATTTTTTATTCGAGGCAAAGAGGTAAATGCTTATTTCTCCCGAAGAAGGTAAGGAGGTAGTGAAGTAAAACCAAAAAAATGTGTATCCTTAAAATTCAGAAAAGAAAAATAAAAAACAAAAATATTAAAAGCCTAATTTTTGTACTTGGCTAAAGGATTTTCGCTACAAGATTTTGAAAAGGTTTCGGCACTGAGATAAATACCTATTTGAAAAGATTTAATTTCTTAATTATAATCTCCAAAATATTGTATTCTGGAATATAGAACATATCCTTTAAATACATTTTTTATATTGTACCTTCGAATATTACTGACTACTAACCACTCTTAAATTTTAATGATTTCTTTTCTATAATTTTTAAATTTGTATTGCCTAGTTTAATAATTGTGAATTTGCTGTAAATATATTTGCGATTTATTTTATTAACTTCCTAATCTCCTATTTATTTTGTTTTCCTAATTATATTTTAAGATTTCAGACTATTTATATCCCGATTTTTATTTTCCTAATTATTATTTTCTTTTTTTAATTCCCTTATTTTGCCATTACATTTCCTAATTCGCATAGGGAACAAGTGTTGATAGTTATTCAAAGTGGTCGAAAGATAAACCGAAATTGGCTGACAAAGTGCCATTGGCTTAACACAAATTTCGCAAATATGTTAATAATAATAATGAGCACTCAAAGAGCTTACTACTTGTCCGTCAAATAGATTCCCATTTTTGGTGCCTGCTAATCCCGGGGATCCCCGGAATACCCCGCTCACATCCACATCTCGATAATGCTGCGGCAATTAACAGGCCGTAAGTTCAATTGGCTATAAAACACAATTTGCATCGATAGGCGCCGCAGGCTTTGTGGAGGGATTACGAAAGTCACACGTGCTCAAGTCAAAGTCGATGAATCAGAGCCATTACAGATGCGATATGTATCCACCGGGGATTAGTTGTGTGTTATGCAATTACTCATGTGGTTGGGTGACTGAAGGGGGACGGGATGGAGATACCTGGAATACCTGTGGTAAGAAAGCACCTCGAGTGCACTTTGGGTCGCCTCGCCTATTACTTCTGCTAATGGCGTGCAATTGCAGGTGGGCGGTACTAAAATCCGGGCTAAACACTTAAATTAAACAGCCGCCAGCACTCAGGGCAATTCATTTCATTTCATTTCTCCCACTTTTTGGCCCGGCAATGCAACAGCCAGCTGCAAATCTTCAAAGTGCAGCAGCGTGACAAGCAACCCTCACCGTTTCCATTTCCCATTTCCCATTTGAAATATCCCATTGCTGAGTTTTCCCCATTTTCCGACTTGATTGGGGCTACTCCTTAAATTTCAGTGCAGGATTAAATAGAACGAAATCTTTTATTATCAGTGAAAAATACTCATATACTCCTTTTTTTGCCATTTAAAAACGTATTTATTACCCTTCTCATAGCCAAAAAGTTTCCAAAGGATTTCATTTATTATAAAACTGATATTTCTTCATTTGACTAACCATTATAATTGATTCAATCAATTAAATGGAATACATTTCTCAAAGGAGTCTAATAAATTAATTAAAATCCCCACTGGGATCCATAGATATTGTTGTTGGCCTCCTCGCTAGAAACATCCTTTGGAATTTTAGGATCCTCGGTTGAGATCTCCAAAAAACCCGTGGGGATGCCTTCCTTATCGATAGTATCTATGTTCAAAGTTTCAGCTTCCAGTGGAGTGTATTTCAACACAAACTTGGGAATACTGTCCTCAAAGTCAGTGAGTTCCATTGAAAATTGTGCTTCTATTGGGAAATACTCATCGTTGGGTGGTTCTGAGAAATAGGTCGTGATGCCATCCTCATCGCCAGTTTGAGCCTCCTGTGGATCACAAACCGCTACCACATCCTTGGGCATATTATCGTCAATGTCACTAACTGCCATTAAACTTTCGGGTTCTAGTGGGATATACTCTTCATTAAATATGTCTGACAAATGTTTGGAGATGTTATTACCTTTTACTATGGTTTGATTGTCATCCCTGCCATGAAAGTACAAAAATTCATTGAGAACATTATCCTCAAAGTCGGCAACTTCCATTGAAATTGGAGGTTCCAGTAAGTTGTGCTCCTCGATGGGAATGTCTGTGAAGTAATTCGGGAGACTATCCTGATTGTCGTCAACTTCCACTGAAACCTGAGGCTCCAGTGCATTGTATGCCTCGCAGCGGATTTCTGGTAAATATTGGCGATCTAGTACCCGCGGGTCCTTATCGCGGTCCTCCCCAGAATACAGCATTCGGTAGGCCTTCTCAGCCTCCTCATCGTCCGCATCCTGGTCCTGATTCAGATACTGGTCCAGATCCACGCCGTCGTCCACGAACCGCACGTTGTGGTACTTCTCGTAGAGCTGGGTGTCGGTCACCACCGAGAGGGTCGACCTGGGCAGGCGGAAGTCCATTTGGTACGGCGGCTGGATCTCGTGGGCCTTGGGCACGTACTTGTGGCCATCGCGGATGCCCAGCTCGCGGAAGTCCTTCAGCGTTATCGTGGACTTCGAGGTGTGCCAGCTGTTCAGCAGAATCACTTGGTTCTCCATTTGTACTTTCTGCACTGACAATTAAAATCGGAATTGCACTTCTTTTTTGACAGCTGTCACACGCTAAGATAGTAACTTTATTCCATAGTGTTGGTTAGTTTCTTGGTCATGCTTTTCTTTTCAAGTGTTGGCTAATTCCATCGATATGGCCAAATCAAGGAATGGGCTAAGGTTTGCGACGGAAATCAAGTCTAACCCTTCCAACATCCCAAAGGTATGCAGCACAATTGGCATTTTCAATGGCTTATTTGTACGGAAACCTACAAAGGCCGTTATTTTCAATTACAAAAATGTTATCATAAGTGTTCTAAGATAAGCTGCTCAATCAGTCTTTTCTAAACGTAAGGCTTTAGCTTTGAACTAAAATAACTTACTTTAAAAATTCAAAAAATCAATATACATTAAGAATAGTTTGCATTCACGGCATCTTTTTGCATCAAATGTTTTAGCTTGAAGTATTTATTTTGTGATGCTTAAAATTGAAACTGCCAACTTTAAAGTTTTTAAAAACAAACTCTTTAAATTTCAATAATTGACCTATAATGAAAGTGTGTATCTTATCCAACTTTATCAGACGACTATATCTTCTATATGGCATAAGAACGATTGAAAAATCTATATGGAAGTCATGTAGAGATTACATATTGTTGCTTGTAAAAATAAATTCATTTCGTATAAATATTTCGTTTATAAATAACTTTATATAATATAAGTAAAAATCTGCAAAAATGGGTTTTTAAAAGGTAGTTTTTGTCAATTTAAAATTAAAATTGTTGTTTCTGGTTTTATTAAGAAGCATTAAGAAATGTAGTAAAATTTAATAGAATTGTTTTAAATGTCAATTGAACATTTTATTCTACAGGGGTTGATTACCAAAGCTGGTTTTCTTTTTTATTAAGAAGTGTTTATATTAGAAACCCAAGAGGAGAATTACTTTAAAAGTTAAAGCTTAAATATAAATTTTAAGATTTAAATATAATTGTTGTGACTTTGGTTTCCAATTATTACGATAGCGTCATAAATAGGTTTTTTGGAAAAGTTAACAATTTTTCTTAAAATTGTATGTGGAATTGGAAATGTTGTGTTGTTTTGATTATTTTGTCCAAATATTATTTATTTTACGTAATATTTAGCTATAATTTTTATACAAACTTAGACTTAATTAAAATTCATTATGGTATCCAATGTTTCTTCAAAGATTTTTAAAGATGTCTGTTTTGTTTCTTGAAGTTGGTGTTATCCTTGGACGGGGGAAACCAATGTTGAATAGTTTTTCACGAACCACACCCAAGATTTCGTCATAATGCCGCAGAGAATTGGTTTAGGTTGGCCTTAGTTTTCTGGGTTGGTTGGGATTGATTTTCTTGGTTTTCGCAATCAAAAGTTTTGTTCCCACGGCGCGTTTACACTGATTTCCGAGCCCCACACACACACACACATACATCCACACACACACACTAGCACAGCCGTACAAACACACATGCGAGAAGCTTAATTTGCTGCAGTTTTCCGGGGGAAATGCGGGGGCGGTGGGAAAACGGGGGCTGCCGAGGCGATGTCGCGTCGTTGGAGTATAATAAATTTTTGTGTGTTACCAACACTCTGACAAATTAATTAAAATGATTGGCCTGCTCCGGAGGATGCTCTCTTCTTCGCCTTCACGCCCCCCCCTTCTCCATGTCACGTTTATGTAGATAAGGCGTTGGTCGAGGGGGGAGGTGGGTGGTTTTTCCAGGGGGTTTTCCCCCAAAAGGGGTTGCGACATTGGCGACGTGTCGCTTGCAATTAGCAAAGTAAGCTTAATGTGGGTTTCACTTGAATTACTTACGAGTGTCGCTGCGGCAGCAAAAAGCAGGCGGTACAGTGAACACTTGACTGCACCACCACTGCTGCTGCTGCTGCTGCTGCTGCTCATCAATTGCGACGTGCTGGCAAATGCAGCTTCATTTATTTTACTCAAATTTCAAACTGCAACCGATGCACTTGCACATGGAAGAGGGGGCGTGGCGGCCATATGCTCATCGAGGTCCATCGATTCGAGGACGGTTGATCCTGGGGGAAAATGCTGTTGGGAAAAGCTGGTGGTGAAAAGCTGTGGGAAATGCCGGAGAAACTCCCACCTGACTTGCCAGTTGGGGAGGGGGAAAATGCGGCCAGGAAAAGTCATTAGATTGCTCGGATTCTTAGACGCAGTTTAAGGCTATCCAAAATATTATCTTTAAGTGTTTAAATTAAGTGTCATTGTTTTTTATGATTATATTTATTTACTAAATTATCTTTATATGTGTAGGAATTGAATTGAATTTTAGTTAAATTTTATTTTTTTATTTTAAAAATTGCTCTTTTTATTGCATATTTATTATATTCCAGAGATTTAAATTTCCATTATAATTTCTTGCAACTTCATGAGAGTATACAGTAAAGAATAATTGTGATTTCTTAGCATTTTTTTTTGCTCTGTCTCAAGCGAATGCTTTTCGGTCACTTGTCGAGGTCACCCTGGTGACCCCACCCAGCAGTAATCAATGCAATTTGCTCACGCCCCCTATCAGTTTTCGATCAGAAGCGTTAAAATTGTTAAAATGCAAATGACAAGTGGCAGGCGAGGCAAATGAAAAGTGCAAACAGAACTTGGGCGAAAGTTAAGAGAAGTTCAACAGCGATATGGATGTATATTCCGATATATATATATGGATATATATGCAAATTGCCAGACGGGGGAGTCTTCACAAAGGTGGGGGGGTTGTGGTGTTCATTAAGGCGTTGTCACCGAAAAGTGGGCGTGGCGAAGCAAATGAAACACGTAACGTGAAAAAGTTGTGTGTCCAAATTGCAAACGTGCAGACACAAGGAGGGGGTGGCAGTAGGGGGGGGGGGGGGTGGAGAAAGTGTGGGTGGGGGGTGGTAAAAATGAAGAGGATATTTTGCCACTACTCTGACGGCGTTTAAGAAAAATGTCTGCCCTTGTCGTGTGTCATTGTTGCTCTTGCATGCATAATGACAAAAATAAAGAGACCAAGTCACAGCCAGTCCAAAAGAAAGAGAGGCAAGATACCATGCCCCTCCGCGCGTGCGAAAGAGATGGGGCAAAGTGCACTTGGGCGACAATTAGAAGAATTTTCTCCATTTTATTCGTTGCCAGTGCAGAAAAAAAGGAAAAAAGGAAAAACGATGAGGACGACGACGACGACGACGACGACACGACAAATGAATGTAATTGTGTGTGTGACACTTTCGTTTTCCTCTACGGACACTCAAACGCATACACAGAGAAAAACAAAAGCAAATAATTTATTATGGTTTTACGGGCTCGCTTAAATTGATATAAAGGTCAAGAGTGTGCACGTGTGCTGAACGTGGATTTAGTCCGGAGTGATGTGCCCGCACATACGCAGAGCCTTTTGCCCCGCCCCCTTTTCGAGCACCCAACATACACCGACCACCGCCCACCACCCACCGCCCACTTTGCCCACTGATGAGCAGTGAGGTCTGAAACGAGGCCACTTCGTTACCCAGCCTGAACTCCAGTGGCCTACCACCATTTGGGGCGGGTACACTGGGAAAAAACTTAACTTAACTTAACTTAACAAAAAAAATCTGTGTAGAATATTTGTATATCTTATGTATATCTCGAGATATTCCAATTTTTGAATATCTATAAATAAATCAATTTTTAAATATTTTACTTAAATTTTTGTACACAATTTTAGCATACCATTATCCAATGGAAATTATACGAAATTCTTGATAAGTTTATTCACGATAACAACTTTGCTTAAAAATGGAACCATTTTCTGGAAAATTGATTTCAATTTGTTTTTAAATTTAACAGTCATTTAATTTAAAATCAAAATTGTAAGGCATTTAGAAATTTTAAAATGATATTCACATTCCAATAAAGTCGAGCTTAGAAGTGTCTTACATAACTTTGAAAATTAGAAGATAATCATTTATATCGTAAATAAAATATTGATTTAACTACTTACTAATTTACAATCGTGCTTAAAAATATATTGCTCTCATCCCAAAAGGGTCTCTGAAATAAAACATTCTCTAAAGGGGAAAGTTGGCAAATGAACTACAGTTTTTCTCTCTGTACCAAAAAGAGGCGGAGGCAGCGGTGGGGGGGCGTGGCAGGCGGAGCATGGACACGTGCAGCATTTGCAACTGGCGCTAGTCAAAAGTTTGCTCGGCCAAATTAAGTGTTCAGCAGTTTGAGTGGCTTTTGGATTATGGGTCAAAGCCCCATCCTCAACCTCAGACAGCTACTTAAATTATGTTCGGGCTTTAAATTCAGGTGAGCTGCTTGATTATCCCTTTAGCATTGCAAAAGTTTGGAGTTCTCAATTCACAGTTCTCAGTTCTTCAGTTCTCATTTCTCCAGTTCTCAGTTGAAGTCGGAGTTGCCTGAATTATCTTCGTTAGTTTCGGTCCTAAGCCGATTTTGCGGTGGCTGCCGCTCATTAAACAGACATATTCCACACCCATCCACTCGGGCTTTGCATAATCACATTATAATCAGGAATAATAAGTGTGGTTTTTCGTATATTTCCGTTTCGTGCAAAGTGATTACCACCGCAGAAGTAAACCTCAAAATGTATGCAATTGCAAAACATTCATGATAATTACATGCTAGCCTGGCCACATTAATAATGACGATTGCGATTACCATATGTCGACTGTGATTACCATTATGATTTTGATTTTGATTACGCTTTCTCGATAATGACGATACCTCTACATACGTGCAGCTCCTTTGCCAATCTGTTCATTACGGGTTGGCCAACAATTCCGGTCGACAAAATGGTAAAATACAGCTAAATCCATTGTCTACTGCGGTAAGACTTTTCGCAATTAGTTTATTGCGTCCGCCTGGTAACACTGGTGATTTCATTTTTCCAGGATGCTTCGGTATTGAAAAGTTTGTGAGTTGCAATATAACTTATTAAATGTTGTGTAATTTAAAGCAGCTACGGTATCTTCTGGTTGCTGTTGCCTTTTTGATGTTTTATTGCTACCCACTTTAATGTTGATCTAACGCATTACAGCTGAAAAAGGGGTTTACTTGTTATTTTTCAATTTCAATATTATATATATCAATAGTCAATATTTTCTATTAATCAATAGCATGGATTTGTGCTGAATTCCCCCCCCATTGATTTTGCATCTACGCACTCCAACAGCTGCACGTTGCTGATGTTGCTCCTACGCCGGCAACTAGTGTTGCTGCTGCCACTGCAGATGATGCAACTGCCGCTGATATATGACCGATGTAAGCTGCCATTTTATACCACTCTCGTACCTTCGATGGTCAGCGCAATTTTATTGAAATGGAGTCGGAGTCGAAGTCGAAGTCGAGGGAAATGCTGCAGGCATCGGCAACCGATTTGGGTTAATCTGAATGCGAATCTGAGGCGAGGTTGTAAAAGTCATTCAGTCAGGAAGCAATAAAATCATTTTACGCCAGTGCCATGAAAATGCTGAATTTGAATAAAGCTGCTGCGCCATGACAGACTGAGACTGAGACTGGGATTGGGATTGGGATTGGGATTGGGACTGGGACTCCATCGCCATCATCCGTGGAAAGTGGGGCGTGGCTCCTTCTGCGGGATTGGTCATGGCATCGATGGCGTCTTGCCACGTTTCCTCCAGGAACAGAACGGAAAATTTCTGCTGATGCAGCGACCAGTGGGGCACAGCTGGCGACAGCCGAGTGTGGATGCCACAAACTCCTTTCTGCAGGACTCTGCGTCAATTATGCGAATGTGATGTGTGTGGACTACGGTCTGGTTGGAAAAGCGCGCACTTACGCAAAATGAGCTCAGCTAATGCACATCGCATATTGAAGCAATTTCCCTCGGAATGGTTATCCGTTTCAATGCAGGCGGAGGGCGTGGCCCAACCCCTCGCCCACATGCTGCACTGGAAGAAAATAGAGTGTCAAATGGTTTACTTAGGCGTGATTTCATCATTCATAAATAAGAAAACATAGGCATTTTCATCGTTCTGCACGTTGCTCTTTCAGTTAAAAGTATACTTATTCGAAAACTAAAATGAAACAAATAGAAGGGAGATTTTCCATCTCGGACCCAACAAAATATACATATTCATTATCATCAGTCAATTCGATCTAGCTATATCTGTCTTAGTCGGAAATTAAAGGATGTATGTATATTTCCTTTAAAGTTGTGAGAATTATATTTTAATATTATAATAATTATCTTACCATTTTTGTTAATCTTAAAGCCAAACAAAATTAATGAAAATTATTTTTGGTTTTTAAAAAAATGCACTAATAAAATTACTATAAAGTAATTATTTAATTCATTTTCATTAATTGTACCTTTTCAGGTAAAATGAAACATTTTTTGTTAGCTGTTAAAAATTATATATATAAATGTGCGAGCGTTTCGATTTAAAAAACTATGAGAATATAATGGTTATTAGAAATTATTAAGACTTATACAAATGATTCAGAAATAGCTTTAATGATGTATTTATTTTATATATTTAATATATTTTATGTTGGTTTTGTATCGACCTTGTTAAACAATAATTGTAGTGTTATTGAATTACTCGAGGTCATACGTTAAATTAAAATATAACCAACGTATGACCTCGAGTAATTCAATAGCACTACAATTTTATATATTTAATTAAAGTGATTGGAGAGAATTTTTGGACTACATCTATGTAGATATTAAGCTAGATTTTCTCTGAGTGGCATTCGAAGCCTGAACTTTCGGCTTGCGAGCTAAGAAATCCTCATGCTGGCAGAGCGAACATCTTGGCCCTTTCTTGTGCCATATATGTCTGGTTCAGTGTGTGTCCTGCTCCGCATTTCCGGTCGGCATTTCGCATTGCCCTGGGTTCCTCGTGTCCTGGTCTTTGGGTCCTTTGGTCCTTTGCTACTCTCCCATTGTTGTCAATTGCATTGCAATTTCAACGTGCATTACCATGCCTTTCCTGCGTAATGTCTTCGTCGCATCCTTTGGCCACATTGCGGGCATCCTCCGTGGAATGTTCGTCCTGGCTAAATGCATTTATTAGGTGGGGGAAGCAGAGATTGCATAACTGTCGGTCAGTCGTCTCAGGCCCCATATATCGCCTCATATATCAGATGTGCATTACCCGAATGCCAACTTACAGCTAACCGAAAACAGACTGCCAATCATTTTGACTTGCAATAAAACTATTCAAAGTTCGAGAAAGTGCCAGTATCCGTAATTTGAGTCGGCCATACCGATGGGCCCAGAACAATGGTGCGTATGCGTAATATGTGCCTGTGGCCTCGGGATTAACCGCCCTCTATTGCTCTTGTACCCTCATAAGCTGCACAGTGGGTCAGCAAGTTATTGTTTTCATCAGAAAACCAGCATTTATTTCCCCTGTCTAGCAAGGAAACTATAACACGATTTCCAATATTGTGTTAGATTAACACCAATATAAAGTTTTTCAATATTTAACCAGCCTTTCTTGTTAAGATAAGCACATGAAAGAATGATTTGGTCGAGTTTCTGAAAGGTATTCAATGATATCGACCAAAAATGACACAGTCAGCTATTAGTTTAATCTGTTTTCACAAACAGCTCTCTAAATTAGAATTATTTCGTATTTGTTTATAAAAGCTTCATACAAATTTATTTGGAACCCAATTTATTTAAGAGTTTTCTTTTTTTTATAACCTTTCAGTGTGTATAATTTTGTTCAGAAGCTTGTAACGCAGTGAATGAGTCATGTATGTATATATATATATATATATATATATAAATATATCTGATCAGCATAACAGACATAACAGACGTCCGTCTGTTGATGAAATGATGGTTGTATATCATTTCGGATCCATCCGTAAATTACATCCTTTAGCTCTCATATGTATATTCGTGCAAGAGTATTAAACCTTCGGCTTTCGAGTTAAGCTTTCGTTCTCTTTAATAAAAAATAAATACAAAATTCAGCTTTAATAATCCGGTACAAAAATCTTCACAGAAGTGTGTTAAAAGGTTTCCAGTACATTCAACAGGGTTTCAATATATTTAATTTATTTTTCCAAAAACGCTATGATTGTGTTAAATTCTGAGTCCAGTGTGCAGTGGCCGAGATTGAACTTCTCCTGGTTTCGTTTGCCATTGATGTTATTGTGAAGAAAGAAGATTCTTGCCAATGGAAGCTTATTCAATACATTTGTGATTAGAAAATGTTCCCTATTTCCTCTCCTTTAACAAGCATAAAATCTATAATTGGAAAAAAGCAGAAAGTCGAATGTTTGAATACTTTTACTAAATGTGGATGAGGTTTTTAGTTGCCGAATAGAATATATAGAAATATATATATTTATGTATTGAATTGTAAATGTTTGTTATTTGCTTTTTTACAAACATTCTTTTATTTCAGTTAGATCGTGAGGCTGCAATCAAAATATTTGAATATTTTTAAATGTGTTACTGTTAATTACAACTGACACTTCATAAACTCAAGGCAAATATTGCTTAATAATTCATTAGACTAAAAACGAATCACAAGGCTCTGGTCAGTTTTAGAATGACCTTTTTGGTGAGAGTAGAAATATAATACATTTTAGCATTCATGCTGGGTTTATTTTAAACATTTCCACTTTGTCTCACTCTCAGTTCTTTTGTGGCTTTTTATGGCCACAATTTACATGGCTCTCTGCTTTCATTTACAATATTTTCATATCCACACACCACACACAGACATACGGCAGACAAAGTCCCATGTAATTTGCCTTTTACTTCGTTTTGCTGTTTCCGCTTCCGGTTTTGCATTTCGTTGTTACCCAAAACTTTATTGAAATTGTTTCATTTCATTTATCGTTTATATGTTTTCTGGCTTACCAAAGGACCAAAAATGCAGGGCCGAAAGTGGCTGGCCATATCGCTTATTCCCATCTCATCCGATTCTCGGACTCGGATGCTCATATTTCTTATTAACTATCAACTGGCACACAAAGGAGCCAAGTCCTTTGATTGGTGCCGATGAAATTTATGCATTTCCATTTCTACATTCGTTGGGAGAACAATTGGCAAATAAATATGTGTGGTAGGTGGTTGATAAACAAGAATGATAATTTAATTTTTTGCTGAATTTTGTGATTTTTAACAATGTAAGAAATTACGATTTAAAATAGATTTTAGTTCCATAATTTTACAAGGTAGAAACAAACTATAGGTACTCAAAAACCGAATTCTTTTCCTGAACTTAACCCTATCTTTTCTTGCATTCACAGGTGTATTTTTGCTTGTGAATAAAGTCTCAACGAGTGCATAAATCCGATTAGTTGCAGTTCGAAGTCTCGAGTAACCAAAACTTGGGTTAATATTTTTGTAAACAGGCTTCTCTGACGAATTTCCCATTCCGAATTCAATTCCAAAGAGCTGGGTGAAAGCGAAAGGTTTTCTGGTCTTCTGCCCCTTTTTCTTGATGATTATGGCCAGGCAATAATTCCATTGCCGTTTCCTTTGAGAGAACGTCCAAATTCAATAATTTACATGCAAATGCGTTGGGCAATAAATGTGCCAGCAGCAGTGAGACATGGGGCGGTGAGAAGCAAGGGCGTGTTCCGGCCAAAATCGAACTAAAAATACACACTCAGGCATATGTACAAAGAAATCGCTGCAAACTGGAAATGAGTTCGCGAAAAGGAAGCGGAAAAGCGGGGAAAATCGCAAAAAAAGTGGACGGGGACGGTCTGAGTTTAAGTCGCAAGCAGAGGCCACATCTGTTTTGGCATTTCGAGTTTACGCTTCAAAACAGGGTGCTACGAGCCCAAAAAACAATGAAAATGTATTTGTTCATACATGAAGATATAACTTCTTTAAAAATATTAGTTCTGTCTTATAATACGTGTACTTATAATATTTATAATCATTTTTAAAGCATTACCATTTTAAAGCTTCAAAATATGTTTTATTTACTATTGACGATGTTGCGATCATATATTTGCTAGATTTTTAGATTGCATTTAAGATATAATTTGCTTTTAAAAAGTTAAAAAAGGAAAAATTTAATAGTTTATTGATGAGTATAAGAAAAAAATTTATACAAAAGGAAAGTAAGCTTCGGTAAACTAATGGAATAGACATCTATATTGAAGATATTTTAACAAAATTCAAGTATTGGTAAATTAGTTAAAGCGAAAAAATCGATAAAATCTTAATCAGTATTTATATTTTTGTGATCTGATCATTTCGATAAAAAACTTTAGCTTAGCTAAATAGCTAAATAGCTATATAACGACATTGCAAATGTGGATATTCAATTTAAGTAAGATCTAGTATGTGCAAAGCTTAAAGACAAAATCTTTGTAAGGTCGGAAATGCTTTCTTTGCAGCGTTAACACTTTTTGAATTAATTTAACATACTCTGTGAAAGAATACGAAAAGTGTACAAAAAAGTCCACTTGCCTGCAGTTAAAAAACACATTTTTCTCGTACAAAAAAGACGTCCCTGTTAATGCAAATCGAGAACTGAGGAGATGACAGGAGGCACTTGCTCACTCACAGTCGCCCGGCCATTCGCTCGGAATTCGTTTTTTGGTCCTTTGGCTTGTCGCACAAATCCTTTTGACATTTTATTTACAAAACGCATTTGCCGGCAGCGGAAATTGGCACAGAGCACAATAATAAAGCCGCACAGGAGATAACAAGCGCAAATAAACGATGGCGGCGACGGCGGGGCAGGAAGTGAAAATGGATTTTCAAGGCTCAACAGGAGTTCGAGGAGGAGCCACAGGATCCCATTTTAGACCGAGTTTCCACTTAGCAGGAGTCGCTAATGAAGTGGCATCATAGATTGACAACTGAACAGCGAACACGGCCTAGCATAATGCCAAAGAGATTGGCAAGTATAATGCTTCAAACGACATCCATCCAATCATAAACTAATAACCAAGTACAAGCCAAGTGCACTGCGAAAAATCTTTGTATAAATTAGTTAAATGGGACATATATAAACACAATACGTAGGCAATCTTATTGGGAGAATAAAACAAAATAATCAAAAAAATGAAGAAACAAAAATACTTAAATGACACTTAAAATGGAACAAAAAATTCAGCTACTTATTCTTTTGAATTTCGATTCCTAGTTTTAATTTGCTTTTTAATAGTATTTTAAGAGTTGCATCGTTACTTCAATAAGTTTTAGCCAGTTTTATTTTGATATATTTTTGGGTATTAAAAACAAAGTGATTTTAAATTACCATAAGCAGTTTTCTACTGCTAAAACTTGAATAGATAGTTTATTTTTATCAATTTATTGCAACAATTTGTTTCGGTGTGGCAGGGGATTCCCCTCGCTGAGATCCAGGCTGAGCCCATCGAAATCCTGCTGGTTGTGTCCTCGGCTCTTTTCCTCTTTGGAATCGCGAACGTCAAGTGCAAGTGCAAGTGCAGGGCGGCTTTAAAAAAGGGGCGTGGTCGCTGCAACCGACACGAATATGAAGTCATGCTGAAAATGTGCAAATCGATGCGGATTGCCAGGCGGATGACAGCAGACGGTTTCGAGTGGTCCAAAGGGGGTTAAGGGAAAGGTAAGAGGACCCAAGAGTCGGGGGTCAGGGGTCAGGGTTCGGAAAACGTGGAAAAGGACAACAAATGAAAGTTTAAATGCGAAAGAAAAACTTGTGTAACCAGACACACTTCCTTGAAAGTATCTTAGATTTTACAGAAAATATATAGGTAAACTTAATATCTTTGTATTATATATATAATAAAGTTTAATAAAGTTCTGTTTTTTAACACTTGCTGAGTAAATTAAGTCTAAGGTCGTATATACTAATCAATTCAAAATATTTGTTGCCCTTGGAAAAAGTGTAATTAATAAAAGAATGTTAGTTAGTTACACAGAGAATTGATATGTGAATTTGATCGGATCGTTTAAAAACAGACGACAAAAAATATTATATAAATAAACTTACCACGCAGAATTAACCTGAACAATATGATTTACAATAAAATCACTAAATTTTTAAGCAATCAAATTTTACTACAAATAAAATTAACATTGATAATTAACCCTTTGCAAAGTTGTTAAAAAAATTTATTTATTTAAATATATAAGAGCAAAAACACTTATACACTAAAAGTTGTATCCTATAAAACCTAATAGGTTTATTTATCCTCTTTGTATTATTTGAAACCAGCTTGCGTATTGTTTATTTCTCTATTCATCTGATACATTAAAAAACAAGAAAGGAAAGCTAACTTCGGTCGGAGCCGAAGTTGATATACCCTTGCAGAATACTCTGTAAATTATATTCTCCAAAATTATTCATATAATGCATTCTTAATACTCATAAAAAATCCCAACTTCCTAACTTTACAAACACGAAAGTTATGGCATTTCCGATCAATCAGTTATATGGCAGCTATAGGATATAGTCGGCCGATCCTTATGAAATTTGGTAGGTCGGATTGATTGGCCAAATATAAAACCCATAGAAAATCCCAACTTCCTAACTTTACAAACACGAAAGTTATGGCATTTCCGATCAATCAGTTATATGGCAGCTATAGGATATAGTCGGCCGATCCTTATGAAATTTGGTGAGTCGGATTGATTGGCCAAATATAAAACCCATAGAAAATCTCAACTTCCTAACTTTACAAACTCGAAAGTTATGGCATTTCCGATCAATCAGTTATATGGCAGCTATAGGATATAGTCGGCCGATCCCGGCCGTTCCGACTTATATACTGCGTGCAAAGGAAAGAAGGGTGTGTGCAAAGTTTCAATTCGATAGCTTTAAAACTGAGAGACTAGTTTGCGTAGAAACAGACAGACGGACAGACGGACAGACAGACGGACAGACGGACAGACGGACATGGCTATATCAACTCAGGAGGTGATCCTGATCAAGAATATATATACTTTATAGGGTCGGAGACGTCTCCTTCACTGCGTTGCACACTTTTGACCAAAATTATAATACCCTCTGCAAGGGTATAATAAACAAAGTAAATTGAGGAGTGGTTGGCTGCGAAACAGAAAGTGCAGTTTTCCCAGGACTTTCGGGCTGTGCGATCCATCAGGGCTACAATTTGTCAGGCGGGCAGTCAGCCGTCCATCCATCAATAACGAGCTGGAAAAGCGGATGAACAGCCGGCGGACAACTCAAATCGGAGACGGCGTTAGTTTGTTTAGATCGCAGCGCATTTGCGGTGCTATCAATAAAACGGGCAGCCGGGCGAGCCAGTGAATTTTCGGACCGCTTTCCAACAATTGTGCTTAAACCCTTAAATTATCGGCCGAAGTTTCGCTGTATGCACATAGTTTGGCCTGTAAGGCGGTAAATCCGGCGCTTCTTTCGCCCCGGAAGCCTGCGGCTTGCTCTCACCTCCGAATTTCCGAGCTGCCGCCTCCTGTGCTTCTCTGATTCTCTGCTCCTTTCTTATCCGACAGCTGGGATTCCCCCTTTGTCGTCTCACCCCAGCCTCAAAATCGCCCAGAGAGCGAAAGCAAAGTATTAAAAAAGTTTTCAAATTTTCGTGAAGCCCGGCAAGTGCAGGTTGCTCTTTATTGCGTTAAAAATTTTCGCTTTCACAAAGCTTTATCTACGATTCAGCCTCGCCCTTTCCAAAAACACACACACACAGACACACACAGAGAGAAACTTACTATCGACAGTAGTGGGCGGTGGCCACGCCCCCCGGCGGTTTTTTCCATGAGCCCTGTAATTGATTTATGTGTTCAAACGTGCGTTGAACGTCTGCTTACAATTTACCGGCGGCCCCTGTTCCCGAATCACGTCCGAACCGTGGCCGCTTCAAAAAAATTATAAGGCCAAGATATGGGATTCAAGAGAGCAGACTATAAGATACCCATTTCTGAAAAGTCAGCTCAATTTACTGATTACACCCATTAAAAAAATAAAAAATAGAGATATATATAAATACAAATTAATATTATTATTTCCAAACTAGAAATTATATACTCTTGAACAAGAAATGTGAACTAATGTATTATATATTATGTTATACCTATGCTAGCAATATTATATTTACAACCTGGTCAATTTGCCACATGGGTAGCAGAAAACTTGTTAAGCTTTAAATAAAAATATACTTTTAAAACCAAAAAAAGAAATAAATAAATAAAATAAAAAAACGTATTGTGTGGCATACCAAAAATATATTGCATACTTTTAAGGGCTTTCTTGGAGGGCATTGTTTTAAAGTGTTATAAGGAAAAACTTTACAAAGCAAAAACACATCTTAAAAAAGAGGCTTATCCCCATTTTATAAATTTACACAAACTTAGTATACTCCCAAAATACCCACAATGCAAAAAGGAGACTGGCTCCCAGGAAAAGAACAGAAATGAAAGCAAAGGAGACATCACTGGCCGCATCTAGGAGTTCGCCGCAGGACTACAAATGAGCCCAAAAGCGGCGACGATTTAAAATGAGATCGAGAGTGGACCACGCTGCTGCATAATGGATGATTTGAGTGGACTAAATGTGCCCCGGAATACAAAGCATGAGGAACTCGCCGAGGTAATACAACAAAGAGATACTTAAGACATACTTAATATTAACAGGTCCTGGAGGGTAACCGCTTTACAAATGTGTTTGAAAGAATTGTGAATACATAATTTAGTATGTACAAAGAAATATTCATACGAATTCCAGAAAACACATATTATACAAATGCTACTAATTACACAGAGAAAAAAGTAGTTATAACGTGATTTGATGAAAAGGGAATTTAATTTCAAAGCTCCCAAACTAAATTCAACAAATTTTGACAAATTCCGAAAAGAAAAGTTTACCAAGAAAACAAATTTTTAAATTAAAGAACAAAATATGATCATTTGTTTCGGTTTTAACGGCTTAAAATTAATTTATACAGAGTTTTCGTTAAAGATATAACTATGCATCTAGCCCAAATTGAAAATGCCACTCGACAACAATGATGATTTCAATGGCGACGCGTTTATTTATTTGTTTTTCCGCATTCTGCCGCCGCTTATCTCACCTGGCGATGCAATCAATTTGCATGCATCGACGCGATGCTATCGCCATCCGTCGAACCGGAAAAGGCAAACAATTTCCGAGACGCCCGACAGCGACTTGACTGCAATCTTAAAGTTCCGGCTCCATCTCCATCAACAACTCTAGCCCCAGCTCCATAAAACTGACCACCAGGGACGGCGACGTGGCTCCAGATTGAGCACAAGATTGAGTTGAGCGAGGATAAAAATTTATGGAGTGGTCATTTATCACATGGCGGACACAGAGACAACGACGGTGGATCGGGTGGTGGTTTCGGTGGTTTTGGCGGTTTGAAAGTTTCGGCATCCACATTACGTGCTCTTCGTTATGCTCATTTCCATGACCAGAGCCATGCACGGAGAATAATAACAATACCTAAAATATACTTAAAATGTATAAAATATAGTGACAAGACTAGCCGATTGAAAGTCAAGTGCTGCCTAATAGACAACACACAAAGTACTTGTTAAAGTAAGGAGCAGACTTACTTAGCAATACTACCTCCACGGGGAAGCTAGAACCCGGTGGGAATTATAAAGTTGTGGAACTGGAATTTTTTCAAAAACAATTTTTTCTGAATATGAATACTAGACTATTCAAGAGTAACAAAAGTATTTTTTCGAGTGCAGCCGTGGGTCCTTCGATTCGCTCGCTCAACTGTAAGCAGCTATAAAAACCAATGGCAGCTGCAGAAACAGCATAATAACGGGCACGCTGTTGCTCGGTTGTTGTCAGTTGTTTGTTGTTGTTACGGTTGTTTCGCCCGCTCATTTACCGCTGGAAAATTTAAAAGTTGCATTTTTAATGGAGTTTCCTTGTCAAACATGACTTTGATTCCCTCGTTGGGCCGTCAGCTCACTACCCGGCTCTCTGATCATCCACTAATGTGATTTGTACTTGGATTGCCATATATATGTATATACGCACAGGCAAATAAACACACACACACACATGCATATATGTATAAGCATGCACACAGATACACTGCCACCCACACTGATGTATTCAAATGTTTCAGCATTTTTACACACATCTCACACGTCGAATTCCCCGCGGAATGGCAAGTCAAATGGAATGCCAGAATGGGAATCCCCCTCAAATCACACAGACACGCACACACAACACCCACACAGGCCCATTGGGACACACACACACACACGCACACATATCGAGGATATTATGGGCGTAAAAATCTGTGGCCAAGTGCCATCAAATGTTTGCGAAATGCGGAGGGAAAACAGGTAATGGCGACACTAAACTGTTTAAACTGCAGCTGCAAAAATTACGCAATTTCGCAGAATCGCTTGTTGATTATTTTCCAAACAGTTTTTAAATAATTTCACAAGCGGACTTAGTGAAAGATTATTTTGTTTTCATGCTAAAATTCTGTAAAACACTACAAACACTTGTTTTTTTAATCATTTTCTCATAAAACCAATGCGAAGTTTAATCACAATTATTTAGAAGTATGCCACTTACCAATCGGATGTCTGTAAGAAAAGAGTTGGGCCATTGCAAAGCCTTTTTCAAAAATTTGGAAAGGATAAAAAAATTACGAAAAATTGACCCAAAAATACAAACCAAGCTGAGAACACAGATTTTTAGAGAATTAAACCACAATCGTTTACAGGTGTCCCACTTTGAAATAGGATGTCTGTACGAATGGTCTTAGAAGTGCAGGTTTTTGGTCACTTTTCAGCAAATGACGAAAAATCGAATCCAAATAGCTTTAAAGCTGAGGGACAAGTTTGCCAAGAAAAGGTTAGACGGAAAGGAAAGACGGTTATGGCTAGATCGACTCCAAGTCGGTCTGACCGAATATTTGTTATTCACAGAAATAATAAAAAAAGATAAATATTTCTTTTATAAGAAACATTAAACACGATAGCTACATTTAATGTACAAATCAGGTTAATTGGTGTTTACCGATTTCATTATATAAAAAAGGATTATTGTTTTGTACAGCTATTCACGTTTTAAAAAACCCGTGACCTACATCTTAGCAATCAAAAATCCGGCAATATGGAAAGCTGTGCCACAGCATAACAGATGGAGGAAAAACATATTTCGCACATGAACATCGCAAAACTATTGAGAATTATTATAAACAGTATGGACCTCTGGCCAAATCAGACAGAAACTATAACCGCGGCTCCAACAATATCCAGCATACATATTGTTTTTATGATAGCCACGGACCTGACCAAACCGACTCGATTCGATTTATGGGCGGCGATTTGTGGGCAGCCCTCCATGTGTATGTATAAACATATGTATATAGCATTCGTAAACAACGGCAAGGACAACAAAAAAGTAACAAAACTGGGCAAAAAGTTTTTCCATTAAATCAATGAAGCGCGCAAAATATTCGCACCAAGGCAGCGGCGACAGAAATGAAGTCGAAAATTGGCCAACTTTTTGATTTAAAAGGATTTCCCAAGCCAAATTTCGCCAGCCTCAAATATATATGTATATTGATAAATAGTTACAGATAGTCCTTCGATTAGATAAAACAAATGACTTGAATTGCTTTTGTCTTAAGAGTTTTCCCAACTAATAAATAAACTTTTTTTCGGCTTTTTAAGGCGAGTGTGCTTTTTACATTCTTGAAAAATATTCTAAAGTGCTACAAATTCCTTTTAAAAATGTCTTGCTTTTGGGATATATCTTAAACAAATATGTGTATAATTTAATAGAATAACAAAACCAAGTTTGTAACTGACCTAGTTGACACAGAAAAAACCTTTGACATTTAGCCTTGTTTGGTAATATATCGATTGTAGGAATTGCAGCTTATGTTGTGGTGCGGATCAGTCAAAGGGATTCCGCCACTGAACATTACAAAAGAATCGGCTTTATGGGATTCAAACTTTGTCTGCACATAACCTTACCTTTCATCCATTGCCCCTCTGTGGAACACCATTTCAAGTGTCATTCCGTTTGTTATACACACATATTTTTATGCCTGATGACAGCTCAATTTTTCCCTCTAGTTTTTGCACTTTTTTCCCCCAGCTCCCCACAAAAAATGCACAAAAGTTGCAAAACAAACAAAGATATTTTTTGGAACAAAAAAAAAAAAAAGTAGAACAAAAAGCCAATTTTGCTGGGACAAGTTGTAGAGAAAAAAGGCGAGGCGAGTGGAGAGGACATATGTACGTTGAAAATGGCGAGGCGCGGACAATAAATGGCCACATGACAAAACATACGTTTCGTGTACAAATTTATGTCATAAATTTCGTTTTGAAGGCCCTTCGGATACACGTTTTTTCAGTTGAGGTGTAGAATACAGCATTTCTCACTCCATCAGCGAATATATATTTGATAAATGCACACATAGCACTGGTTAAGCGGAGCTTTTCTTGTGTTTTCAATACTTAAACGATGGACGAGTTATTCTATTCTACTAAAATTACTTATATTTCTGCCAGCCATTCTAAAAAACTGTTTGTACCATGACTTTTAACGCCAACGTAAAACGTATATCCTCAAGGAATGCCCTAGAGCCTTTTCAATTCTGTTACTAATGGGAATTTTAATTGAAAGTCTGTAGTGTTTGTTCTCTTCCATGTGATTCCTATTTTCTTTACCTTCAACTACTAACAACACGTCGAAGTGTTCGGTTTTTTACCCGATGCCATGTTAGCCAATTAACTTCGATGGACTAACGCCATCCGTTTGATTATTTTCAATTAGTGCGACATATTTACAATGGTCAGGAGCGGTGGAAAATTTGAGGAGAAATTCGGAAGCGCAGGAGCTGGAAATTTTGCCAATTAAAGTTTGCTTTAATTAAACAACTTAGGCGGCTTACTACTTATTGTTGCAGGCTAAATAGATTCCAGTCGCGTCATTTTGGTGGCCCAATTTCATTGTTTGCACTTGGCTTAGTTGTTGATACACTGTGATTTGTTTTGGGCTGCTGTGGACAGGACTCAATTTCGCGCCAAGGAGCATTTTCGCACTGGAATCCCTGTTGCATTTACCCACCGTCGAGTTTACATATATTTGTGGGTGTGTGTTGCGAGCCTAATTAAAATTCTGCATAGCATTTAATGCCGTTGATGAGAAAACGTGCTCAAGACAGCGGAAATTTCCATTTAATTAAAATTTGCAACAAAAACAAGAAAAAACGCTGTAGTTGAAATCCCCGACTTTAAAATACCCGTTACTCAAACTGCACGTAAGTTTAATTATATGCAAAAATAAACAACCATTTGTGGGTAAATTGTAAATATGGAATGATTCAATAAGTCTTTAAAGGGCAGATCAAAATTAACAAATTACTATTAACATGTGGGCATTTCCATCAGTAATTGGATATAAAGGTAAATATTTTAAGACAAACAACATTTCTCTTTCAAAAGTGTGGCACAAAGATTGACTCGTCTGTTAAAGAATATAGGTTTTATTTTATTTATATATTTATTGTTACATGTTACATACTTTTTAACGAATATGATATACTTTACTTTACTCTTCGAGTAGAGGGTATAAAATGAAAACCCCCAGGAGATGCTGTACGGCAAGTGCATGTAAATAAAAATAAATAAAATTAAGTAGAAGCCAGGTTTTGTGCATGTGACCCACTGAAATGAGCAGCAGTCAAGTGGAGTTGGTTCGGAGTTCGATGATGAACTCTGGCATTTATTTGTCCAATTTTTCCATGTAACGCAAGTCTTAAAGCTTACCATTAAAAAGGGCAACTATTTTAATAGATAGTTTTCGATCTTAAAAGTATTTTTTTTTGTTCTTTAAACACAAGTATGCAGTTTGATTGAAAGTAAACGAAGCGTGTCTAAAAGCAGAAATTAAGGAACATATTCTTGACTACCATGTCTTGTAGTATATAGAATCAACGTTAAATATTCTACTCGATTTTAACCCAAAGCTAAAGAACGTACTGATTTGTTTTACCAAGGCCCCAAACTATCAACAACCTTCACACTTAAGGCCTTTTATTTTTTGGACATGTTTTCTCCAAGTCTGGACAATTTTTCCATAGAATCTAACTATCTTAAATTAAATCAACAAAGCTTATTTTTTTTTAATTTCAATTGAAAATGGTTGTCAATGATTCCTTTAAACAAATTGCTGATAGTTTTATATCAGTTCGGATCCATTCATTAATTTTAAAATATCTGTTAGCTGTCATATGTATTTTTGCGCAGTGCATGCTGTCATCAATTTTCAGTAGCTTCTGTTCTTCTTTTGTAAACGAGTGGTAAGAGAAACAATAAAATATTCAAATAACAAAATATAGTGAGCTATAAGTCGAACGCCTCAAACATATTACTCATACGCACTGTGTTCCTAAAATCATCACCCAATCGCGCTGTTCACGCGTTCCTTTGTCACCAAAAAACGAAGAATCATTGTGCTTTGTAAATAGTTATAGTCAGCATAATGCGGCATTTTGTCAGTGGGTAAACACAGGTGATGGGTGAAATTTTTGGGGCAGTGGCCAAATACAATACCGTGTGCAAATATCCGCTGCAATCAAATGAAAATAGTGTTTGCTTTTATTTGAAAGTTTCTTGTCATTTATTAATATTTTACTTTGTGTTGCTTGCCATACAATATTTTGGTTTTTTAGGTTTTAATTTATTACATTTATTGCATGTTTGCTGTATGTTTGTTTAATTTTTACCTCTGCAGTTTGTGTGTATTTTGTGTTTTTGCTTTTTATGCCCTACAATTTAACTAGAATTGAAGAGAAGGGTTTTTGGCATGGCAGCGAATGCATTTTTTTGTGTTGTTCTTTTTGTAGAGCATAACAAAGCTTTTTGTTAAATGTTATACTTATTTTTTTCTTTGGGGTTTCTTTGTCTTGTTTTTTGTTTATTTCATGTTGTCTTAAGTTCGATTTTTTGATTTTCATTTTCATTTTGCGTTCTTATTCCTCTGGCCATTGTTATCGTTTGCTTCTTAAGTTTGCCAGCATGCATGTTGTGTTTTGCATATAACAATATTAAAATATTTGAGAAGCCCAGACACACAGAGACGTACACAAGGAGAAAAGGGGGAGCCGGAAAGTTAGGAAATCTCCTCGCCTCGGCTGTGTGTTTCTGTGTGCGAATGTGTGTTTCTGTGTTTCGTTTTAATTTGATTTGACTTAATTTTCTAGAAATTCTTTAGCCAATTTATTATTACTATTATTTTGGTTTTGCTTCTGCATCTGGTTTTCGTCATTATGCATAATATTTATTTGCTAAAGTAAATCGTTATGTGTTTTTCCATTCCTCGACTAAAGCTTAATTTGTTTTTCAAATCGAAAAATAGGAAAACCATATATAGTTAACTATCAGAAAAAAAAAGTATGTATATATTTATATATGAAACTCTTTGAGTTCTGCTAACAAATATGCATACTTTGGGGGCCTGCACTTAAACTAGTTAATTTTATTGTTTTACCCCAATATAATTAGTTACTTATTTTTGGTAATATGTCTTGTCGCTTTCATATCGTTTTATATATCTAGTCCATCTTGGATTTCTCAGCGCAGGTCTAAAAAAAAAAAAAAATTCGATCATTCATTCATTCACTAATTCTAGCTCAAAAAAAACGTCTGTGTTTGTGTGTTTTCCATTACAGGTATATATATTTTTATTAATATATATACGTTTATTTATATATATGTAGATATATGGCCATGTGTGTGTAGTTCTTATAGATAGCTTTATATGGAGCTTAATTTGATTTAGATGCAACATTTACGGCTGAGATTTCGCTTTGATTTCACTTTATTTACATTGAAAATTCCGCGATGCCGACCGCTTTTAGATTTTCGCATAGTGCTCTACTTTCAATTGTCATAACTAAACGAACGTTGAACGCATCATCATGATTATCACTAACCTAGATTTTCTCTCTTTTTCTATATTTATCATTCTTTACCTTTTTTTGGGCTTGTTGGTTTTAGTTTTTTCAATCGTAAATTAAATGCATTTTGGGCACATTGAAAACATAAAAATTCCATTGCAATTGCTCTGATTGGCAAAAGTTTTTGACTCCATTTGAAATATGAAATATGCGAGCTTTTGCGCCTTTTATTTTTTGTTTTGTTGGGTTGCAGATTTGATTTGAAGGGGGGTGCTGAAGTGGTTGAATTCACTTAATTCACTTAAAATTTCAATATATCACGCCATCCATTTCATTATTAAAATCGGATTTTATTTTTGAATGGCAAAAGTAGAGACCACACATGCGGTAGATCCTCTTAAAACTCATTTATTCTCGAATGAGTAAGCGATTATTTTTGGGTATTATCAGTTGAGCTGGATATCAACTCAGTATTTGCGGGAACTCAAATAATTTTCTAAAAATGTAGTAAGTGATATTATTTAACACAGTTCAAACAGTTTCTCGACTTTCTGATTACATTGTTAGGATTTTTTGGCATAAGTTAATATACTATAATTCATACTTGTTTAGTACTTTTTCAAATAATTGCCTCACTATCTAAGTTTTGGTTTACAACTGCAACTAGTTAACTTAATAAAACACATTTACTTTAAAATAAATGATTACTATAAATGCTCTTAGCAATACATATGGTATTTATCTAGTGACGATTGCAATTATCAGAATTAACAGCGTTGATAGTTTGGTCAAATGTGAGCTACTTGTAAAAATTGATACGGTTGCGTTTTTAGATAACCTTTATGATCTCAAGATTTTTGTGACGTTCAACAACTAAGTTCGATTCAATCCTAAACGAACGTCCTTTGATAGGTAAAATAAATAATTTAAATTGAACGTCTAATCATTTTAAACCGTAGCAACGTACGTGTGGTATTTTATCCAAGGACAAAGGATAGTTATCAGGATGAATGCGGAAATTTGTGAAATGTATTGAAATGTATTTTTTTTTTTAAATTCAACACCCCCCCACTTGCCACCATATCCCGCTCGATTCTTTGGGGCAGACTCCCCCTGCTTTAATTATTTACTTGGAATTTTTGGTGGTGCGACTAACACACGCTCAAGTGGTTTGTATTGAGCACCACCCCCGCGGCCATGTAACCGTTATTCTGCCTGTGGGCATGGCCGTGGTTGTGGGTGTGATTGTGGGCGTGGTCGCTGTCCACCACCAAGCCCACCAGCGGACTGCCGCCCTTGCCAAGCGGCACGGGCACGCCCATAATGGGCACGCCCCCAATGGGCGTAGTGGCCGTGGTGGTGGTAGTGCCCGTGCCCGTGCCACCTGTGCTCAGGCTGGTCCCACTAATGTGCGCACTTATGCCGCTGGGCACACTGGACATGTGCGGCGAGCTGCCAACTTCGCCGGACTTATTCGCCGCAGCCTGTGCCGCCTGGGCCGCCGCTGCCGCAGCTGCTCCTGCAGTGGCCGCGGTCCTGGTCAGCTCCTCGTTGGGAATGGAGAAGTGCCGATAGGATATATACTCCGGCGGCAGGGCGGCCTGCCTCTTGGCATTCTCGATGCGCTGCTTCTTCAGCTTCACATAGCTCAACACGGAGATCATCACAATGAAGACGATGATGCCCAGACAGCAGCCCACTATCAGGCCCAATCTTCTGGTCAGGATGGAGTGTATGAACCCATTGCTGGACAGCCCGTTCTCATCGGTGACCAAACTGGGCGTGGAGTCCAGGGTCTGCACATCCGTGCAGGCGGAGATGTGCGAGTTCTTGAGCACCTCCATCAGGGCGTGGTCCACACCGATGGCATTGTCCAGGTCCGCATCTTGATTCTGGTCCTGAATCATCGCAGCATTGGTGTTCCTAGTGTGCTGATGCTGGTGCTGATACGGCGAGAAGGAGTCCGGCAGGGGCGCCGACATCATCACCGCCTCCTCCTCCCGCAAGGATTCGTTGGCGTGGAGCCGCTGCAGTGCGTTCGCCAGCGGCTCCGAGAGCCAATTACCGCTCCCGATGACGCAGATGTGATAGCGGGTATTGGGGCTCAGCTTGGTTAACTTGGTCGAGCTGGCCGTGCCGTTTAGCCGCTTGCCGTGGATCTGTGGAATAAATTAAGCAGGTCGCCAGCCGGTTATTGTCATCCATTGTCTACTCCATTCTCATTCTCATTTTCATTCTCATTTTCATTCTCGTTTTCATCAGCATCGCCGATGTCGATGCCGTGTCGCTTTATTAAAAACTTTCCCTGCGGCCCTCGACTTTCCAGTGGCACAGTGTGCCACTTCATGGGTCTTACGGGTCTTACGGGGTTAGAAATTGTAATGAGCGGACAGTGGCAGGGAGCTCTGCGTTCTAAAGGGGATTTATCGATGGGCTAGTGGCTAATTGGCAGACCAGCTGGCACTGGTTTCCTCGGAAATACGGACAAAAGTGCCAAGAGGCTTTGGATTAATTCAGTGGTACAGATGGCCATTAAGGAAAGAGTTCAAAACAATGCTTCACAGCAGCGGGCTTTAGTTGTGTTTTAAATTATCAACGAATTATACCACATTTTTTAGTTTTTTCTATAAATAGTAAAATATTTATATGTAGTTAATTAACCAAATTAATTTAAGAGCTACAAATAATACTTACAAATTTGAGTAAAAACATTTTCAGAATTCAAAACGTTGAAAACTTTTCTCAAAAAATTAAAAGTAATTAACATTATAAGCCCCTTTGCAGAAAACCAATTGCAATACAATAAAAATAATATAAGCTTGATTCACTTTAACTTTCATTTTAAAACACTAAATTTATTTTATTAAAAAAAAAATAAAGAAAAGTTCTTTATTAAAGAGTTTTGATTTGGAGGCCTTCGTCATGTGTTGGTTTAGTTTTATTTAAATATGAACGTTTTTAAATTAAAAAAAATGTATTTGCTAAGAGTTATTTTATATCCATTTTTCGACATTTCAAAACACTGTGCGCCCAAAGGACAAAGTTAAATTTTGGATTGCAATTTCGGAGCTTTATCGTCGATCCAATGTGGCGCAATGTCCACTTCTACCTTCTCCTCCCGAATCTCGCTGAACAACCTGACAGAAAGCGAGCTCTAGATTAAACGTTTATTAAAAGAAATTACGAGGAATCAGCCGGCAGCGCAGACCGTCAAATTAGTTTTAAGTTTGCTGCACTGAAAAAATATTACGAATATCCGTGGCCGAAAATAAGAATTTTTTTTCTTAAAGTAATTTCTTTTAATTTTCTATTGTCTTTAGAAAAAATTTAAAGTTTCATTTTAAGCCCTAAACATATTTTCAATAAGGATGCAAATTTGTTAATAACGTCTATTTTTATAAATATTTCTAAAAAGTTGTATGTTTGCATTTTTAGTTTTAGGAGAAAAAGGCAACTAAAATAAAATTATAATGCTAATCTTACAGTGGTTTTGTGAAAAATTTAAATTTCTTTACGGAAAAAAATATTTTGTAACAACAAATTTTCATTTCAAATTACTAAAGTCGTAAATAATTATGTTAAGAGTTTTATTTTTAATAAAAAATATTCCAATGATCATAAATGTATTTCCCAGTGTAGGCGGGCACTCACCTCATCCGTGGCGATGGGGAACCGCTCCCTGTCCCGCTCCCTCTCGCGCTCCCGTTCCCTTTCCCGTGCCCGCTGCTCCAGGTCCTGCTCAGGATTCCGATTCCGGTTTTGGTGCTGGTTCCGCTCCCTGTCCGGGTCATGACCCCTCTCTCCGTCCCGCTCCCGCTCCCGCTCACGGTCCGTTGAAGATCCGGCCGGAACGAGCCCGTCGCCGGTGGCGTGGTAAACAATTTCGAAGCCATTGAGGCCCAAATGGTCGCGACTCTGCCAGGACACGACCACCGAGTAGGGCTGGATGTCCTGGATGGCCATTTTGGGTATTAGCGGGGCGTCGCAGAACTGCTGCGGCTCCATCCGGCCGAACACCTTGCCCCGCAGCTCCGTCGGGTGTTCGCACTTCAGGTAATTAATGGAATCGCCGCCCATTCCGCCGCCCCCTCCGCCCACTCCCCCCGCGGCGCCGGAGCCCGTGGAAAGCGACCATTTGCGATGATCCCGCAGCCATTCCCACAGTTTTTGGGCGTCGCAGCTGCAATGCAGTGGATTCTCTGAAACGAGCACGCAATAAGCAACAAATTGGCCATGACAACGGGCTGACACACAGGTACACAGGGCGAAAACAGGGTCGTCATTGGTGAGATATAAAATAAAGATCGCTTAAATGATAGCTTCTATAATATTTAATTGCAATTTACCCAACTAGATTTCTTGTTTCGTTAATGTTGATAAATAAGTGGCAGTTCATATTCATTTAACGTTATAGATTAATCTGGTTGCACTCTTGGTGAGTTCAGATTTCTACTCGATTTGGTTTTTTCAGTGCTTTTACAAAATTATTAAATTTGTTAAGGATTGTTTGTTGTAACTTGAACAAAAAAGACCCAAAGCAGAAACTGAAACTATCAATCCGCATTACTATCCGATTTAATTATTAATTGTATTTGTTGGCCGATTTTCGCATTTCTCATAACTTCATGATTTTTGCGAAAATCGGTCAGGAAAAATATGTCAGCCTCAAGGACAATTTAAAAAACGATTTTAAAGAGGTCCCAAGCTTAGACAATTTTTTCCTAAAATTTTGATTTAAAAAACATAATATGTAGTATTATAATATTGTTAAAAATTATAAAATATAGCAAATAAAAAAAAGGGTAAGCCCGTAAAAATAACACTGAGTCTCAACTATTTTTGAATTTTTGTGCCTTGGGAGGAGTACTTACCCTCCAGTTTAAGAGTCCTCAGATTGGTTTCCAGCGGTTTCAGTGGCTCCAATGGCACCAGCTCAAAGTAGTTCTTGCGCAGATCCAGCACGTGCAGTTTCCTCAAGAACCGGAACGCGTCGTTCGAGAGGACCGTCATCCGGTTGCCCATGAGCAGCAGTTCCAGCAGTCCTTGCAGATTCCTGAAGGTCTTCTTCGAGATGCGGTCCAGCTGGTTGAAGCTCAGATCCAGGGTTTGCATCTCCGAGAGGTCGGCACTGAACTCCTCCAGATCCTTGAGGGTGTTGTGCGAAATGTTGAGCGAGCGCAGCAGTTGCAGTCCCTGCAATCGCTCCTTGGGCAGCATTTCCAGCTCATTGACACTCAAGTCCAGGGTGAGCAGGTTGGTCAGCGACTTGAAGGCACCCGGCGAGATCCTGGTGATCCTGTTGTTCACCAGATGCAGGTGCTGCAGGGCCTGAAAGGCCTCGAAATCCTTCGATGTCAGTATGGAAAGGTTCGTCTGGCAGATGTACAGCTCCTTCAGGTAGGGATACCTCTCCTCCTTGACCGTGTAAATCCTGTTGATAGGGTTCCCGGTCAGGTTCAGCCACGACAAACGGGGAATGGACACATCCGACAGTGCGGAGGAGGGTATTTGCAGGAATCGATTGCTGGACAAGTCGACCTTCTGCAAGTTGATCGAATGCCGCAGGAAGTTGGCCGGCAATGAGAGCAGCAGGTTGCCACTCAGATCCACACTGTCCAACTGGGTTAGGTTCACCGCATTGAAGCCGCTCAGAGCGGTGATCTTGTTGTCCCGCAGGATCAGCTGTCTGAGATTCAGGGTGCCGCTCAGCTTGAAGAAGTCAATGGAGGCCAACTGATTCCTGGCCAAGTCCAGGGTCTCCAGGGTGCTCAGATTGTACAGGGCTATGTGCGGGAACTCGGAGAGCTGATTCCTGCACAGTTTCAGCTCCTTGAACACATTCAGCCCACTGAAGATGTTGCGATTCATCTGCGAGAGCCTGTTGTCGCACAGGTCGAGTCTCACCAAATTGGTGTTCTTGGCAAAGAGCAGGTCCGGTATTTGGCCCAAACTGCAATTGAACATGGAGAGCTGCTGCAGGGATCGCAGTCGATCGAACATGCCCGCCATTATGCCACCCGAGCCCACATGACTGAAGTTGTTGTGGTTCAGCAGCAGCCTCCTCAGATTCGGTATGTCCAGCTTCTGGATGTCCGCCGGATTCAATTGATTCCTCTCCAGATTCAGCTCATTCAGGTTGGTCAGTGACTTGAAGGCATGCTGTTCCAGCTTCCTCAGCGAACAGTTGGCCAAACTCAGCGAGTTCAGGGGCAGCTCGTCCAGGAAGACATCGCGTGTCAGCTGCACCAACGGATTGTGCGACAGGTCCAGGGACCTGAGGCTCTTCAGCTTGGCGAAGGCATAGCCCTCGATGGCCTCGATGTGATTGCGGGCCAGACTGAGCTCCTCGAGACCCTGGAGCCGTGCAAAGTAGTCCCTCCTCAGTTGCCTCAACTGGTTGCCGCTCAGGTCGAGAAACTGCAGGAGTAGCAGGTTGGCAAACGTGTCCTTCTCAATGTCCCTGATTCGATTATCGCTGAGGTACAGCCTGCCCAACTGGGGAGTATCGGCGAAGAAGGATCGCTCCACTCTGGCCAACTGGTTGTCCTTCAGCCACATGATCTGCACCTTCTGCTGGCGACGAAAGGTGCGCGGATGAACCTTGTGCAGGTAGTTGGCCTCCAGTTGCACCGAAAGCAGGGAGGAGTTGTCGTCCGGAAAGATGTCCTCCAGCACGGTGAGTTGGTTGTCCTGCAGATTGATGTGCTGCATGTTCTCCAGCGTGTGAAAGGCCTGCGGCTCAATGTCCTCGATGCTGTTCTTCTGGATGTGCAACTCCTGGAGGGCAGGAAGCGGCTCGAACACGCCCTTCCTCACCCGCCGGATGCGATTGTTGTGCAGCCTCACCTCGCGCAGGTGCTCCAACTTCCTGAACATGCCTATCTCCAGATCCTGGATCTCATTGTTGTCCAGCGACAGCGACGTCAGCTTCGTGCTCTTGTCGAACAGCGTGACAGGCAGAAGGGGTATGAAGTTGCTCCTCAGATACAGGTGATCCAGATTGACCAGCGTGCTGAAGACATTGGGGTCTATGTGGGCGATGGCATTGGACTCCAGATAGATGACATCCACATTGGTGGAGTTGGTGAACGCATCCGCCGGCAGCTCCAGTATATTGTTCTCGCTCAGAAAGACCTCCCGCAACTGGGGCAGATCGGAGAACACTCCTCCGATGGCGTGGATGTGGTTGTGGCTGAGGTCCACCGTCTGCAGCCTTTTGTTCCGCGCAAAGACCTTGGGATCCAGTGTGATGATCCGGTTGTGCGACATATCCAGTGACATCAACTCTCGCAGGCTCTTGAACGCCTCCGGCTGGACCAACTCGATCTGGTTGGCGTAGAAGGAGAGCGTCTTCAGTTGCGGAAAGGCCCTGAAGCAGTCGTCCCCGATCTCGGCGAACTGGTTGGAGCTCAGGTCCAGGAAGATCAGGGAGGGCAGCTGGAAGGCTCCGGCCGCAGCTGCCGCCGCCGAGGCATTGTTGGTGGCCAACTGGATGTCGCCGTAGAAGGTGGGTATCCGGTTGTTTGAGAGCCGCAGGATCCGCAGGTGGTCCAACTTGCGGAGCGCCATCAGTGGAAAGGTGCGCAGTCCGTTCTCCGACACATCGATCTCCTGCATGCACTCCTCCAGTCCGGCGAACGCGTGCTCCGTCATCCCCTGCAGCCGGTTGCCCTTGAGGTTCAGCTTGGAGAGCCGCAGTCCGTAGAAGCTGTAGTCCTCCACCCGCACGATCTCGTTGTAGTCGAAGTCCAGGGCCGTCAGCTTCTGCATCGAGCTCAAAGCACGGGATGGCATCTGCAAAATACCCAAACACGTGATATAAATACAGATGTTAAGATATATTAATGGTGTTGTTGTACTGTATTGGAATCAGAGATATAGACTAACACAATATTGTTAAAGAAGCTCCTTCTTCGACTACACAGTCACAAACATTTACATATCATTTGTACTTTTCTATGAGGTTTGGATGATCCTGAGCTAAGTTTCCATATAAACTTATTCTTTACCACCCACAGAATCCACAGTATAGCTAAGAATATAAAAAAACTGATGCCTTGAAAACATTTTGAGTTATCAAGCCCATATAATAGGAATTAGCTTAATGTTATTTGCTAAAACTTAGAGTTCAACACATTACCAACCCAATAAGATAGTTTATCACTATCATTATAACCTTTAAACTCAAAAAGAAAGTTTTATAAATTTCTATTGTTGTTTGCATACAAGTTTCGTAACTTAGTGCCAAACTTCATTTTAATTACCCTACGCATTTCACACGTGTATAAATTGTTGCTCTATTTGTTCTTTTTTTTCGTATGGTATGGCATAAAGGTATGATTTTTAAACACGTAAAAGTTCCAATTGTGCCTTTATACCATGGACCTTTACAAAAACATTTAATGTTCCTCTTTTGCGAACCCCTTTTAGCAACTTGGACATCCTTAGTTCGCTTATTTACACACCTGTTTTGGCAATTTCACCTGTTCCTCACGACTTTATTGACTTTTGTTGTTAATCGATTGAGAACTTACCTACTTACTTTCCTTACTCATAACTGTTGTGTCTTAAGTTGTTCGTTTTTATAAACATTTTTGTTTATTAAATTTTCGAAAAATGGCTTTTCAGAAAAGTGACTTAAAACCTGCCCCTCTAAGCCCATAAATTTCCTAATTTAAATCCGATTTTAAAGTAGTAACCTCTAAAATATTGTGCTTTAATTCTCTAAAACCTTCAACTCTAATCTTCCAATCTTTCAATTCAAATCTTGTTTAAAAATTTGTTTTCCATTGATTGCATTTCTAAGCTCATAACTTTTCTTACAGACATCCGATTTCAAAGTGGCATACTTTAAAATGATCGTGATTAGATTCTTTAAAAATCTGTGTTTTTAGTTACATTTTTTTTTTTTTGTCGATTATTCGTCATTTTCAATGATGTAACCCGTTTCCAAATTTTCAAAAAATGGGTTTGCAGAAAAGTGTCAAAAAACTGCACATCTAAGCCCAAAACTTTTCTTACAGACATCCGATTACATAGTGGCATACTTCTAAATGATTGTGGTTTAATTCTCTAAAAATCTGTGTTTTCAACTTGGTTTGTATTTTGGGCCCTTTCCAAATTTTCGAAAAATGGCTGTGCTAAAAAGGTACCTAAAGCCAGCACTTTTAAGGCAATAACTTTTTTCACTGAAATCCCATTTCGCATCTCTAAAGACTTGTGGTTTAATTCCCTAAAAATCAGTGTTCAAAAATTAGTCACTCAATTTTGTATGAAAAAAATAGCTTTCAAAATTTTCGAAAAATGGATTGAAAACCGATTTGGAAGTAGTATAAAAACAAAGTACCGTTCCTTCTGTATTTTTTTATTGGGCTTACCGTTATTTAAAATTCAGCAGTGCAAACAGTAAGTGTATTGCTCTGCCTGATCTCATATATGAAGAACTAAAAGGGTTTATAAAATATCCCATATCTGCCAGATAATCAGTGGTATGAGACTTAACATAAAGCATAGTGCCTCTTAAATAAATATTTGTAAAATAATTTGTAAAGAAAAGAGTTAATTGATAAACATCCTGGATGTTTTCTTAGAATAGTGTCTCAATGGTTTTGTTTGTTTTTGAAATTGGGAGATTATCTTTGGGCCTTTTAAGACCCCAAAAAACAAATCCCCAACCACATTTTGTTGCCAGGAATCTTTATTTGTGTGGAAAATAATTAGATTAAAAAGTTAAAAGAGTGGCTGGACTTCGCTGTCGTCTATCTGGCTCTTCCTGTCCTCGTCCACAGTGCGGCCTGCCTAAGGCGAACGCGATGCGGGGCGTTGGTAATGCCCGTAGCGCGGCGACGAGCGGCCGCTCGGAAAATGGGAGCGGGAGGGGTTGCGGTAGCGGCGGTGCGGGCGGGAATGGGAGCGAGAACGGGAGTGGGAGCGGGAGAAGTTCAGCGAACGGGAGCGGGACGGAGAGCGGGATAGGGAGCGTGCGCGAGAGCGGGACGGCGAGTGGTGGCGGTGGCGGTGGCGGCGATTCACCGGCGAGTAGCGGCGGTAGTGGCGCCACGGAGCCTTCAGCATGTTTTCCTGGAAGGCGGACACCGTGATCCGCTTGCCGTCGATCTGGCCGCCATTCATGCGCTTGATGGCGCAGGCGCAGTCGTCGGGACGAGCGTACTCCACGAAGACGTAGCCACGCGCCTGGCGCCCCTGGTAGCGGTCAGTGGGAAAGTCGACGGCGGTGAGGGGTCCAAAACGGCCAAAGATCTCGGTGATGTCCTCCTTGGTCACCTGGCGGGTGAGTCCCTTGATGTGGAGACGCACATTCCGGACGGGCTGGCGGAATTTGATGGTGGGCTTGCCGTTGCGATGGGTCACTTGGCTGCCCTCGGCCTCCTCCTCCTCGGCCTCCTCCTTCTCTGGCTCCTCCTCTGGCTCCTCCTCTGGCTCCTCCTCCTGAACTGGGTCCGGTATCTGGATGGCCTGCTCGGCTGGAGCCTCCTCCTTAGCGGAGGAGGAGGTGGCGCCGCGACGCCCCTTCCTGGAGGACCGCTTCGTGGAGCGGCCGTGGGCGGAGCGATGGTGACGGCTGCCACGCCCACGACGGCGGTGCGAGTGGCGCGAGGGGTGGTGGTGGCGCGGATGGCGGTGATGGTGCCGATGGCGGCAGCAGGAGTGCTTCCTGGTGCTTCGATCCGCCTTCCTGGTGGAGCCACCCGCCTCCACATCGCTGTCGCTCGACGAGGAGCTGCTGCTGGTGGAGCTGGAGCAGCTGGAGAAGCTGGAGAAGCTGGAGGATAAGGTGGAGCTAAAGCTGGGGTCCGAGTAGCTGGACTCGCTGTCGCTCCAATCGCTGCTCTCCGAGGCGATCGAGGGGGTGGGCGACCTGTTCCTCACCCTTGGACCAGCTGCTGCTGCTCCTCCTCCTCCCCCGGCGGGGATTACCTCCTTGCGATCCCGTCGATCCTTCCTCTGCCGCTTGGTGGGCGGCTCAACCCCATCCTTAGCCTTGCTTCCTTTATCTTTGGGCATCTTTGGACCTGACCTCTTGCTCTGCGAAAATATTACACGTTCACTTTTTTCTGTGTTCAGGAGCTGCTGCTGAGTTGCTTTCACTTCGGATGACTGCTACCAAATGAAAATGGGGAAAGGGCAAATGGCGACAACTGTCATCCAGGAAAATTCAAAAGCTACTAGATTGGAGGATCTGGATGGCCACCTAACAGTTGGGGTAGAAACTACATCTCTGTGCTAATGAATTGCTGAATCGTTGAACACTACTGTTCAATCGATTAAAAGCGTTCTAATAGAAGTAAAAAGGTAACAATCCAAATGAAAATACTATTTATCGAATCGCTGTCTAAAGTACAGGAATTTCCTTAATACTTATTATTTAAATAAGTATTGGGAATACATTTAATAAATTAATTTTTAAAAATGTTTTTAAGGCAGGAAGGATATGAACCTTAATATACTTTACAGTTGCGGGTTATGAACAGGGTCCATTAATAAATAGCAATGGCTTTTTTGGTTTTATAAACTATTCTATCATTTATAATAAATAAATAAATGCTAAGTTTTATTGTTTTTTATTTTTTTATATTTTTGGTTTTATTTTAATTGTTTTAAATTAAGGGGGAGTTCATAATTTTCTTTTCTAGGGGACAGCTTTTTTATTTATTTTAAATATTTTTATATTACATATTATATAACGTACAATGTTCAAACTGAAATTGTTTATTGGCTTATTCGTAATAAGAATCAAATTATTTTTATAATGAACGAGGACGGAAGCTAACTTCGGCAAGCCGAAGTTTTAATACCCTTGCAGACTTTGCCGAAGTTGCTAAAACTGAAAAAGTAGCGAAAGGAATAAGATATACATAAATAAACTAGATTTGCGTCGTTTGATGTCAATTGCTTTTATACTGCAAAAATGTCATATAAAAAAGGAAAAAAAGGGATACTTTCGCAGCCTTTAATTATTTTTCCTACGGAAGCTATAAGAAATAGACGTCCGATCGGCAAGCGCTTTTACCCTAATCAAGATATGCGTAAATAAATAAGACTTGGAAAAATGTATGTCAGTAGCTTACACACTACGCGAAAAATTCAGAAAACCAACAAATTTGGACCGATTTCACCCTGTTGTTCCTATGGGAGCTGTAGGATATAGACGTCCGATCGTCACGTGCTTTTACCCTAATCAAGGTATGCATAAAAAAATACGATTTGGAAAGATTCATGTCAATTGCTTATATACTGTGCGAAATATCCTAAAAATCATTAAATTTTAACCGATTTCACCGTATTGTTCCTATGGGAGCTATAGGATATAGACGTCCGATCGCCAAGCGCTTTTACCCTGATCAAGGTATGCATAAAAAAATAAGATTTGGAAAGATTTATGTTAATAGCTTTTACACTGCGCGAAATATCTTCCATTCTTGAAAGTTATATCCGATTGTTCCTATGGGAGCTATAGGATATAGACGTCCGATCGCCACGCGCTTTTACCCTGATCAAGGTATGCATAAAAAAATACGATTTGGAAAGATTCATGTCAATAGCTTTTACACTGCGCGAAATATCATCAATTCTTGAAAGATATATCCGATTGTTCCTATGGGAGCCATAGGATATAGACGTCCGATCGGGGCGATTTTCAAACTTGATCTGCGTACACATGTTTTAGGACGAGTGTGAAAGTTTCAGATCGCTAGCTTTTAAACTGAGCTCGCAAACGGTATTGAAACAGACGGACAGACGGACAGACGGACAGACGGACAGACGGACAGACGGACATGGCTATATCAACTCAGGAGGTGATCCTGATCAAGAATATATATACTTTATAGGGTCGGAAACGTCTCCTTCACTGCGTTACAAACTTCTGACCAAAATTATAATACCCTCTGCAAGGGTATAAAAATCACTAAAAATAAAAAATTGTATGCTCTTTATATATCCATAATTAAACATAGTGGCTTTAGGCGACTACGTTCATCTTAACTGAGCAAAAAGTAGATTACATATAATTAAGAAATAGCTAATATATTTCGTTTTTTAATTAAAGTTATTTGAAATTCCAAAATATTGACGTACAGGTACATTTGAAATTGCAACTAATATATGGAATAAATGATTTAATATTAATATTATTAATTGTGCCTATCCGTCAATTAAATGAATCAATAAATACTAAAAGTTAACCATATACTTTGGCTTTTCTTCTTAGTGTTTTACTGGCATTGGTGGCAACCCTTCCGTTTGAGCCAATATTTTGCATGTTTTGAAAGGACTTTAGCTGCCAATGGCAACTGGAGTCCAGCAATTGAATGTATATTCTCGTAATTTCTTTGAACGACCGCTTGAGTGGAGGTACTTTTAATTGCACTGATTGAGCAGAGTTTCCACCACACTGGTCATCTGTGGGTGTGTGTGTGTGTGGCTGTGTGTGAGGGCCAAAGGATCGAAAGGATGCAGATGCAGTGTCACCTGACATGGACAAAGCGAATTACGGCCTTTTAATTAATGTACTGACATGGAAATTTATGGCAGTCGATTTTAATTTATTGAACCTTCGCGTTGCCGTTTGGCGCCTTGCGACTGCGACTGCGAACGCGACCAGGACATCGAGGACATCGAGGACACCCAGGATATGCGACTCCGCCCCGACTCAACCGAAATTTATGGCCACGGGCTGGCCAGCGAAAAAATGGTCTGCCATAAAATGATATTTATTTTTATTGTTGGCACATTATGAAATATTTATGGGCATTTTGAATTCCAAAGACAGGCGGATAAAACAATTCCCAGCTCTCCGCACTCTAATCCTTGCTCAGGGGCCGTTTCTTGGGGGCACAAGGACCACTGGCACTGCTGCCTCCGGGAATCCTGCGGCACTGGCTGAGACACGTCTCCCGGAGCAACTCCCTTCCGGCATTCCGGCGGATACAGTTCCACTCCGGCAGGCGACACGGTCGCAGCTTGGTGCAGCTGTTGGTGCCCCTGTCGCGGACACAAAGGAGTCGTGGATCCTGCAGGTCCTTTATGGTACAGCGATCGCCACACCGCACAGGTCGCACATTGCCATCGGCTTGAATGGCCACCACAATCGTGGCAATCATCAGGAAAATGCTCAGTTTCGACATGATTTTGTGATATCAACTTCTCTGGATTGAGTGATAACTTTTCACCCAGAGAGCGGTGTACTTATAGGTCTTCGGATATCCAAAAATCAGGGGCTCGTTGTTTCGTTCGCCGAAACATATGTTGTTTTATTTGGTGAGTACCTTTGTCTGGATTTAGCGTACTTATTAAAGCAGATGTTAAGTGTGTTTTATTTTTAGCAAATATTACACTCTTGCTGATATAAATACAATTACCAGGAAAAGACTTTCGTTTCACGTTTCATGAATGGTTTAAGTCATTCGTTAATATAAGGTTTCTGTTTAATGAAAAAAAATCATAAAACTTATGGAAAGTATAATATTTGTACATTGATTCATTTTAAAAGAATTTCGTTGAATTTCTCAATAGAATTGAATTCTATTCAAAAGTTTGCCAGATTTTTCTGTGAATAAATACCTTTTAAAGTTCATTAAGTAATACATTGTCTTTTTTATTAATTTTTGTTTGACTTAACAAAATATGTACGAGTAAATTAATAATGAGTAAAATACATACAAAATAATATCTTTTCTGGTAATTGTCTTTATATCAGCAAGAAATGGTATATAAACAATCCACTAAAAACAACAGATGCAGCAGTGATATTAATTTTAAACTGAGCAATGTGCAAAATCAACTTGTGTTGGATTTTAGGTACGAAGAAAGTCTCGTCTCCATATACTTTAATACAAAACAAGAGAGAACGCTATAGTCGGGTGCCCCGACTATCAGATACCCGTTACTCAGGTAAAGGGAGTGCGAGGGAGATGGAGATAGAAACTTTGATCACGCATAACTTTTAAACGAATGGTCCGATTTGAAAAATTTCTTCTACATTTCGATAGGTATTGATAAACACAATAAAACTGCATTTTTACTTTTCCGAAATATTTAAATGTATCGTATATAAGCGATTGTGGGCGTTAAAGGGGGCGTGGCACCTTTTTGAAACAAACTTGCGCTGCGTAGGAACTCCTAGAATCTGCATGCAAAATGCCAATCTTCTAGCTTTTATAGTTTCCGAGATCTCAGCGTTCATACGGACGGACAGACGGACAGACGGACATGGCTATATCGACTCGGCTAGTGACCCTGATCAAGAATATATATACTTTATAGGGTCGGAAACGCTTCCTTCTAGCTGTTACATACTTTTGCACGAATACAATATACCCTTTTACTCTACGAGTAACGGGTATAAATATCAATCGGGAAGAAAGAATAATCCTTTACATTTTTGTATGCTGCCAATTAGACAAATTTGTATACACTTTGTGAATTTTTGACGTTTGTAAATGAAAGTAATAGTAGTTCTTGAACAATAAGTCTTCAACAAAGATTTTCGCAAAACGTTGATAATAAGTGATAATATGTATAACAATTTTTGTAGGCTTCGTCCTTGTGGCGGTGGTAAGTGGCACCAACAGGACGACCACCAGGGCGCCCACTACCATTGAATCCATTGTGATCCGCGTTCCGCCGCCACGCCCCCTTTGCATCCGTCCGCCCCAATGCATTCCCCAAAGCCCGCGGGTCTGCGGTCGTTTTCCCAACGGCGATTGCCAGCGTTTCGACAACATTTGCACCCTCCTGGCCCTGAATCGCCAACGCACCCCCTCCAGGTGGTCCACACCCGCGAGCTGGACTGCCGCGGAATTCGCGCAGTGGGCGGTGCTTACCGGCGACCTTGCTACCACCCCTGCCCCGCCCGCCCGGTGATTTGCAGGCGAACGCCCCCCGAGAAGGAGATCTGCGTGCGAACGCGCAATTTGCAGAGCTGCAAGCTGCTGGCCAACAACTGTCAACTGCTCAACCAGAACTGCCACGCTCGCCCCAGAAACAGTGAGTAATTGGATACGAATTTCGTATATTTATGTAATACATGTTAATTGATTTAAATATATACATTTTTAGACTGGCACCGCACCGATAGACGTCACTGTGGCAAACGACAGGTGGGCGACAAGCCAGATGTCTGCGAAAAGCTGCCCACTCCGATTACTTTGCCAACACTAAGGCCACTGCACTAACCGATTTTCGATAATTGGTATAATTTGATGGGTCAAATAAATCGAAAGTTAAATTAAACTTAAAGATAACATTTTATTTGGATTTTGCATGCTTCATACATCCAAAAAGCCATTGCTGGATCATTTAAAAGCCTGTTTGTTAGCCAAATACAAGCTCTGAAGGGGGTAATTATGTGGTCTTATAACTTGTTGGATGTAAACAATATTTTTCGGTTGAAATTAATTTTTTTTTGGACGCTTTGGAGAGCGTACTTTAGGTATGGGTTAAACGAAATGAAACCATTTGACTAAATGACACCAATTAATTGGTTCCACTCTAACTTGGAGGTCATCCTGTGGTGCGGAGAAAAGTATTTAATAAAAAAAAGCCTTTTTAATAAGCCGTTTAGGCCCTTAACTATCCTTGCTTAAATATATCTTGCGAACCATTTAAGTAAATAGCAAATAAAAATAAGTCCATAAAAGAATTTGTACTCTTTTAAACATCGAATTGTGGGCACATTTATTGAAAATATGACTTTAATTACGATTTTGACTGCAATTTTTGTGGCTTTTGTAGCTTTTTGATAGATATTTGCTTATTTACTACCTCGACCGCTTGAAGCTATGTATTCGCCGCATGTATAGCCATCTCTATCTGTTTCTCTGCTGCCGTCTCTTTCTGTGCGTTTCCGGCTGGCCGATTTCGCCAGTTGCGCTCGCCTGCAAATTATTTTATTGAACGCAATTGTTTTTGGCTTTGGCTCGTTTGTTATTCGGCGGCAAATTACTTTTTATGGCTGGCGGCGGGCTTTCGCTTCCCATTTGCCATTTGCCATTTACCATTTTCCCCTGCCCATTTTCCATTTGCCACTCGCATTTGTTGAATGCGGAACGCAGGATTCTGGGATGGCCATGCCCGTAGCCAGATTCTCGATGCTGGATGCTGGATTCAGGACTCTCGATGCTGGATGCTGGATACTGGCGCTGCCGTTGCGGCGACTGTTTTTCCAAATTTAATGGCTTAGAAAGCCATTTGCATTTTTTTGGTTGCCCAACTTTGTTTAACATTATTCGGCGCCGTATGGTGCGGAGTTCTCAGTGCCCGATCCCCATCATGATCCCGATCCAGGACCAGCTTTCGATGGACTAATTAGCTTGGGCGAAACCACCGCTGAAACAACCGCGAAACGCAATTTATGCGGCTGGGAGTCCTCATAAGTGAGTTCCCGTCCACGAACTATGGGAACAATAACGATTTATTGTGGTAAAAAAATTGTTTTTTAACTGACACAAATCAGAACATTCATATTTCACATTGCGAAATAAAAGTGTGGAACAGAATCGCGACCCTGTTAGGTTTGGCACTTAATAAAAATAAATTTTATTAAAAAAAACCAAGTCATTAAATATTACTTCTCTTTTAAGCTTATAATAAATTTGTTTGACAATTAAATTTGGCCACAAAATGTGGTCGTTTGCCCCACAGTGCCGAGTGACTTAGCTGGGACTCGAACCATGAGCAGCCCGAAAGTCGGCAACAAAATGTGTGAAAGTCACTCGATTTTATAGGCTTGTGGTGTATGCAAAGTTAAAAAGTTAAATCACAAATGAGAAATTATCGATTTCTCTTTTTAATTCCAGAAAATTTTTGATTACTGTATTCGTTTAAGACAAGATAAGTCTAAAATAAGGACCAAAAGTGTTACCAAATTCCTTGATCCATGATCAAATAACTCATTACCTTCGTAAATCTCCACCAAATGCAGTTTGCAGTCTTCATTATGATTAGCGAATAAAGAATTCTAAATAAAATTGAAACTTAATTTTTTTTGCTTATGCTTACACAAAACCCCAAAATGTTTCTGTGAAATTAATTGATATAAAAACATTGACTAAGATTGAGTTCAACACATATTGATTTTTTGGAAGTCCAATTGAAAATTGTTAAACTACAAAGCCTTTCTTAAATTAAATTGTTGTTTTTTTTTATTACTTTGTTATTTTTATACCCTTGCAGAGGGTATTATAATTTTGGTCAAAAGTGTGCAACGCAGTGAAGGAGACATCTCCGACCCTATAAAGTATATATATTCTTGATCAGGATCACCCCCTGAGTTGATATAGCCATGTCCGTCTGTCTGTTTCTACGCAAACTAGTCTCTCAGTTTTAAAGCTATCGAGTTGAAACTTTGCACACACCCTTCTTTCCTTTGCACGCAGTATATATGTCGGAACGGCCGGGATCGGCCGACTATATCCTATAGCTGCCATATAACTGATTGATCGGAAATGCCATAACATTGGTGTTTGTAAAGTTAGGAAGTTGGAATTTTCTACGGGTTTTATATTTGGCCAATCAATCCGACCTACCAAATTTCATAAGGATCGGCCGACTATATCCTATAGCCGCCATAGAACTGATTGATCGGAAATGCCACAACTTTGGTTTTTGTTAAATTAGGAAGTTGGGATTTTCTATGGGTTCTATTTTTAGCCAATCAATCCAACCTATCAAATTTCATAAGGATCGGCCGACTATATCCTATAGTTGCCATATAACTGAACGATTGGAAATGCCATAACTTTGGTGTTTTTAAAGTTAGGAAGTTGGGATTTTTTATGAGTATTAAGGTTACATCATATGAATAATTTTGGAGAATATAATTTACAGAGTATTCTGCAAGGGTATATCAACTTCGGCTCCGCCCGAAGTTAGCTTTCCTTTCTTGTTTTTGCTGTTTTTTGTGATTTGGTTTATATAACATATATTTTATTTATACGTTAATCAGCCAATTAAATGGTTATAAAACGTAGGGACTAGAAAGAGTAACATGGAAAACATAACAGCAGCGATAGATATCAATGTGTTTTTGACTTTCTTAAATTACAATACATTAATTTTGACTTTAAAGGCTTTCATAATGTGAATGCTCACCTGCGTTAGTTTGCCATTGACAATGCTGAGCGACTCCAGGCTCGAGCGGACGTTGCGCAGACTGTTGTCCTTGAGCGCCTCCAGGTGCGAGTGAGAGAACTGCAGGTGCCGAATGTGGACGCCCGGCTGGAAGACGTCCTGCGAGAGTGACGTCACCGAGCGGTCGAAGTCGTAGATGGAGAGCGAGTGGATCGGCGCCGATATCCGCTCGAGGGTCGAGCGCAGCGATATAGCCGTCGTCCCAGGACACTCCAGGAATAGTCCTGCAAATTAGACCAGTTATCATGTGACGATGGATTTTAGACGTTTTCAGTGGATATGATTAGACTGCCCTGATAAAAAGCCGGTTCTTTATACATTTATATATAAATTCATATACCTACAGACACTTTCCATTCCACTGATTGTTTAGGTAAAAAATCAAAGAAATTGGTTCTCTATTACATCCACTTTTGTATTACGTTCAGAAAAGAGATTTATGCCAGTTATAACTAATTTGATTTTAAAATAGCCAAGAAATGAACTCGTTTTTCTAGTTTAAAGTAATGAAGTCCAATACAAAAATGGCAATGAAAATTGAAAACAAATCAGAATACATATGTTTCTTTAATATTGCCCTGTCAACCACTGTATTTTGCTCCTTGATATCTTATGCAATAATGATTTCCTGGTGCTTGTGGTTAACAACTTCTATCCTGTGCATCTTAAAGAGACTGATTATGTACTCAAGGAGCTCTGATTATATCAGGTACTCATCAAAACTTAAAATACAACGGCATTCGTGAACGTGTTCGACAAAAATTAATAGTACTAAAGTGTTTTTCACTTTTTGTAATATTAAGACTATTAATTTGTATGAAAAACTTAAAGGGGTATGTATGTCTCAGTCATAAAATATGTGATTCGACTATAAGATACCCGAAACGAAATCTTTTCGGTTGGTCGACAGATGGTAAATAAACAAATAACACATTTTTCTACCATAAAAAATGTGGGTGTCAAAATTTCTCAGATTTTAACATGAATAGATTATTTTTAAAGCTTAAAGAAAAGACTGTTAAAAGGCGTTAAGTATTTTTTGAAAGCTAGTGTAATCGGTTTCAATGCCATGACAGCTTATCCTGTTTTAAAAAACTAACATTCTACTTAGGTTTTGATTGTGTGCAATATTGTTTGTATTTATATTTTCTATTTTCTTGTTGTTGATTGTGGCAAAAGAAAGAAAAACTATTTTTTGTATAGGAATGCGACTATTTGGACTATAATTGGTCTTGGACACTGGGCATCTCATAGTCGTTGCCTGGCTATGGGACTCCTCTGCACATCCTGGGTGCAATAAACTTTGCCTTCAAGTCTCGACTGATGCGTTTAATTAGTTCGCTCGACCGTTCGCACTTACCATCCTCGAACTTGTAGCAGGGACAGGCGGTGTTGTCGAAGCTGGGGCACTCGATCCCAGCCGCTCCTCCTCCCCCGCCTCCGCCTCCGCCCCCTGCTCCCACTGCCCCTCCCCCTCCTCCGCCTCCTCCTCCAGCTGCTCCTGCTCCAGTGCCTCCTGAGGTTGCTGCTCCGCCGCCGGGGGAGAGACCGCCCATTTCCGTGAAGAGGAGCTCACGGGCCGAGCCTTTGGCACTGGAGATCCTGGCCGAAGGTGTCATCGAGGCTGCGGTGGCCGGAAACAGGGCGAACAGGACGACAAGGACGAACGGGACGAGGAGGAGCAGGAACCGCAGGACATGCTGCTGCACGCCGGCAACATTATTGCGATTTCGTTGGTGCCGGTGTTTGCCTTTGCATTTGGAGTCTGCCAGTTTGGTCTGCCGTTCGTGCTCCTTGGCAGCCGCCGCCTCTTCATTTGTCCCCATTGCCATTTGCTCTATTTGATGTCCTTGTTGCTGGCGCTGATTATGCTGCTCCTGATGTTGCTGCTGCTGCTGGTGTTGCTGCTGGTGTTGCTGCTGGTGTTGCTGCTGCTGCTGTTGCTGCTGTTGCTGTTGCTGCTGCTGCTGTTGCAGCTGTAGATGTTGCTTGTTTTGACGTTTTGCTCGTTGCTTTTGCGGCACGAGTTTCCCCCGATTTTGCGATTCCTTTTCCTCTGCGAGGACTGCTGCCGCCTGTCCGTTTGTTGACTTCGTGCATTTCGCTAATAAGTTTACCAGCGTTGCTGTCGTTCCTGAATTGCTGCCTTTGCACATTTTCCTTGCAGTCCTTGTAGTATCCTTGTATCCCAGTGTGTACCTGTCTCCTTCCGTTTGTCCCTTTCAGCCGGTCTCAATCAGCGTGTCGCATTCGCCGGATATATTCCTCTTGCCACATCCCTGCAAAAGTGGCGAAATCGAAAAAAAAACTTAATTAGTTATGTATAACCACATAAATTTCCACTAAATATAGAATTTCGTATACATTAACTCTTTAAGAAGGGTAAATAAATTAGTGATGGAAAAAACTAAGCAACACACACAAAAATCCAATAAATTAGTTACAATTCGGCAGTCGATGGATTATTCTTTATTTAATAACTAAATAATGGTTAACAAAAACAATCCAATCGATGGATTAACCTTTATATAGTAACTATTAAAAAGTTTCTCATACTCTTACGTATAAATAATAGTTAATAAAAACACTCCTTTTTTTATACCCTTGCAGAGGGTATTATAATTTTGGTCAAAAGTGTGCAACGCAGTGAAGGAGGCACCTCCGACCCTATAAAGTATATATATTCTTGATCAGGATCACCTCCTGAGTTGATATAGCCATGTCCGTCTGTCCGTCTGTCTGTTTCTACGCAAACTAGTCTCTCAGTTTTAAAGCTATCGAGTTGAAACTTTGCACACAGCCTTCTTTCCTTTGCACGCAGTATATAAGTCGGAACGGCCGGGATCGGCCAACTATATCCTATAGCTGCCATATAACTGATGGATCGGAAATGCCATAACTTTCGTGTTTATAAAGTTATGAAGTTGAGATTTTCTATGGGTTTTATATTTGGCCAATCAATCCGACCTACCAAATTTCATAAGGATCGGCCGACTATATCCTATAGCTGCCATATAACTGAACGATTCGAAATGCCATAACTTTGGTGTTTTTAAAGTTAGGAAGTTTGGATTTTTTATGAGTATTAAGAATGCATCATAGGAATAATTTTGGAAAATATAATTATAGAGTATTCTGCAAGGGTATATCAACTTCGGCTCCGCCCGAAGTTAGCTTTCCTTTCTTGTTAATAGTTACAAAACTATTTTTTTATGGTTACATAACTAAGCGCATTGGTCAATCAATTTTTTTCTCGTGCATTTGCCAAATTTATCCATCATTAAAGCCCCACGAATGACGAAAACGGCTGCGAATTAAATAACTAGTTGGAAAATGTAATTAAAGTGCTAATGCGAAGCCCCCGTTGGGTCTTAATTATACAGAAAATTAATAGTTGCCTGCTTATGTGAGTGACTGTGGACCCAAGACTAACCCATTTCCCAGGGTTCCCGGTCGCCATTTTATTTGTCTTTCTAGTGTCCTTTGGCTTTTTTCCTTCTGTTATTTTATGCTGACAATATTAGACCATTTTTTTTGGTCGGACTGCCATCGTTTGTAATATGAATTATGTTCCTGCATGCCTTTGCAGCAGTTTTGCCCACTTTTTGCCACTCGTGAATTTCGTTTCATTTTTATTTTCAATTTTAATGCTCCCGAAAGGAATTTGTGTCAAGTGCGTGAATTTTTGTGGGTATATATTTTTTTTTTTGCGTCCTAATTTACTGACTTTTCCCCTTGTGGCGGACGGTCACGTTGGCATGCTTTATTATTATTATTTTATTACTTAGTCGTTGTTGTTCGCTCGTTTTCTAATTAATGCGTTTTTTCGCTTTTCCCCATTCAATTCCATTCCAGGGCCATTAAAGGCCATTAAAATTATGGCAGCTAATGCGCCGAATGACTCCTGCCGGCTGCCCGTCGTCTTAACCGGAAATTCGTTGGCGAAAAAAAATGAAAATGGCAACAACAGCAGTGAAATATTAATTATTCTGAATTTCCGACTAGTGAAATGACAGGGAAACAACGCTGAATTATAGAGAGAAGGGATTAGAGTGGAGGGCAATACACTGAATCCTTGAATTCTATTCAAAAAATGTATTAAAGTCAGGCTTTAAATAATAGTTCACATGTTCGGCAACGAGAATCTTAATTTTAAAATGTAAACAATTCAAAGCAATATTGTCCCAGAAATTTATAATAATAAATTCTATAGAAGCTTTTAAAGTTAGTATAATTTTATTTAAGAAATCGAAGTTATCCATCCTTTTGCAAATGGGGAGGTGTAAAAAGAATTTTAACCACGTAGTTCCTTTGGCATTATGGGTGAGAATTGTTCACTAATTACATTCCCCCTAAAATGTTTGGATAAAACAAATGAACCCGCTCTAATATAAATTGAATTATATGTCTTCAATATTCCAATTAGTTTCTAATTTAATTCCTATCTCGAAGATTGTTGACGATAATAGATCTACATTAAATAAAGAAACAAACCAAAAAATAAATAAATAAACCTACAAATTGAGATTTAGTCTAGAAATTTAAAAAAAACGAAAGGATATTTCAAAACTCAAATTAATTTAGTGACATGTTTTTTTTCGAAAATACTTTTTTTGATGCGGTAGCCACAATATCTTAAGTTCTAATCAGTCGATTTACTTGAAATTTGGTATGAATTTTTCTTAAATATAATATATCTCTATCGCTGGAATCAAAAAAAAAAAAAATTTGAAATTTATAATATTTTTGAAAAAATAGTGAAAAAATTTACCTTATTTTTGAGTAGCCGCCATTTTATGAAAACATTTTTTTTTGCTGCTTCATACCATAGCGACATTTGTACTCATTAAGAATCTATCATTATATTTTTCAGATGACAACAAGGGTAGAAATCATGGCGACGAGGACACGACCTCTTTTTCCCCCCTCTTCTTTAAGAACAAATAAAAAAAATTTTTTTTTTAAATTTATTTTATGTACTCTTCTAAGTTTAATAAACAAATGATAAAAAACGGATAGTAAAAATATCTAGTGCTTTTTTTATTAATAGTTAAAAAAGCTCGAAATTCGAGCCTCTAGCTTTTTACTTTCGTTCATGCAGGTGAGTTAGTTGTACTCCTTATAATTCCCAACTCGGCTGAGCTAGAGCTTATTTGCGTGAAAGCCCGAACTGTGGATACCTTTCACCTGCGGTGGTACGATGGGCTTGAGCCCTTTCACTTCCTGTTCGCGCCCTGTGGCGACACCTGTATGGCCCATCCCTTGGGCGATCGCCTCACCTGTCGCCTCCAGCGATGGATGTCCATGTCCCGGTGGGAATTGGAATTCCGCCGGCGACCACTACGTTTTTCATCCCCTGGCTGGCGGCCTTTTCAATTAGTGGCCATGACAACTGAAGTTTTTACTGCGGCCTCTCTACTTTATTTTCCCATTATTCGGGCGCGTTTCGTGTTTACATTTGAGTTGGGTTTTTCCAAGTTTTCTCAGTTTTCTGCAGCGGTCATTTGGTTGGCAAGTCAGTTAGTCAGTCAGTCAGTCAGTCAGTCAGTGAGCCAGTCTCCCAGTTGCACAGTAAAGCTGGATTCGCATTTGCGGATAATTAAAAGTTAATTGAGTAACAACAAAAGCCCGTAATGCAATTGCATTCGCAATTGACAAACGAAATTGAAATTATGGGCATGGCAAGGCGCTGAAATCAAATATGCAGTGGCAATTTATTTAACGCGGCCAAATCAATAAATCGCCATATGAATAAATTAATGCAAAATGTGGCCGGAATTAAACAATTTAAAGTGAGTGCAGTGAAAGCGGGGAAAGCGGAGAAAGCAGCAAAGGACTCGCAGACAGCAACCGAGGACCACAGGTTTGCTCAGCCATATAAATAATATTTCTGCCTTTATTCCCATGACCCACACTATTTACTCAGAGAAACTTATTTTTTCATTAATAAAAGAGAAGTTTGCATCAAGTGCTCTGGTATTTTTCATATTTGTTTTCTGAAAAACCCTTTAAATGAGATTTTTTGTAGGAACTATCGTAAATTTAGTTCTTTTTATTTACTTTAGGAAACGAAATGGTAAGGAAACTTAGAAACAGCTATGTACTGAAACAAAATGGATTTCAATTTGATTAATTTTTATTTTCATGAGGAATAAATTGATCTTAATTATTTGCTATTAAGGTATTTGGTTTAAGTCAACTTTATGCCATTTGGGATTATTTTTTTGGCAACAAAAAATTTTCTCTTGCTAAAAGTTTTTAGTCAGATAAAATTTTATATGAAATTAAGAAAGTGAATGTTAATGCAAAATATGTCAAAATCTCCGTATAAACCTTGCGAAACTCACACAACAGATTGAATTTAGGGCATAGATAGTGCAATCTACACCATCCGCTATTAATCGATCTGAAATCGATTGGTTTCCCCGGGAAACATGATGAACTGCCACTTATTGCGAAGAGCCCGGCTAGAAGGTAGCGTCCAATTGAATTAATTGCAATTAAAAGTCCAAGCTCCCAAGGGCCGAGCCACGATGACAATGGACCACGATGGCGGTGGCGTCGCGAATGATGGGTCCGTAACCCACCTGAAAGTCCAACTGCCAACGAAAGCCCAGGAGAAACCTCAGCTCGGATGACATTAGCGTTGACAAAGAACATGCCAGCCAATTGCAGCATCAGCAGTGGCAACAATCACTTTGTTTATGGCATTAAGCGTCCCATCAGCTACATAAAAATACACTGGGAAAGAGGGGCTGGCAGATCAAAGATAAAAATAGTGGAATTTGGGGAGAAAAACCAAAAGGTTGTAAAAAAATTAACAAAAATATTTATACATCCTCAAAGCATGTCAACTATATTTATGACAAAGCAATAATATATTTAAAACCATAGGATATAGATTATTTTTATTACAATTGGATATTTATATTCTCTATTAGTTAAAGTAAACCTTCATATTTTGCATTAAATACGAATTTATAAGACAATTTAAAGTGTTTTATAGATAATAATTCATTGATGCTTTACTTGATTTAGGAATATTTCATAATAGTCATATAGTTGCAAATCATAATAAATTATGAAAAAACTATCTAAATATATTGGTATTTTATACCATGTAAACAAACTTTTTGTAATTTACATTAATTATTGCATTTAGTTGAATTTTTTACAGTTTCAGTTGGTTTTTTTAGATTTTATAAATTTCGACTTAAACTTCGGCTTAACACGTGCTATATGGTTCGTATTATATAATATTGTAACAAATTTGATCAAAGAATAGAATAAAGCAGCGTTTTACTTGAAATGATTTGCTTTTTATTTGTGTCAAATACAGGTTTCCCTTTTATGATATAAGACCAATTTGACCCTTCTATAATTGTTTTCCCTGCACGAAAGCTGCACTTGAGCTTGCCTTTGGCCGGGCCAAGTTCGCTTCCTGTCCCACTGAAGCGGCAACACCACCAGCAACAGCAACAGCAACAGCAACACCACCAGCAACAGCAACTGGCCCAGCAGCAACATCAACCGCCACAGCAGCAACATCGTCGCCTCCCAATCGCCCTTCGTCATGCTTCTACTTAGAACTGACTGCTATTCCATTTTAATGACTCACGTGACTTTCACGTATCTCTTCAGTGCCAGACCAGCTCCCATATAAGAACATATAGTACCACCAGCAGCAGCAGCAGCAGCAGCAGCAGCAGCAACATTGTCCATGTTAGTTGGAGCTGGGGCAAAAGTATAATCATAATAATAAAAGTTATACACCTAACATGCTATTACATAACAGACACAGAGCTCAGCAAATGGAGATGGGTGCGGGGACGGAAGGGGAAGGAAGGGGAATAGAATAAGCCGGCAGAGACCTGAGATGGGTTCTTACTTCATTTCGAGCAACACACACACATACACTCTGCATTTCGTAGTCAGGGTAAAATCTGGGAAATGGAATAGAAAAGCGGGTGCTGGTAGTCAAAACATTCAGTTAATTAGCTCATCAGCAAATGGAAAATTTTCATAAGGAAGACATGGACAAGCCGATTATCAAACTGTATCGATTTGGGGATTATAGGCCCTTTAATAGTAGTATATAAAGTCAAAAGATTATTGCTGAGTGGTTTGCTATTTCTTTGGCAGATCGATTACCCTCTCTTCAGTCTTGTACATCTAAATTTAAACAAACAGACATGATTTTGGGAAATGAATATGAAACATCTGACTTTAAAAAGTTACATAAGGTTTTTAATTGTTTGGACCTTGTACTATGCTACATCATTTTTTGGTAAGCTTTCAAAAATGTTTAAAGATATATAAAAGCGACTTAATGTATTTCTTTTTGTAAGTACTTAAAATAAGTCTCACACACACTTAACAATATTCTACTATGCTACATAATAAACATAATTTGTAGTTTGATTTGAATTAATAATACTTGTTCTTGTAAGATCTATGAAGCAATATTGTAACAACATATTTTAAAAGGCTTAGAACACCATTTTTCTATTCTTGTTGGATTTAAAATCATTGTATACCTTGTCAGGGTTTTCTAAATTAACCATTCTCCAATGACATTGGTTTCTTTCCAATTTTCGGCTTGGCGAAAAATATATGTACATGCATGTTTTCCTTAACTCCGACTGACAGGCCATTCATCAAACAGCCGACTTCTGTCGCTCTCTGTTTTTCTTGCCCAGTTTTTCATTTCTTTTTTTTTTTTTGGCGATTTTAAAGGAGGGGTAATTGGCCACCCTGGCAAATGCCTAGTGCCCAGGAAAAATGCTGGAAAATACCACGTCAAATGAAGTTCAAACGGGGGAATATCATGGAGGAGCCATCGCATCAGACGTGATTGACAGTCCCGGAATTTTCGGATGGGGCATGAGACTACTGGTGTTAAGACAAACAATCTGGCATTTGTGGCTTTTAAGCGAAACCGAACTCTGGAAAAATGTCAATTTGACAGGCGTTGGGGTCACAGAGGCGGGAACTCTGGAGATGGTCTCTCTAAGTAGATTGTCTTGTTGGCGGCTAACAGTCCTATTCCCATTTCGATTGCGATTCCACTTTTGGGCGAGGGGAGCTAACTGCAGTTGGGGCTTCCATTGAAAAGTGCCACCAAAACGGTTACCATTTCTTTCTGTTTAATACCATAATCAGCCATCAGCTCGTTTTAGTTCAGTTCAGTTCGGTTTAGTTCAGTTTAGATAGGTTTAGTTTGAAAATAGAATCAAGCGGAAAACGCCAAAGGCCCATAAACATGGCGTTTTGTGAAAAGAGAAAATAAAGTTCGGCACCAGACGACGTGTGAATACTCTTTGGGGCATACAACATTTTAAAAAGTCTGTTATTAAAAAGAAAACATTTTTTTTGTATTAACTTTTAAAGTTAGTAGTGTATGCGCAAGTCAATTTTGACTTGCTAATATTTTGAGCATAAAGCAAAATAAATATAATAATATTATATTTGCAACACAAATTATTATAAGTTTATTAACCTTTGATAAACTTTAAAATTAGTTTCTGTGAAAGCTTATTATTGTTATCATGTTGCAAACACCGCACAAAATCAGTGTGTGGAAAAGCTTTTGGTTAGGGTATTGTAATGGGAATTACATGCACATACTAAATGGCCAACTGGAAATGGTCAGCGAGAGAGCGGAAAAGGCGGGAAAAGCGGGGAAAACAGTGGATGGAATATGGACAGCGGAGAAGGAAGGTCGGGGAAACTGTCTGTTTGGTCTGCTTTGGCTTCAAGTAGCTCCTGCAAGGCGGAAGCCCAGACACAACAACAGCCAACACCTTTTAAAGTCCGGCCCAGAAAAGGAAGGCCCGGAGGGCGAGGGGTTTGGGCCTTGGTTTGGCCTGGCAGCAATTTAAAGGCGATTAGAATTGATTGTAATTAGTTTACAGCAGGAGCTCTGCCCGTAATGAAGTTATTTTTACTCATAAAGTGACATTTATGTGACACAAATTATGATCATCGTTAGAATACCCGAGGGGAAAACTTCTACACTAAGTGGACTTTTCGCTATCAAAATTCTTGTTTTGGAGGGGCTTTTGCCTTTTGGGGAAGGTCTACTTCTTAAATAATTTTGTGTTGATAAGTTTTACAAGTATAACTGCAAACTGTGTTTGAATTATTAAAAATATTGCTCATTTGGGTCATTTTATTTACTATTTGTGGAGTAAAGGAATATATTGTATAAGCTTCTGAATCTAGAGGGTCAAAACCATAACCCGGGTGCATATTAAAAAAGGTTTTTTATCTACATATATAGAACATTTTTGGCTTTCTAACATGCACAATATTACTTTACTAATGGAAAATCAAAAGTGTAGTAATAATTCAGATTTAAATACATTTTTTCGGAATTAAATTTTACTGTATAAAAAAGGCAGAAAGGGAAAATAATTAATAACCCATGATAAATGAAATATATTTATAAAAAACTAAAAGATAAATAAAAAACAAAAAATATATATTAAACCGATAAAACTAACAACATACCCAAGTTAATAAAATGATTGGCAAATGGGAAGATCCTGTTCTGATTTCGAAATAAACCTGACAGCAATTAATATATCCAATGATGCAACTTATGGCCCAAATTACAACCGGGAAAGACTTCTGGACATGCCGACACATCCACTTCGGGAACACTCGAAAACATCCCAATATTGCCGAGAAAACATAAGCAGACTTTTGAGTGATGGAAACGAGATGATGTTGGATGTCGATACTCCCGAGTGAAATTAACCAAATGTTTAATAACACAGCGGCGAAGGAATTTCAAGTGGCGACTTATTAATGGGCCACAGATGTGCGATCTCTTTGGATTTTTTGGAGTGAGTTATTTTCCTTGTTTTCCCTTCCAGGAAGGTCAATGCAACGATGGTCTCTGGCTCTTTCTGATGACTCATTGCCAAGTTCGAGTGTCACGAGTTGCTTGGGCTGGGAATTGGATTTGGGCTTGGGTTTGGGATTGGGTTTGGATTTGGGATTGGGGCTCTGGGTTTTGAGTTCAGTGTTGTCGGTTCTTGGTTTTTGGTTTTTGGGTTTCGCGTTCCCAGTAAGCCGTGTCCGCCTTATCAGAGCCCGAACATTGCCCGACTGCTCGGCAAAGATATGTTCCCGATTTTTGTGTGTGTTTTCTTTTAGGGAAATATTTCACTGGCTGTCGTCGTCTTTGGTCAAGGGGATGGGGTGGCGGCGATGAGGGGACTCCCAGTTTTTAAAAACAAGAGCATTGCCCGCAGATGATAAAAAAATAAAAAAAAAACTTTGGGTTGGCACAGCGACTTCCGAAATTACCATATCACTGCCTTGTAATATTTGTTGTTTCAGTCCACTCAGAAATTGAGGAACACGTTTTAAAAGTATGATATAGATATAATTAAGTAGGAAAAGAAAATAGAATACCAGCTGGCTATTTAACTTTTAAATGCAAGTAAATAAGAAGTTACTTAATATCTAATATCATCATGGCATAAATGATATTAAGTACTCCTTAAATTTGACCTTTAATTTCTTTTACAACTTTTCTTCTCCTTCAAAACGGGAATCAAATTTGTGTCCCACTTTTTCGGCTTTCTTAAACAATGCTAAATATGATTGGCCTGCATTGAACTCTCCTTCGGTTTATCCCAAAAGAAAGAGACGGGCAGAGGGAGACAGAAAGAGAGGGGGATAGTGATATGTAAATGGCTTATGCTTTGGCAAACTTGCAAATTGCTGTCCACTTTTCATGTTGTCCTGGTCATCTGATCCCTTTTTTTCCAGTCATGTCTCTATTTTTCTCCATGGATTTCTTCATGTTTTCCCGGACTCTTTCCCCCTCTCGCTCACACCCCATATGGCTATCTCTGTCCATAGGATTGTGTTGATGTTTTCTTTTGGAGGCCCGAAAGCAAATGAATCCCAAAAATGTTAGCTGCCCTTTTCGGGTTTTCTCGCTTTAAACTTGATTCATGTCTACCCGGCGCTCGGCATCGATATATTTTCTTTTTTCCTCGTTTTTTTCCAAACATTTTTCGGGTCTTTTGGTATCTTTGGCATGCATATGCGGCTTAGCCCCTCTTTCCACGCCTCTTTTCTCCGCCGGCGTGTTGATATGTTTATCATTGTTATTATTTATGTTTAGATTTGAATGTCAATGTCGAATCGAAATCAGCATCGACATTTATTCCAAACTTTGGTAAGGGAAAAGTGCGGGGAAAATGGCTGGAAAATCGGAAAATGGAGTAAGAGGGCGATTTAAGGGAGTGTGTTTTTTTATGGAATTTTTGTGTGCGCGCACTTTGAACTTTGATGGCATTAAGTTGTCAATTTGCGTTCTGACTTTAGAGCGCCGGCATCAGGCGCCTATAATCTATAGACCCTCAAAAAAAGGATTTATCTCGCAGATTGCCGGCTGTTCCCCTTATCGTGGTTCTACTTCATTAGTTATGAAAAAAATACAATGCAACTTTACCGAACACAAAAAAAAACAGGCTTTAAATGAAACAAGAAATGAAAGCTAACTTCGGGCGGAGCCGAAGTTGATATACCCTTGCAGAATACTCTGTAAATTATATTCTCCAAAATTATTCATATGATGCATTCTTAATACTCATCAAAAATCCCAACTTCCTAACTTTAAAAACACCAAAGTTATGGCATTTCCAATCGTTCAGTTATATGGCAGCTATAGGATATAGTCGGCCGATCCTTATGAAATTTGATAGGTCGGATTGATTGGCCAAAAATAAAGCCCATAGAAAATCCCAACTTCCTAACTTAACAAACACCAAAGTTATGACATTTCCGATTAATCAGTTATATGGCAGCTAAAGGATATAGTCGGCCGATCCTTATGAAATTTGGTAGGTCGGATTGATTGACCAAATATAAAACCCATAGGAAATCCCAGCTTCCTAACTTTACAAACACTAAAGTTATGTTATTTCCGATCAATCAGTTATATGGCAGCTATAGGATATAGTCGGCCGATCTCGGCCGTTCCGACATATATACTGCGTGCAAAGGAAAGAAGGGTGTGTGCAAAGTTAGAACTCGATAGCTTTAAAACTGAGAGACTAGTTTGCGTAGAAACAGACAGACGGACAGACAGACGGACAGACGGACAGACGGACGGACGGACAGACGGACAGACGGACAGACGGACATGGCTATATCAACTCAGGAAATGATCCTGATCAAGAATATATATACTTTATATGGTCGGAGATGTCTCCTTCACTGCGTTGCACACTTTTGACCAAAATTATAATACCCTCTGCAAGGGTATAAAAACATGCCGCCAAAAATGTTCCATTTGATAACTTAATAATTCTTGCTTAATTTTATTATTATCCCCCACACCAGCTTCTTGCTTATTCCCATTTTCTATGGCTTCTTTAAAAATAATTATATTATTAGCTTTCCAATTCGTTTCCTTAACTACTTGTCTTGTTTGCATTTTCATTTTTAGCTTCCCACGCAAAATGTTTGAATTGTTTTTACGTTTCTTAATTAATGTTTGGTCTTTTTTCTCCAAAAGACACAAACTTGTTTGGAAAGTGAAAACGAGAACATTAACGAAAAAATAAAAGTGAAAATGATTAGCATGATGGGGAAGAGAAAAAATATGTAGGACTGTGGAAAAAAATGTAAAAAGAAATTAATTTCCATTGAAAATTCCAAACGCCACTCGAAAAAAAGGGGGACGGTGAAGGAAAAGAAGAAGCTGCGGCAGAAGGCAAACATTCGAAAGACAACGAAATTTTTTAATTGATTTCACTTAAAGCACCAAAACAAGGCAGCATCTGCACAAGAGGAAGAAGACGGAAAAGTACAAAAAAAATGAAGATTTTGTATTGTTTTTTTTTATTTGCTAAACTTTTTGTTTTTCGATTTTTTATTTTGGGCGAAAGGCCTGAAGACCAGACACACACACTTGACCGTCGAAAATTCAACAGAAAAGGGAAAGAGTCAGAGAAAGGGAGTAAGCAGGGAAAAAGGCTGATCCGAATTCATACACTAAGCGAAACACTCCACAAAATAATTGGCAAAAGTATTATTTAGATGTAGCGGAATTCCCCAAATATTTATATCCTACACCTACACTTTATGGTAAGTCACATAAGTCTAAGAAAGTTTTTGGGCCAAATGGTTAAAATTTGTGTTATTCCTTTGAGTTTGGGAGCAACTCTGCTAAGATAATAGAAATATATATATTATATTAATATTAATATATTATATTAAAGCCTGATAAACAGAGAATTGATCTTCTGTTGAAATTTAGTTGGATAAGAAATTTCTGTAATAGCCTATTTTATGATATCAAATTTTTTAAAAATCATTTCCGATATATTTTTTAGATAGGTTTTTATATATGTAAATAAAAGACCACACATCATTTTTTATTTTTAACATCATTTTTAAAATTTCACATATTAGGCGTAAGGAAACATATTATTAGAACATTTAAGTTTGGGCTTAAAATGAGAACAATAAAATGATATATACTTGTACATATACCAAATTAAATGATTAGCTTTAAAAATTTGAGCGGTGTATTTGGTACCAAGTGGGCCTAATTGGTCATTATGTTGGCCTAAGCAGCACAGTAGCTCAAGTGGAGGCTAATAAAATGTACCGAGAAGTGCGAGACAATTCCCGATGAAGATGGCGGGGAATAAAAGGAAAACATCTCTTGATTTAAGTTGAAGGATATTTATTCAGGCTTACTGAGATTTCTTCTTATATTGGCCAGGCCAAATTGTCTATTTTTCGTGTTCCTATTTTCAATACTTTCCCCTGGTGGTCTCCCGACCTCGGACAAAAAAATTGAAAATAGATTTTACTCACAGCGTCTGAGAGCGGAAAATTACCAGGAAGAGCCGAAGTGTCTATGTAAATTGAACAATTAGCTGCACTCAGAGAAAAAAGAAAGACAAAACCAGGGGGACAAATGCATTTGCCATAGGGTCATTAATCATCCTTTGCAGGCGGTCAGAAGAGTGCAGTGCGCTCTTTTGTTGATTCTTTTTGGACACTCGAAAAAAAACATATATTTTAAGATATGTAAAAAAAATCTTATTTCGTATAAGCTTTCTGGATAATATTGCAGTTTTGGTCGATGGCATAATTCAGCATAACTAAATAAGTTGCCATACACTTTTTAAACACATGTAATTGTATAATAATTTGTTAGCCGACAATGGAATCCATTAAACACTATTCCCAAAAAAAAACTAACATTATTTCTATAAAATCCCTGCTCAGCCCCTTTAGTTAGGCAACATTGTTCATTCGCATATATCATTTTTTTGTAGAGTGTATAAGGAAAGTAAGTTCACTTCGATAGGCCGAAGATCTGATACCCTACTATTATAAAAAAGTTGATAGTCAATATACTTATTTGACTAGTAACAACATATAAATATATTTGTATAGTCCTCAGATTTGTATTTATTATATTACTCAATTCGTAACCAATTACTTATTAAGGTAAGATCATTATACCCTTGCAGAGGGTATTATAATTTTGGTCAAAAGTGTGCAACGCAGTGAAGGAGACGTCTCCGACCCTATAAAGTATATATATTCTTGATCAGGATCACCTCCTGAGTTGATATAGCCATGTCCGTCTGTCCGTCTGTCCGTCTGTCCGTCTGTCTGTCCGTCTGTCCGTCTGTCCGTCTGTCCGTCTGTCTGTTTCTACGCAAACTAGTCTCTCAGTTTTAAAGCTATCGAATTGAAACTTTGCACACACCCTTCTTTCCTTTGCACGCAGTATATAAGTCGGAACGGCCGGGATCGGCCGACTATATCCTATAGCTGCCATATAACTGATTGATCGGAAATGCCATAACTTTCGTGTTTGTAAAGTTAGGAAGTTGATATTTTCTATGGGTTTTATATTTGGCCAATCAATCCGACTCACCAAATTTCATAAGGATCGGCCGACTATATCCTATAGCTGCCATATAACTGATTGATCGGAAATGCCATAACTTTCGTGTTTGTAAAGTTAGGAAGTTGAGATTTTCTATGGGTTTTATATTTGGCCAATCAATCCGACCTACCAAATTTCATAAGGATCGGCCGACTATATCCTATAGCTGCCATATAACTGATTGATCGGAAATGCCATAACTTTCGTGTTTGTAAAGTTAGGAAGTTGGGGATTTTCTATGGGTTTTATATTTGGCCAATCAATCCGACCTACCAAATTTCATAAGGATCGGCCGACTATATCCTATAGCTGCCATATAACTGATTGATCGGAAATGCCATAACTTTCGTGTTTGTAAAGTTAGGAAGTTGGGATTTTCTATGGGTTTTATATTTGGCCAATCAATCCGACCTACCAAATTTCATAAGGATCGGCCGACTATATCCTATAGCTGCCATATAACTGATTGATCGGAAATGCCATAACTTTCGTGTTTGTAAAGTTAGGAAGTTGGGATTTTTTATGAGTATTAAGAATGCATTATATGAATAATTTTGGAGAATATAATTTACAGAGTATTCTGCAAGGGTATATCAACTTCGGCTCCGCCCGAAGTTAGCTTTCCTTTCTTGTTTTACTATTATTTTTTTGATCGTTCCTGTGGCAGCTATATAGTATAGTCGTCCAATCTGAACTCCTTCACTTTGTGACACTTTTTGACTGCATTTTTGGCAGCCTCCTGGTATAAAAAGATCGAAATAACCAACAACATTTCTGAGTTCAGTTGCAACTAATAAAAAACACTAAAAGCTAAGCGCGGCTTAAGCTTGCTCTTCGAAAGAGAGTTCTTCTCTTTGCCAGCAGTCACCGATCGAATGTCTATGTATATGATCGTCTCTCGCGCTCTCTCCCGCTCTCTCATTCTCTGGCGGTGACTGCGACGCCAACGTGGACGCCCGCGCAGCGTTTTGAAGCCGCTTCTCATTCCAATAAAAACTGTGAACGTGAACGGTAACGGTGCGTGCTATCTTTTTCTTCTGCCTATTCAATCTCTTTTCGAAAAGAACTGAACAAAAAATTAATGAAAAAAGAAAGGAAAACCAGCAACAATAGCAAACAAAAAACAAGAAAGGAAAGCTAACTTCGGGCGGAGCCGAAGTTGATATACCCTTGCAGAATACTCTGTAAATTATATTCTCCAAAATTATTCATATGATGCATTCTTAATACTCATAAAAAATCCGAACTTCCTAACTTTAACAACAACAAAGTTATGGCATTTCCAATCGTTCAGTTATATGGCAGCTATAGGATATAGTCGGCCGATCCTTATGAAATTTGGTAAGTCGGATTGATTGGCCAAAAATAAAATCCATAGAAAATCCCAACTTCCTAACTTTACAAACACCAAAGTTATGGCATTTCCGATCAATCAGTTATATGGCAGCTATATGATATAGTCGGCCGATCCTAATGAAATTTGGTAGGTCGGATTGATTGGCCAAAAATAAAATCCATAGAAAATCCCAATTTTCTAACTTTACAAACACCAAAGTTATGGCATTTCCGATCAATCAGTTATATGGCAGCTATAGGATATAGTCGGCCGATCCTTATGAAATTTGGTAGGTCGGATTGATTGGCCAAATATAAAACCCATAGAAAATCCCAACTTCCTAACTTTACAAACACGAAAGTTATGGCATTTCCGATCAATCAGTTATATGGCAGCTATAGGATATAGTCGGCCGATCCCGGCCGTTCCGACTTATATACTGCGTGCAAAGGAAAGAAGGGTGTGTGCAAAGTTTCAATCCGATAGCTTTAAAACTGAGAGACTAGTTTGCGTAGAAACAGACAGACGGACAGACGGACAGACGGACAGACGGACAGACGGACAGACGGACAGACGGACGCGGACAGACGGACAGACGGACATGGCTATATCAACTCAGGAGGTGATCCTGATCAAGAATATATATACTTTATAGGGTCGGAGATGTCTCCTTCACTGCGTTGCACACTTTTGACCAAAATTATAATACCCTCTGCAAGGGTATAACAACGAAATATAATTTCAAATTATTATTTTTGATACATAAATAAACTTAAAAGACATGTGCAATCGGCCAGAACGTGTGCATATAAGTTTAAATTCAACCAAAATAAATAACAATAAATAGAGTTTCAAATTTTCCTCTACTTCCCCGTAAAAATGTGTTAAAAAAAAACTGAAACGTTTTTTCGTGTGCATTTCGGTTAAACTATTTTTTTAAGTTTTTTTTTCGTGTCGTCTTTATTCTTCCCTAAATTTGACCCGATTTCGATTTGGATTTGAACAGAAACTAAAACATAAAACAAAAACGCAAACAAAACGCAAGAATGCATATCTGTGAAAGGAAACAGAAAAAAGGAGAATGAAATAAAGTGAAGTAAAATAAAGTAAAATAAACTACATAATACGAAAGCGTGTATTTATATACTATATATATATGTATATATTTATATATACTATACTATGTTGTGAAACAGTTTTTGTAGTTGCTATTGTTGTTGGCTTTACAGCAACAGGCATCCGATAATTTATAATCTTAAAAATATATGTGCGGTGTACATATACATTTGCCTATGTGCACTGAGAAATACATGTTTAGTATTCCAATACTCAAGTCATTAAAATAATTACTTTTTAAGACTTAGATCATAACCAACTTGGTATTTTATAAAAATATTGTAAATACTAAAATATTTAAATAATATAATACCACTAATAGTTTGGTTCTCCTTTTTTTTTAAGTAAAACCAGCCTATTGACTTAAAATTTTTTACTGTGTCATTATGTATTGTCAAAGAAGGCAGTAATTTTTTTCATTTGCTTGCGTTCCATTTAAATATTAATATATTATTTTATGTTTTTCTTCCAGTTTATTACAATTCAAAATATCTTACAACGTTTTTTTTTCACGTGATTTTGTTGTGTGTGTGCAAAAGTCTTTGTGAATGAAATAATATGTGGGATACAGTTAAAGAAATAAAAATAAATAAAAAGCAAAATTCAAATAAAAACAGTGTGTGTTGTCATAATGACAAAAACAACAATAAACGCAGCGACAAAAGGCGATAAAACAGCAGCGAAAAATAAAAGGCGACCACGGGAAAACTTTAAGCAATTAAATAAAATTTAGACCCATATAAAATACATTTTAACTGGCTAAAACCAGATAAGCCAACCAACAACCAAAATTAAAAGATTCTCAAAACAATAAAAACAAAAACACAAACCAAAACGAAACGAAATTTAAAACGAACAAATTTGTGGTGTTTAATATTTATTTATATGCTAATTTATTTTTACAATAATTTGGTATTAACCCACAAAGCAACAACAACAGAAAACGGGTGAAAGATAAAAGACAAGCAAAGAAAACCAAAAGCACGCGCATCTTCTTTAACATCTTTGTTTTGGGATATAAAACAGCAAAAGTAAGTGGATTATATTTTTTTTTTGCTTATAACTTTAAGTGTGTTTTATAATTTTCTTCGTTTTCATTTCTTTCTGCTGTGGAAACTTGTTTTTTAATACAAATTCGATTGAAATGAAGACAGCGAAATTTTTTACGGCCCCTGCGAATGCGGATTTCAGACTGGAATCGTTCAATATCTCTGGTCTTTCTGATCCTCCTCATTTGTATTATCTGCTTGGTTTCGGGATGTCTCATTTCCATGGGCTTATCCACAGGGGTTTTCCGGGTTCACGCCCGATGTTGACCTTCTGACTTTTAGGGATGTGGGAAAACTAGCCATTCTGCGTATGCGAAACTGACTTGTGTTATCTTTTTTGACCACATCATGTTGTGCTTAGTTCGTCACTTATCTTTAAATAATTTTTTGTCTTGCCAGGATCGGGTTTCAATAGGAATAAAAAAAAGCGTGACTTACTTAATAATATGGGTAATTGTATTTGTTATAATGTGAAAAACTTTAGAGAGGTTTTTAAAATGATGAGCCATGTACTTACATACATTTAAAAATTACTTGAATTTAAATAGTTTTAAATTTAATAGCATATATTTTTAGGGACCATATATTTAACACAAATCATAACCTGGCTTAGTACTAAAAAAATGTCACAAGTTGTTCTTAGTTGTCAATAATCTTAATCACAACAAATAAGTGCTATCAAATCCAACCCTGACTAAAGAGTTCTCACCGATTAAATGAACCAAGTTTGTACTTTATGTGGTGTCTTATCAGTTTTCGCAATTAAACATGTGCAAAACAAGAGCAGCTCACGAATATAATTTATAGAGACGAGTGTCATGTGATTGTGGGAATGGTAATAATTATGCTGATGGTGATTTCACTGGGTGACCCTATCAGCGCCAAAGTGGCAAAACGATCACTTCCGCTGACCACAAAATTAAATCGTTGTTTTAAAGTGAAAAACTGAAAGCAAAAACCAAAACCGAAACGAATTCTACATCCAAATTCGAGTCCCGCATGAAAGTGTAACCAAGTTAATTGCATTTAACCGACTGTCCAAAAAATAAAGAGTTGGAAGGGTGGTAAAACACTCGAGTAGCTCGAAAATTGTTGACATCCGAGGGGAGCATGGTGCACTGAGAAAAAAATAGAGGGAATAGGCACTTGATATACCCAGCTATAACATTTTATAGTACTTACTATATAATGTAAACAATATTAGGAATACTTTTATGTGTCAAAACCCATGGGCTATTTTACATATCATTTTAATATTTTTTTAATATTCTGCTGATACTATTAAGGTTAAACCAAATCGTTTGAAGATTAATGTGATTTCTATATCAAGTATTTATGTGGAAGAAAGGAGACTCAATTGATTTTGATATTTATGTGATGAATATATAATAATATTTTTTTCGGTGCAAGTGCCGAAATGCCCGCAAAACACTCGCAAAGTCATTATCAGCATTAGAAAGTGTTACAGGCGGCACGCAAATCAAATTCCGGGCATGGTGATGGCACTATATAGACTTGCTGGGAATCTGTGCGAGACCCAGACGGTTAGACTCCCCACTCTACGAATCCAATTCAAAAACACCCTCAGAGAACGTGGAATGAAATCAGCAACCACAAAAAAAAATAAAACGAATCTATCACGAAATTATTTTGGAGGCTCTTTGAGTGACTTGCGCCCATGGCTATATAGCCGTGGTAAAATTGATTCAGCTGCATCGGGGCAAACAGCATCGGATGGGCGATCCGTAGGGCAGTACGTGCCCGGGAGCCCAAAAACCGAATACCAAATACCAAAGTCGATATCCGACCTCCACTCACACTCAAAATCTTGATGAATGTTTGTTCTGGAATTTTCTATTTCCCTTTTCTTTTAGGTACAGATCACGAATACTTTGCTCTCAAACGGATTCCAAGAACTTGGGCAATATTAAAGGGTCTGGGAAAAGAATGTGGAGACCAGGAAGTCCAGTAAAAGTTCTTAGCGAGAAGTACTTAAATATAAGGTGTATTTAGACTTCAAAGACTGGTTGTGAAAAGTTGGTAATATATGAAAATCGAATTTTTAAATATAGATAAGAACGGCGTTCATATTACAGTTTTCAAACTATACACCCAACCGGACTATATTATTTTCGTTATCGCCATTAGTCGCCTAATTATTTATTATATTAGGCTAATGTGTTAAGGGAGTTAATTAAATCGTATTAATTATATGGCTTCCATCTTATTTTTTTTTTTTTTTTTTTTTTTTTTTTTTTTTTTTTTTTTTTTTTTTTTTTTTTTTTTTTTTTTTTTTTTTTTTTTTTTTTTTTTTTTTTTTTTTTTTTTTTTTTTTTTTTTTTTTTTTTTTTTTTTTTTTTTTTTTTTTTTAAAAAAAATTAAAAAAAAATTTTTTTTTTTTAATATATTAATTTTTTTTTTTTTTTTTTTATTTTTTTTTTTTTTTTAAAATTTTATATAATTTTTTTAAATTTTTTTATGTTTCCCCCCCAAGTTTTCCTTTCTTTTTTTATTTGTTCTGGTCCAGAAGCTTTGAAATCCCATTCTGAGTCTGTTATCGCAAGCATTTCTTTATTCATCTTATTTTGGGATCATATCCCCCATTCAAGTGGTATTCATTCATTTATTCACCTGTTGAACACGTTTGGGCGGCAAATGCTAATAAGGCAATACACATTCGCCGTTAGAGCGAGGTCTCCACCCGCCCAAGACCCCCTTTTTCGTCCGACCCCCCCTTCGTTTTTTGTGCTCTCCCTCAGACCCCCTCCCCCCCTTTTTTGTTTAGCCCCCTTTTCCATCTTTGAGCCCCATGTGCAGCGTAGCGTTTCCCTCTTTCTCTGTCCCTTTCTGGCCCGCATGGTTATTTAACCATGAAGGCGGATGATTTTGGTGATGAGGGGCGTGGGGCGGGGATTTGAAGGGGTAGGGGGTTGGGAGGAGTACGTTCGCTGAGTCATCGCCAAGTCAAAAGCGTAGCACGCACCGCGCTCGCCTAAAATCAGCTGAGCGTAAAAGTGTCGACGAACAGGTGCCTCAGTTGCAGGGGTGGGTGAAAAAGGGGCTTGCGGCTTTGGGGGCTTACGGGGGGAGGGATGAGGCGGCGGTTCAGGGGCAGTGGCGCAAGGGGGTTCGTTCTCGACTGTTACAAGTTACCATACTTCTGGCTAGCACTGATGAAAAGAAAAGAATTATACCGAAATTATTGTACATCGGATTTTGTCATTCCGATTATTTTTAGCGATTCAAATTTTAGTCAACAAAATTAAAATTAATTTAATTATTTATGATGTCTCATAAAATGTTATTAATTTAATTATTCATATTCTATGACTCTTTTTTTATATCTGAACACTTGACTATAAACTCGACTATACTAATCACAAAGATTCATAGTTTAAATGTAACTGTATGAAAAAGTAAAATATTTAACCAGATCTCTAATAAGTATATATGTTTATTTTGAAACTATAAATGTGCAAGTGGTCCAAAATTATTAGTGTGAAAATTACAAATCTATCTATTGAAATATGTGAAAACATCGAAATAATATGAATAATTTGATATTAAATACTGATAAGACCAAGTACAAGGTTTTCTTGATGTAGTTATCTTTAAATTATGACCCAATTATTTATTTTTATTTTAGATCATTGTGATTATAAAATATTAGATAATCATAATTTAATATTAACTACTGATAAGACTGAGTACAAGGTTTACTTTTGTTTGGATTTATTTAGCTTTAAACTAGAATTACGTTAATGCAAATTATTTTGTGGAATATCATATGTTGTGTACTATATTGATCTAGAAAATGATGGCCCAATTATTTATTATTATTTTAAATCAATGTGGATTATAAAATATTAGAGTCAATTTTTGGTGCTTTTTTTCTGCGTGTGTGGTTCATGTTGCTGCTGCCGCTGCTATTTGCGTTACTGTTGTTGTTGTCGGCGGAAAGCGGAAGCAGAAAACGGTTTGGGGCAGCGTCTAATCGCCGCTGCTCCATCGGAATTGTAGCGACTATACCTATTTGGACGCTATATGGTCGCAGGTGCACTGCCCCCTCAGCAATGTGTTGCTGTTGTGCTGCTGCTGATGTTGCTGTTGCTTTTGCTGCTATTACAATGCGATTTTTTATTGTTCTTGTCCGTAGCCACCGCTCGTAATTTCCATTACACGCCACGGCCGTTCGTCTTTCTTTATGACGACGATGATGATGACTCCTTCTTCCGCTTCTCGATATAAGTCCGCTTCAGTTCCAGCTGAATGCGTCGCTGCTACTTCCGCTTACAATTCTTTTTTATTACACTTTATTACACATTTTATATTCCGTTTTCATTTATATTTCTACCGTGCTCTTTCTCTGTTTTGCTTTTGGCTAAATGATTTAATTATGCTCCGTGTGGGGAGAAGCGCAAATGTTATAAACTACGAGAAGGGCAAAAAAGTGGGCCAAGAGGCATAAAAATAGACAGAAAATTAAACGTTGTCAACCGCAAATGTGACAAGCACTTAATTTTCCTGTTTGGAAAATGAGCGCCTCGGGGAAGGGAACGTGATCCTGGACTCTAAAGGACTTTTATATGAATTTTAGAGACGACAAAAAAACGTTTATAAATTTGTCTTTCAGCCTTTAAGAAAAATGTTTTCGATTTTACCATATTTGCAAAATTACGTCGTTTTTTCATCGAAATTCTTAAAATATTATAAAGGTTCCTTACATCAGTTGAGTTTATATTTATAAAAAAAATTTGTTTAGGACACACAGTAAAGGCTAACTGTAACTTTTGAGTATTATTATTATTATTATGCAAAATAAGAATCAGATACAAGGTCGCATTTTCACTATCTTTCGATATTTCAAAATTTAGATTTTGAAAATATAAACATTTTTACGGAATGACAAACAGGAAAGGCAAACTGGAGCTTTTCCGACATATTTCTTATTATCTTGTGTGATCTTAGGTGATTAAGAATGCAGGTGATTTTAAGCAAGACTGGTTATTTATTTTTTAAGATACCATGATTCATTTTTTTTTTCCCAGCTGCATATCTTTAAGATTTTCCCCCACGCGTTTTCTTTTGCATTTATTTCCCAGGTTATTCGTGTTCTAGAGCTCTGACACATTTGAGAGTATTTTTTTCGTGCATCTTTTTCTGTTTCACTCCCACTTTTCCCCACTAGGTTTCCCCCGATTTTCCCGTTTTCCCCATTTTCTCCATTTTATGTTTGAGCATGGCAAGTGTGAAAGCATATGTTTTGACAATGCTATCGTTGTGTCCCAGGCCGAAAGCCTAACATTCAGCCCCAGGGTTTTTTGGCAGCGGATGTTGAATGTTGCAGGGGAGGCGTGGCCTCAAAAGGGGGCGTGGACGGGGGTGGACGTTGCTGGCGGGTAGGGGGTTGGGGGGGTAGGGAATGCATAGCATTTTCGTTGCAAGTTTTCGGCACAGCGCAAAATTAAAACGCGTGTTTGCCAGCGACTCTGTGTTGCTGATACTCTTGGTGCTGCTGCCGTGTTGATGTTGCTGCTGCTGCTGTTGCTGCAGAATCTCCTGTTGTTGCTGCCGTGTCGTTGGTGTTGCTGCTGTAATTGTTGGCGTCCGTTACAGCTGTTTGCGGTGGCCAGGCGTTGTTTTGCTTGAAAATTCTCGTTTGGCTTTTTGGCATTTTTATCCCACACTCCCTTTGCTTGACTATATTTTTTCCATTTATTTTGCCTATAGTTTTTTTTTTTTTTTTGCATGTTTTGGCACTTTTTGTTATGTTATTTCTTGTTTATGTTTGTATGTTGCCGCAGTGTTGTTAAGGTTGCTTGTTGTTGCAGTTGTTTATTATGCAGTATGTTGCATTTTGGGGCTTTTCGTTTTATGACAGCAACAACAGCCATTTAAAACAAATAAACACGATAAGCCAACGAGATGATTAACAGGAATGTTATATTTAAAGCCCAAATAATTGCGTTGAAGAGTTTAATCGTTTTACACGAAATATTTTACGTTAATTAAGTGAAAACAAACTAAGAACTGTATAATTTAATACTTAAATAACTTATGACAAGAGCATTTTGAGTATAGCAAGAAGATGTATAATGTCATGTAACTTGTTATTGTTTTAATATAAATGCAAGCCAAAGAACACTTATGCATTATACCACCAAAAACCACTTAAAAGTTATCAAATAAAAGGGTTAAATTTCAAGGAAATTAAGTGGAAATTTCTGTAGAAATGTCTTTCTTAATGCGATGCCTTTGTGTTGCTTCTGGGCGTTGATGTTGCTGCTGTGCACAGAGCATCGCATGATCAATTACTTGGCCACATGACCGACTGACAGACAACCAGATCTGCAAACAATGGGACCCAAAACACGAAACACGAAACACTTGCAACAGCAACACCAGCAATTCGCATTGTATTGTATTGTATGTGCGCTGCAAAATCATGTGAGAAATGTATTAAAATTGTTGCGACAGCGAAATGCAAGCAAGCAAATTGCCAGTAGCCCTTGGAAATGCCCCCCTCCCCTCTCCCCTTTTGGGACCCCCCTAGCCACCACCCCTGGTGGCACCCACGCCAATGCCTGAGAATGCAGCGCGGGGTCAAAGTTTGCTGCAGCTGCAACAGTTGTTGCTGTTGCTGTTGCTGTTGCTAGTGTTGCTGGTGTTGCAGTTGCTGCTGCTGCTGCTTCTTGTTTGCTGTGTGTGGCATCTTCTGGAGCGGATTCCCATGAACTGATGGCGCCCTCAGGCGAAGAAGAAGAAGTGCAAGGGGGGTCATGTGACCACGAATGCTGACATGCTGCTGATACAGATGTACAGTGGCAGAACTAAGCATTACTTTTTTCGTCACCCTTCAAAAGATATATATTAACCTCATCTTATTTGTGTAAAATTGCATTTACTTTTCTGTTTATTAACTAAACCCCACAATTAAAAAGGTATTTAAAAAAAAGAATAACTAAATAAATACCTAAGACTTCAATTACATTTAATATATATTTTAATCGTTTTATGGTGATAGATCAATGTTTCTTTAATAAAATTGGTTTTATTTTATGGTCTTAAGTTTTTTTTTGGAATTTTAATATGTGAGCTGCTTCTACAACTGATGATTCTAAAGATTGATACAAGACCAGAGAGCTGATATGGTATAAAAGAGTGCCAGAATGATGCACAAACAGCCGATATATTTCTCCGAGTGCAGCAGCTAATATAAGAAACAACAGCGCCAGCATCGGGAGTTGTTAACTTTGGCGCTGTCAATGATTTTGTGGCGCGGAGCAATTGAATTGATGCTGCTGACTAAACATGGAGCGCGGCACACAGAAACTGGAATTCATGGGTGGCCAATATCCAATATCGACTGTGGACTATCCACTATCCACTATCCAATGCCCACTGGCCAGTGGATCACGACCAAGCCCTTCGCGAACGTGAGATGCCAGATAAATCAGTGCTGCAATAGATGCCCTATTGCAAGTTGCTAGTTGCCCTCCGCGTCCGAAATTACTGGACTAATGAGCGGGCGAGCGGCAGTTGATGCGTCCCAGCTGCAACATGTTGCTGGCGGGCAGCACGGCGGCAACTGCAGCAACTGCTGCAACAACAACAGTGATAAGCCCAGACATAGAAAGTTTAATGACTTTAGGGAACCGACCCGAGAGCAAAACGGAGCGCCCTCGTCTTGGTCTAATCGAAATCGAAACTCAAATCAGTTTGAGAAAAGTCGCAAAAAGCTAGGAAAGGTAAAACGAGGACGGAAGCTAACTTCGGCAAGCCGAAGTTTTAATACCCTTGCAGACTTTGACGAAATTGCTAAAAGTGAAAAAGTAGCGAAAGGAATAAGGTATACATAAGTAAACTAGATTTGCATCGTTTCAAGTCAATTGCTTTTATACTGCAAAAATTTCATATACAAATAGAAAAAAAGGGATACTTTCGCAGCCTTTAACAATTTTTCCTATCTCCTTTAAGATATAGACTTCCGAGCGGCACTTTTACCCTAATCAAGATATGCGTAAATAAATAGAATTGGAAAAATTTATGTTAGTAGCTTACACACTGCGCGAAATATTCTGATAATCATCAAATTTGGACCGATTTCACCCTATTGTCCTATGGGAGCTATAGGATATAGACGTCCGATCGTCACGCGCTTTTACTCTGATCAAGGTACGCAAAAAAATAAGATTTGGAAAGATTTATGTCAATAGTTTTTACACTGCGCGAAATATCTTCCATTCTTGCAAGTTATATCCGATTGTTCCTATGGGAGCTATAGGATATAGACATCCGATCGGGGCGGTTTTCAAACTTGATCTGCGTACACTTGTTTTAGGACGACTGTGAAAGTTTCAGATCGCTAGCTTTTAAACTGAGCTCGCAAACGGTATTGAAACAGACGGACAGACGGACAGACGGACGGACGGACAGACGGACAGACGGACATGGCTATATCGACTCCCCTATTGATCCTGATCAAGAATATATATACTTTATAGGGTCGGAAACGTCTTCTTCACTGCGTTACAAACTTCTGACCAAAATTATAATACCCTCTGCAAGGGTATAAAAACATGAAATTTTGACCGATTTCACCGTATTGTTCCTATGGGAGCTATAGGATATAGACGTCCGATCAGCACGCGCTTTTACCTTGATGAATGAATGCATAAAAAAATACGATTTGAAAAAATGTACAGCAATAGCTTTTACACATCGCGAAATATTCTGAAAAACATCAAATTTGGACCGATTTTACCCTATTGTTCCTATGGGAGCTATAGGATATAGACGTCCGATCGTCACGCGCTTTTACCCTGATCAAGGTACGCATAAAAAATAAGATTTGGAAAGATTTATGTCAATAGCTTTTACACTGCGCGAAATATCCTAAAAATCATTAAATTTTAACCGATTTTACCCTATTGTTCCTATGGGAGCTATAGGATATAGACGTCCGATCGCCACGCGCTTTTACCCTGATCAAGGTATGCATAAAAAAATACGATTTGTAAAGATTAATGTCAATAGCTTTTACACTGCGCGAAATATCATAAATTCTTGCAAGATATATCCAATTGTTCCTATGGGAGCTATAGGATATAGACGTCCGATCGGGGCGAAACTTGATCTGCGTACACATGTTTTAGAACGATTGTGAAAGTTTCAGATCGCTAGCTTTTAAACTGAGCTCGCAAACGGTATTGAAACAGACGGACAGACGGACAGACGGACAGACGGACAGACGGACATGGCTATATCGACTCCCCTATTGATCCTGATCAAGAATATATATACTTTATGGGGTCGGAAACGTCTCCTTCACTGCGTTACAAACTTCTGACCAAAATTATAATACCCTCTGCAAGGGTATAAAAACAATGTGGAAAACATTTTGCGAGTCGAGAACATTGACCTGCATTGAGTTTTAATCCTACACTGGAAGAAACTGATACATTGAAGGAATATGTATTAATTTAAAAGTAAATGCAACTATTCCCAAATGGTATTTATTTATTTGTTGTGCTTTTGAGTGGATAGGATTTTTAAGTTCAGTAAGAATTAAACCAAACTTCTTAAGCCCTAATTAATACTGTATTACAAATGTACTATTGTGTACTATTATGTATTAATATTATTTAATTTATAATCCTATAATCTTACTTTATTATAAGTGTACTATTACATATGTATTAATTTTATTTCATCTATAATCTTATAAGTGTAATATTTTAAAATCATTACATGTATATCAATTTGTTTAATCAAAGCCAGAGACAGTACTCATCCCTCAAAGCAAGAGGAAACCAACAAATACAAGTCTATAAAAAAACAGATTGCATCGACTTATAGCTATAGACCGCCTCCATGTGTCTTTCTTGATAATGATTATGACTTTAGCCTCACTCCACCCCCTTTCAGCGGGCAAAGTTCCCCCACGTACGATTTGACTGGTGTTTTCGGCTGTCCCTGACATCGGAGCTGGTTTATTCCATCGACTATAGAGTATAGACTATAGACTATAGACTGTAGCCGATGATGATGATGATGATGCTGCCTCCTTGTCATTGTCAAGCGCAATTAATTGAGCTTTAATCGTGTCTTGGTCGCAGTTCTTGTCTTGGGATCTGTGGGATCGACAGAGTTCAAGACCTAAGCCATATCCCACAGATAATTCTCAGAGAAGCGCCTTTATATTTACAAAAATTGTGAAATAATCAAAATCGCCGTATCATGAGTTAAAGCATGGTAACTTTTCGATTATTTTTAATGCATTTTTATTTGGTAGTCTAAAGGCAGATCTGGGGACCCAGATGAATCATTTTCTTACTTAAGTCATGTTTGATAATTGTGCTTTATATATTTCAATTTACCAGTTTTCCGTTAAAACGAATAAAATATAATAGATTCTACATAAGCCTTTATAATGGCTTTTTGGAATTTGCTTAAAGCAAGTTGTACACGTAGAAGATAATATATCTGCCATTTTTTGCTTCTGATTTACCCAGAACGAATCAGCACAAATTAATACCGGGTATCATCAATTTACTCGTCCAAATGTTCATCTTGCACTCCGATAAAAAATAACTCTCTTAGAGCCTTTTATTATCTCAATTCAAATTTGCTTGGCGTTATTTTAATTTTAGCCACACATCCCCGCTCATCCCCCTAAAATTTTTGTGGTCGTTGAAGTTTTCATTGTTCATAAATTTTAACGGACTTATAATGATTATCATTTATATGTCTTCGTCGCCAACTCGTTGCGACTGTTGTTATTGCAGTTGTTCCCCGTTTTTATTGTCAGATGAAAACAAGTAAAAAAAATTGCGTTTAATTTAAGCATTTTTTGCATAAGTGCGAATTATGAACGGCAGTAAAAACAAACCGAAAAAAAAGACAAAAATTAATAACAACGTCTGTCGATTGCAACAGGCGCTAATTTGATTTTTGTTGCTGTTGCGGCGTCCGAGCAACTTGCAATATTGCAACAATTATTGTTGCCTCCCTGGGTTTTATTTTCGTATATTTACTTGTTTTTTGTATTTTTGTTTTTTTTTTTTTGGTTTTTTATCGTTGCCGTCTGGGAGTTACATTTTGACATTTAAACTTGTTTTTGGCACTTCGCGGCATTTCTCACTCGTTTTATTTTTATTATCTTTCTTGATTTGCTCTTCGCTGGCTTTCAGTCTGCTTTCTTGATTGCTCGCTTGATTTCTGGACAAGTTTCAGCCCCGGGCCCTACCACCCAACCCTCTGGCTCGGGTTCCCGCGGCACCCGTGAAATCCATTAGCGAACGCTAACTTGAATGTCTAGTAGGCGACATAGAAAATTTCGTGCCTCGATGCAAATTTCTGTTCATTTATATATTCATTCATATAAACATTTTGTTGGGGCATTGTTTTTGTTGTATTATTTTTTCAACATCTATAGGATTAAATATCTTACTGGAGGCTCATCCAAAATTTTCCTTGAAAAATCAAAATGTCAAAGTTGTTTGATTTTCAAATCAACAACAAAGCTTGCTATCAGATACATCTGATGTGTCTGTTTCGACGCCAGAGATGTGCGCAATTTTCTTTCTATAGACTAAAGGCTAAACTCGAGTTTCTGGGGGGCTGTCACTAAAACAGAAAGTGTACGAAAATTCCAAACTTCTTGCATCGTATATTTTGTAATCTAAAAATAAAAATTGGATGTAATCCTTTAGTTTAAATATATACTAAAGAAATGGAAAATAAGAGTTATGTGTCAATTTGCATAACGAAAATTAAAAAAAAAATGTAATTAAAATAATATTTCATTGAATTAAGAGTCAGATATATATAACAGCTTTCTGTTGATTTATCGATAAACGTTTTATCTGGTCTATTCAAATATTGGTAAAAATGAAATGTTTATAATATTTTAAAATCTTTTACATCTAATCTTTCTACTACCTCATTAGTTAATTTTGTGGTTTATGATTTACATTCTTTACAATACAAAAATATGTAGATATTGCTAGCTCGTGACACAGTTAAATTCACGTCACGAGTGTTCATCTCCACTCTGCACCGCCATCCATCTGTATCTGTGGGATTGAAATAGACACATGGCATTGCGTGAGGGTTAAAGAGGGGGTCGATTCTGATTGGGGTTCGGTTCGTTCATCGAGGCGTAGAATTAAACTGTCAAATTCAACAAATAACTGGATTTGTAACACTGAAACGTTCGAACACAACCAAAAAAAGACTAGGAGCAGAAAAGAAAGAGATGAATTCTAGTTTGTTTGAAAAAAAGGAATAGAATAGCCTTAGGTGCTTTAAGGGCCCCAAAAATCAATTAAATACAATTTAAGACCTTCAAAAGGTCTAATTTGAAAACATAAATAAAAATAGATTATTTTCTTTTGAAGAATTTAAATAGAAACTTTTATAATAATCCCGCAACAACATTTTTCTATTCACTTTGGTCCAAGCTGATTTTTTATGAACATTAATTTAGTGCTTTAATCTTTGTTCATTTCCTACTTTCTGAAATTTTTATGACCTTATAACTAAAGAGATTTAATATCAAATATATCACAGCTTTAAAAGTAATTACTTCCTGTACAGTCAGAAGTATAAAATGGATAATCAGTGTATTAAAAACAGTTTAATGGCCCACTTCACATACTCACTTAAACTCAAAGAGTCCTTTCCAAAAATATACAAATCGCACCATTAATGCCCCTGAAAGTTCAACTTGAGTGAATTATTTATCAAAGTTTTGGGGCGGCAGAACCACTAAATTGCTTATCGTTTTCCGGATGTTGTGTACATATTCGAAAACTAAAATTCTTGAAATTTATATTCAAGGTCGACGGTCTTGTTTAGTGCGCCATTTGAGATTTCCTCTTGACAACTGAACCACACCCATCACTTATTCGTTTCATTACATTTTGTTTATCACCAAATCCGGGGCACTACACTCGTGTTGATTTAATGTTACAAACTCTTTAATTTGGTTTTGCTTCTCTTTAATTGCAGAGTTACCCCAACCAACACCCATTAAAAACCACCTAAAAGAAAAAAGTATTGTACATCCTGCAAAAAGATTGTCGGTTCGATTGGAAAGGACTTTTTGACACTGCCTACCGCCCACTTCATATATCTTTGTCTTTATGTGGCCTGATTTGGGGTGAGTATTGGTTTTTATAGCCAGATATATTAACAAATAGCAACAGATATAGACAGCACCATTTTTTTTGGAAGGGCACTTTTGTTTATGTTTGGCACAGTTCATCGATAGTGGTTTCCAGTTCTCTTTCAAGGGGGACTTTAATTTATTAAATTAGCATGTGTATTTTGCATTATTAATTTAATTTAAAAACAAAGTGTGTAAGTTCTAATTATAAATCATTCATTGTCTTTTAAATGATTTCTTTTCAAATATCTTAAAACTGAAAATGTATTTACATATTTTCTTTACTCAACACCCGAAGAGAGTATTTAACCAATTGGTTTTCGTTTAGCTTCCCATTTTCCGTGTATATTTTTCAGCTGATAAATTTCCTGCCATAAATCGCGAAAAGGAACAATTTCGCGGGGGCGTTGACAAGTTTCGCCATCACAAGCACCCACCCATGAGCCCACTCACATTTCCCACCCACTCTTCCGCTCGTTTCTGTTCGATTCAGTTTTTCTTTTTCGCACTTTTCCTTCGTTTTTCCTCTGTTTTAGTTGATTAAACACAACTGTTTACGCTTGCTTATTGCTGGCTTCTGCTGAAAATGCATTTTACGGCCAGTCCGCATTTCGTTTCATATTTTGTAGTAACACTAGCTATTGGGGGTATACGGTATTAATGGGATTTTCGGAGGAAGAGGAGAACTTCCGACCTGAATAAAAATCGACAGCTAAATGGGTATCGCTTGGCGATTTTGGCTTGTGCAATTTAAGATTGGGAATTTTTATTGAAACTTTCTTAAAAGCTATATAAGTGGGGATATTTTGTAATAGTTCCCCATTTATTTGTTATTAATGACATTGATAATAAATACATGAAAAATCATTTAGAGAAAATATATATTAAATAAAAAAACAAAAATAAATGTGTTTAGTTTCCTTTGGTTTTTTTAAACCAATTTGTTTTAATAGATCAATTTTTTTATTTTAATACTCTTGTTTGCTATATATTAGCTTTCATGTAGAGTATTGAAACTCTTCACTGTTACATTTTTGTTAGCTTCCAATGCTTTTTTTTGTTCTCGACGCGATGCCGACTGTTTCTTTATCACAATGGCCATAAATTATGGGAACTTCGCAAAGTTCGGTGTGCATTAATATTGCAAGTGTTGTTGCTATCGTTGGTGTTTTTGTTGTTGTTGTTGTTGTTGTTGCTGTTACCGCACATTGTATAAAAGTTACAAAATCCAAATTAATGAACTCGTCGATTTGGCAAGCATCGTTCGTGCTGGTTCAATAACATTTCAATTGCGTTGACATAATTTTAATTAAAATAAAATCGAAAACAAGTGCCAGCATATCGGGTGCAAACACACAATGAATTTAAAGAGTTCGCTGAGTCGCGTAAAAAAATCGCAAACGGGGTTAACCCAGCAGAAAAAAAAGCAGTGTTAAAAACCAGGGGGTTGCGATTTACATGGGAATCGCACTTGCCAGGGCTGCATGGTTAATTTTGTACCGATTTTAACAACCAAATCACGGCAAAAGAACGGGAAAGGTGCCTGTGAGCCTCTCTTTCTGCCCAAAGCCTGCCGTCTCTTTCTCTGCCTTCGATTTAACCCGGAAGAGATAGCAACAGCTGACGAACAGCTCCGATAACTGACCATGCTCCAAAAGTCCAATGAATAAAATATAAAGTCGGTACATACGTAAATAAGAAGCCAAGTGAGCAAAAAAAAAGGTATGCACTTGTCTCTTTCATCTCACACATTGCCATCTCTTTCTTCTGTCCCTGCTCTTGCTCTTGAGAAGATTGCGGCGCTTGCAATGCTAATTTAACCCGAAATCAGCGTTAATTCGTTTATACTAACGTAATGTTTTGGGTCTATGTGAAAAAACACAGTTCCAAAATAAAATAAAACAGATTTTTTAAAAGTGATTGTCATTAAACTTGTGTAAAAAGAAGACTTAAAGGTATTTATTAAAACAATGAACCTAGAGAGATATGATATGCTCAAATAAACTAAATTGTGTGTCAGCTAAAGACAATTTTTTCATATCAATCTATGTCACTGTGTCAGCGCATAAAGGTTGCAATAAAACGACGTCTTAATATATCCCAAAAACGTAGATAATATTTTTAAGGGCCCTAAAAACGCTGGCAAGTATCTGATAAGTCGACCACACAGAACCATTAAATTAATCTGTTGTACTTGCTGGGTTTCCAACCCATTCAGCCGCACCATCAATTTCAGTGTGGGTAATATTCTCGCATTTTGTATCGGGTCCACCCGATTTAATGCAATAACAATACAAATTATTTATCAATTAAGCTGTTACAATTAATTTAATTCAATTCAATACTGTTCATATATGTGGCCATATAAAAAGTCAGCAGAGTTCTTGCCACGAAAATTTATGCGAAAAGTTCAATTGCGTTCAAAATGTGAATAATTCGAGGTTGTTGTTCTTGCTGCCTGTTATCAATACGACTCATGTATTTTGAGAATTTTCTCATGAATTTTGCATGTGACAATTTATTTATTTATTGATTTACTTTGCATCCAGCAACGGGAGAAAACCGCGAGCTTTGTCCATCCTGTAAATTGGCTTGGGCATTTCAGATACATAGATATGTAGATACTCGTCCATAGATACTCACTGTGCGCACTGTGAGATTGTTTTCACATCCATTTCCATTTTCATTTGCATTCGAAAAGTGTCAAAGGTGTTGGCAATTTTGCAGTCAATTGGCATTAATTGAGTGTGAACACAAAAATATTTTTGTAAATTGCCGGGGCGGGGTCATGGAGTTGAGGGGGCGTGGTGACCTCTTGGGGCAGCAACCGATGTTTTTGTTGTTCCTGTTGTTGTCGTTGTCGTCGACTGTTGCTACCGCAAATGTGCCGCGCAATATGCAAATTGATTTGCCGAACAATTCATTTGAAAATGCGTTGCAAAAGCCGCAAAGCTGCAGCCCGCAAAACACAAAACAGAACAAAACAGCGGCCGGAATCGAACGGAATCGAAAACCCCAAATGCAGAATGGCAATTGGCGAAAATGTTTGCAAAAGTCCAGCAAATAGCTGTTGGTCAATTGAAAGGGTTACCAGTCGATCTGGATGCTTTTTGGTAATTAATTAATATTTTTTCAATGTATCTATGTATCTGTGAAGTCCAACATTTGTTTAAGCACATTGCTGTATATGGTTATTTATTGCTTTAAGGAAAAGGTTATATTTTTTTCTAGAAAGGTACCGTGAGATTAGCGTCTTTCTTATAATAATATATTAACGAAAAACATAATTTACACTTTATATATTCATTCATTATACTTTCGATTTATTTATGTGGATGAAGTTTTGTTTAGGTTATAACTTTTTCAGTTAACCTTAATAATTTAATTTCATAAGTCATGACTGTGAGTAAATCAGTGGAAATGTTAAAACCCTAAAATAATCTCATTTTAATTAACAACCATAACGGTGAAGAAGTAACTCTTTTACGATAAAAACCTGAAAACCAGCTGAACACGATTAAATTTCACCAACTCAATCATCCAATCTGCCTGCCAATAAAATTATTAATTAAATCCGAACAGGCGGCATAAAAAAATGAAATTCCTTAAAGCACTACCATAAATTAAAAGAATTACATTTAAAAAATTCAAATTGAATAAGATTTGTTAAAAGCATGCTCTGGAGACCGGTTTGAACCGATAACCTTTAGGATTGTCATGCAATCGAGGGTTTTTACACTGCGATTTGCATTCAATTGAGAATATGCCTGGACGAACCGGTTCATTTGCGCCATCATCACCCCCTTTTTTTTGAGGCGGTACGCAATTGAAAATATCCATAAAGTCCAAACAAACGGGCCGAATACCGTTTCAAAATCTGTTTTTCCATTCAACTCACATGGCCAGTTAATTTGGCAATTTTTCTATGTTTACACGACGTCGCCCACGAAGGCAAAAGGCGAAAAAACCGAAAAACGCCGAAAATTCAAACAATGAAATATGGCACAAATAAAGGTTTGGCCTTGAATTGTGCGCCACATACGCGAAAAGAAATACAAATCCACGACGTAAATAAATAATAAACAATTGTTTTCTCTTTTTCCCATTTTTTTTTTTTACCCTCCCTCTATTTTTTTTTATTATTTATTTCGCTGTTGATTGGCCCCTCACGAACTCTGCAGTGTGCTCTTTGGGCGTTACATAAAAAACCTACTACTAAACTGCGAACACGATTGATAAAACTGCAACAATCGATGTTCATAAAACGTCGAATTAAATTAAATTCCCTTTCGGACTTTCGTTTCGATGTCATTTCGTACCATTTCCATTCCGATTGCCAATAGTTTGCATATTTCATAAAGTCATTTGAAGGCTATTTCAATTAGCTTATTTCAAACTATGACTATGCCTCGATGCGGTGGCACAGTTTAGGTTGTGAGCATTTCCCGGTTTTTTTTTTTGGTTCCTGGACAATGACGTGTTTCGTCAATAATTTAAATGAATATTTTTTGATGCAATTTGGGATGCCTATATTTAAAGGAGCATTTATTAGAGTTAGCACTATTTAAATGGGGCAAGTCTGGTTGAAGTTCGGACTTTGGATAATAGTTTCTAAAAGTTCAAAAAGAAAACATCTTAGAAGCAAATAAGAAATATCTGTTTTAATGTACACAGCACCTAACGATTTTACACAAACTTATAGCAAATTTTTTTGATTATTTTCGATTAACAATTTTTATTCTTTTGATTTGATTTATTAATTGGTGTTAAATGCTTATCAATTAATTCTCCACCTGAAATATTATTGTACACAATTCCCAATACCACATATTATTGTGTGCAAGGCCCTGACTTCTGGTAAAAGTCCAAGACCCAAGAGAATGTGTTTGGTGCTTACAATTGGTTCAGTTTAAAATGCGTTGTGTTTTGACGTTTTACGATTATTGAAACTAGATCTACTAATTGGTTTGGTCTGGTCTGGTATTTTATGTGGCCATTCGTCACGCCGCCACAGAGATAGAGGGTGATGATTGATTCCGCTCGGCCGTTTGTCATTGAAGGTTCAGCATTTAAGCTATGGTTTTTATTTTTTTTATTAATTTGTATTTTTTTTCAGCGAAACAAGGAAGCCCATTGTGCGGCACAGTGGTTGCAACACACACCATGCAGACGTGCAATGTCAATGACAAGTTGTGTGCCTTCTGACCTTAGCCACTTTTATGTGGAATACGAATACGAAAATCCCCAGCGGACCCTATCGATGCTTATCGCGTTCCCTTTCCCGGTTCCCTGACTCACTGGCAATTAGGTGGGCCCCTCAACCGATACTTTTCACGATTCCACGGCGATCCCAGCCGATACCATCCGTTCCGATTCGTTTCGTCGTCACATTTGTTCTTTGATTGCACTGAGAAAAGCTCGCGATTCGTTAATGACGGAGTATAAATTGTGTCCCTGTAACAACTAATATACAAAAGTTGAATTACTTTAATGCTGTGCCGTGCAAAAGAATATACCTTTTCTGTGTTTAGAAAAATAGCATTTGATAAAATATTCTACCATTAAAAACACAGTGGAATTTAAAATAATTTTAAGGGGTCGTCAACTTTAGTTAGGGATTTTGAAATTTGGTGATGATATTTGCCTAAAAACATGAAATGTTTTGACATTTTTTTTTTGTTATTTCTCTGTAATCTAGGACAATTTTTCTAGACCCTGTCTTTTTTGAATTTATTCATTTTTATTACAATCGATTGGACAGTTTGATTAATTCTTCATTTCGAAACAAAGAAGACTATGTTTTTATGGATTTATCCCTTAAAGAATGTACTCTACTCCAAGTCCAGAACCTTTTTGTGTTTTTCTTGCTCTGTATTTGGCTTTATGTACATTGTGTTCGAGTAAAAAGAGTAAATACCAAAATGGAACAGTTTGAATACGGTTCTCGGTTGTTTTCCCAGTGTTATGTTTGTTTCACATGCACTTGTTGCTGCTTCTGTTTGCCGCATTTTCAGTTCTTTCTGTTATTTGTGCATTGTCTGATGTCGACTGACTATATACTCGTACCTATCGGAATCTGGATCTGTAGCTGGCTGTTTGTCTATCCATTGAATTTGGCCAGACAATGGCTGTCACTAGAGCATGGCTTTTTGATAAGCCACATGCGAGACAATATAGATATAGAGATATATGCACACGGTCGCTGGTTTTCTTGGTCGACGATCGTCGCTGATCTTGTAATTGTAGCCCATCGACAGTCGCGGCATTACGGCGTTAATTGAATTGCAAACACTGGTTTATTTTTTTCATTTTCATTTTCATATTGCGGTGCCAAGGCGAAAGCTTCGAAATCGGAGTGGCTATTCACTTTCGACGAGCAGCGGCAAAAAGAATCCAACGGCTGCCAAGAGAGATTGTTTGATTGGGTATCGGGTTTTCAGCGTGTTTTTTATGTGTTGGGAATCAGGTGTCGACGGCTTTATTCATTGACCTAGGTTGCGAGTGTGTTTGCTCGAGCCTTGCCTCGTTTTTTGTTTTCGTGTAACTTATGTGTTCCAGAAATAATTGAATGGTAAACATCTTAATAAATCTGCTTTTTTACTATGATAATAAACATTTTGATTGTTTCTTTTTAAGCAGTTTTATAATTTTAAAATATCTGTTTAAGTTAAATGTGTGTAATTATATATTTGTCTACCTTCAACGGTTGCACTTTGTGATCAATTTCACTTGCTATCATATATTTAAATCGACAATCAATAAAATAAATAAATATTCTATTCTGCATATTCATTGATTTTGGTTGACTTGGACTTTTTCCTTTTTGGTCGGTTACTTTGTATTTTAGTACAAAAGCTTGTGATACGATTTATGCTGAAATTCATTTTACATCACATGAAATTTAAAATTTCAATTGTCATTTTTATTGCGATGTCAATAAATGGTGGCCTAGAAATGTGTAGTTGAGTGGTTTTTGTAAAAAGCCTGCCCAAGAGAAATGTCTCATATGTTACAAAAATGCCTATATTGAAGATCCGCCAACCTTATTGATTTGCACATGTGTGCATATTTGCCAGCCGACTTAAGCGATAATGGATGCATTATGGTGCCGACTCTCACCTTGGTTGCGTCATATCACCCGGTCCGTTATCAGGAATCCGCCTTGAGCAGAGAAGTGGGAAGGCAGCGGGGAGTCGGGGAGGAGAGGATGCAGTTTCAGGGCCAAGTTTGTGTATCTTCTGCTTGCGCGCTGCTATCAGCAGAAGATACATTGCGGCTGCAGATACTTTGGCGCTCGCCTCGCAAGGACGTTCCGATCGATCCATCTCGCTCTACCTCAAAAGATAGTATCTCAAGGCTGATCGGCAGGTAGATGTGGAGGGGAGATACGAGGTGCGGCGTTCTACCTGTCCTCAGGATCAAAACAAACAAGTGTGGCAAGAGATTTACCGCCAAATCGTAAGAGCATGAAGATACAGATACTCGTTTGGACACACATTCAGATACAGATACAGCTACAGCTACAGATACAGATACTTTGCCATAGCGGGTTCTAGCTCTTCGGTTCTTTATATTGCGTAAGTTTATCTACAGCATGCTCTTCGTATCGCTCACACATAAATATCGTTGTATCTCCGTATCTCTGTATCTTTGTATCTTTGCATCTGTTGTGTGTGCTCGCTGCTCTCGGCTAAGATTTTGTTTTGGTTTTGGTTTCTCTGTGATTTTTCCTGTATTTTCCACTCAGTCTGTATTCAGATCTTCAGCTATACAAGTCGCTCCAAAAACAAAACAAAAAAAACTAGAAAATCTCTTGTTTTAAATTCTGGTTTCTGTGCCTTTTTTTCAAAGTGAAACATTGTGAATGAAAGGACCATAAAATCAAATAAGACTTATTAGATTAATATTTAATAAAAAACGATATATTTTTTTTATCCAAAACCCAACAAACGTTTTCCTTTGAGTGCTGTGCAAATATCACTAATAAAACGTGAGTAAAAAAAATGGGAAAAGTGCGGAAAATCATACATCATCTTTAGTTCACTTAGTTTTTATTTACTTGTTTGCAAATGCTTGTAAGTACACAGACATTACAATAACGGCGAGAATTTATTATATGGAAATCTTCCACAAAAACTCTTTGCGTCATTCGAAGAGGGGACCTAAATTATAGCCCCGCCTCCCGAAAAATCGACAGTAAAACGATTCATATATCAGACTTAGGCGAGGGCAACAAATTAGACTCACTCACGATATTTGGTAGCCTCTAATCGCTACTTATGCTAATGCCCCGTCCGACTTTTCGGAGGGGGTTACGTCTGCGAGGGGGCGGCAGATTATGTCGTTGGGAAATGTTAAAACACTGCGGGAAAAATCCATAATTTTGACATATTTTTGGGGATTCTTAGGACTTCAGCATCCGTAAATGATTCTTAAGAGCTTTAAGAGATTAGTATTTCCCAGGGGAATGTGTAAAGCCTGTACAAATATGAAATACATTTTAAGGCAGATAACTAAGCTTAGTAAAGCACATATGAAAAACAGATAAACTGCCTTTTTGATTTGAAAGAATGTGCATTTAAAGTAAAGCTTAAACTTTTGGAAGTTGATAAATTGCATCTTAAGAACGAAATTTATTAACAGCTATATTCAAAATAATAGTAGTAAATAATAAAATGTCTGCTTAAGTAACGTGAAATAGCTAAATGAAAAAACCAAGAAAAGCGCACTTTATTCATTAGTTTATTTATTCAACATTTATTTGTTGGCTTATGCAAACATGGAATCCATTTTGTATCTTAACTATATAATTAATAAATAATTGAAATTTAAATTAGATAAAAGCTGACTCATCTTCTGATTATTTTCATAATTTGCTTAGAATTTGTGTGCAAATAAATACTGACCACTGCCGTTTATTAGTTTATTAATTCTCTAAACTAGATTAGCCTGGCAATTTGTGGCCAAGTTATATTTCTTTATTCATGGCTTTGTCCGGCCAATTTCCAATTTTGCTGCTCGTTTGTTTACTTTTATTTTTGTGTGTTATTTACTTGTTGTTGGGGCTTTTCATTTTATTGGGCTCAAGTTTCGTGCCTGGCTTGTCGTTCTGGGGGCTTTCTGCCGTGCTCTAGCCTAAGTGCCACCGAAATGTAAATCGATTTGAGTGCGAATGCGTTTTTATGAATTCGGCACGCGTCTGCGTGCGCATTTCAGTCAGCTGCGTGTTTTGTGGCCTGTGCCAAGGCGTAGAACCCATTCGGCACCACCGACTCTACTATATCTCCAAGACTATGGCCGCACCCACACCACAGGCCAAAAAACTACAAAATAAACCCAAAAGAGAGACGAAGGAAAACACAGGCCACACGACGGTGTCGTAAACAATTTTCAGCTGGACGATTGCGATCGTTCATCGTTGATCGTTGATCGTTGATCGTCGATCGTCGATCATTAATTGTCGATCTGAGCGCGTGTGCCCCAAATTGGATTATTTCTTTCGCTTTCGGTCATAGAACTCCATTTACAATATGTAACTGATACAAATTGGTTTGGAAACTGCGAACTGATCTGATCCTGCCCCTTTTGCGGCCACCTGCTGTGCTTGATTCAATCGCGATTCGATTCCATTCCATTCGATTCGATTTTCCACTCGCCGTGTGGTAATTGAAAACTAATTGCGTTTCTCACGCCTGATTTTCACACGCATTTCGGTTTGTTTGGAAATCAATTTACGATTTAAATAGTTTATGATGGGGAAGAAAAGGCCATAAGCATGTTGTGGAAATTGGCGTGTGATTTGTGTAAGCATTTTCAATGGGCTTTTCATTTTCAAACGATGAGGGGCAGATGCAAAATGAGATTTGCAATTGAACAAATGCCATCGTTTGTCTGAGGATTCTGGAAATATGGAAATCGCAGCATTAACCCCAAGAATATGATGTCGGAATGCAGATCTTATTCCACCGATAGGGCCCAGTGATCTCATGCGAATGCATTCAGTGCTTTTGAGCCAACTTCTTTACAGTTTTCAGCTCAGATTCAAATTCGAGTTAAGTGTAACGGTTTTCAAGTGCCTTGTCAAACGACAAAGAAGAAATAAAAACAAAAAAAACAGAAAAAACAATAGCCGCAGTAACGAGAAAACCTGTCCGTTTCTTTGGGCCACCTTTTGGCAGCCCAGCCAAGTCATCAGGCGGCTGAGTGATTGTTCATGCACTGAGAAAAACGGGGCATGCTTCCACAAAGCATGACTTGTATGCAAGAACCTTCTGGTACTAGACATTTTCTAAGTTTCTTAAACCATTTATAGTTTCAAAAGGAGCTAAATTAAAAAAGATATACATTTTTTATATTAAAAAATCAATTTGCTCTAAAAGTTTATAATACAAATTATTAATCTATTACTATGTATTAATTGTAACCATTTTACCAGATTTAAATGAGTTTTACTAAACTTATTTAAAGATAATGTTTTATGTTGGCCAAAATGAATATATTTATAGATTAATTAAACTGGTTTTGTTACCCTTTCTTAATGATTTTTAAAAAGTATTTAAGAGACAATAGACATAAGTTACCACTTCTGAAATTATAACAAGTCTTATAAAAAAAAAATTCCAAGTGTAAGAGAGACTACATGTTACAACATAAACATATCTTAAGAAATCGATGAGAAATGGATTTTGAATTGCCATTGATTTATGAAGCAAGAGCGTTACATTTTGTTCTGTTGTTTTTATAGGGCAATGATCCTAAATATCTCTATAGAGTTTGCTTACCCACTTTTTTCTGAGTGCACTTGGAGCTTTTGAGGCGGCAGTTAAGCGGCAATAAAAACTAAATGACACCACTGCGAACCACTTTGTGTTGCTGTTGCTGCTTCTGCTGCTTTGCATGTTGCTGCTGTGACCACTTGTTACGCATCGGCAACATCGGAGGCAGCAAAATCAGTGGCAACTCAGCAAAAGCAGCCACTTCTGCTTCAGTTCAACTCAATTCGTTACGTTTCAGTTTTGCATTTTCAATTTTTAACCAGCCGCCGAAAATGCGGCGAAGAAAACCGAGCACGAAAACTGGTTGCCACTGTGAAAATGTAAAAAGTGGCCACATGCGTGGGCAATGGCACATTGAAAGATACAGATACAGATACAGATACAGATAGTCGGATGGCCATCCACATTCGGAATTGTATAATTCTTGGCCAGCAGACATTGACATAGTCGCCTGCATAATAAGGCCTTCTAATGGTCACATTTGCACACATTTTTGTATCTATCTATCTGAGTTCTGCCAAGTATCTGGTGGATACGCGGCACTTGCGGCTAATTGAACTACTTTCAGCAATGGCCAATTGAATGTCCAGATGTTTTCCCAGCCCCCTTTGGCCATTAGCTATGATATTGTACGGGTGTAGTGTTTGAGTGCGAGATATCGATGAGATCACAAATGATGCAATTGACCTGTCAGTTAACGGGGTTTTATGCCCGGTACTTTATAAATTATTCATCAAGTTGTGGAGCAAAATATTCAGCGATGAACATATTTTTAGTCTATGACTATTTGAAGAGATTTCAACAAGTGGCGCAATAAATAAATAAAGCTTTAAGGTATCAGGCTATATCTTTTCAATGAGAGCTTTGTTAGTTCATCGAAATATCTTTCGTGCAGAAACCTTTTAATAGAAACAAATTATTAACTTAAAAAATTGACTGAGCATTCATTGATTATATGATAATAATGCTACTTATAAAAATATACATTTTGTGACATACTAAGTATTTATTTGAAACATTATTATATAAGTTCTACTCACTTTTAGATTAGGAAAGGCATCAAAACCTGTAATTATAAAACAATTTGAATTATTTAAAGTGAAGGAAATTGGGGTATCTTAAAAATATATGCTTTTGCTTCAATATATTTATAATTTCTGTTTGTGATTTTAATTATGAAATTAAAATGTAATGAATTTGTCTTTCCAATTTGACACAACTGCTTTTAACCCTTATACAAAAAGTTCGAGTTTTGACAAACATGTTTTTAATAATTTAAATGGTCTAAATGACCATTTTAATGCACTTTTTTGGCCATGATATAAGCTGTAAGCCGAGTCTTGTTAAGCCAGAGCACGACTAGATGGGAAATGTATAGAAATAAAAGGCAGTGGCAGGAAAATCGTGTCCATCGGCGGGCAAATGAGTTTGGGGGACCAGGACCCGTTCCCCGAAAAAACCAAAATCTGAGGACCCCGTGCACGCACTCGTTCAGTTACGAAGCTGCGGGAAATCCAGGCTGACTGTGCGTGTTTGCCAGGATACGGGAACGCAGGATACAAACTACAGAGTGCAGAGTACAGAGTACAGAATACGGAATACGGAATGCGGGATTGAATCATTGAATCGAATTGAATACGTGACGGCACGAAGCACCCAACACCGAATTCTACGTGTTGCTGTTTTGTATTAGCAAGATGTCAATGTGTGTTTGCGGAATTATGTACAAACAGCAGACACATCCATATCCACATGCCCAAATGTCCTGTTTTTATATTTTTTTTTTCTATCTCTATCTCTATCCCATCTCCATGTTCGCGTTAAAGGCATCAAATGTTGTCCAAATCAACAAACAACGAAAAAAGAGCAAGGAAACAGGAGCAGAGCTCCCTCAAAATTGACATCAGTTGCTGATTTTTAATTAAAAATTTGCGACGTGTGAAGTTGATTTCAATTTGGACCCCGCCAAACTGACAGATGAACTGATATAGGAAGCTCAACTGGGCGCTGATGCGAAGCCCCCTGGATGCTCCGATTCCTATTCCGATTCCGATGTTTTGGGACGGACACGGAAGATGGAATGATGTCCGACCCTTCACGTCCGTTTGTTGACCACAGAGGATGGGGTTCAGGGGGGTTTTCCGATGGACGATGGAGGTTGCGAGTTTAGGGGTTACAAGGGGGCTTTTTTGGGGATTGCAGTGGGGGCTCTCCGCGGAGAGGGAGTTTTTAGAAAGGCTTTCACGGGACTCTCGTGGCTGAAATAACAGTTGATGGCTGGTGACAGCCCGGAACAGCAGTCATCACATGTCCGCCGAATGCCAGGACATGAATGGTGGATTCCAGGGGCTCCACCGGGTTGCCTTGCTCGGTTTCCCGGGGGCTTCATAAATATAGATTAGCAAATCGAAACAGGAAATAGAGCGTCACATTATTGGTCGGCTGGCGAGTGATGGGATAAGCCAGGCAAATATGCATTTTCAAGGGGATCGAACGGGATTAATGATTGCAGAAATTGCAAAACGAGATGTGAACATTTTTCTTTTGGTAATTAAAAGTAAAAGCGAGGCCTTCTTGATGAGTTTATATTATTTATGGAGTCTATTTATATTATTTATGTCTATGCTCTGCTATTAATCACGAACTTAATTCAAATTAACAGACAATTTAAAAAGATTAATTTACAAATAAAATCAGAACAATAACGTAGATCAATCAAATGATTTGAAAATTGTATATAACAAAAACAATAAGTATTCAACAATAATTTGTTCGGAATCTTTTTTATATATTTCTTTACCCAATCTTGTACACCCAAATTAGTTTTTTAAAATTGGGTCGCTATTTCGAGAGATGTGTGGCTTTATTCCGAAATAGTTTCGGCCCCTCTAGTCGTGATTAATGCTCATGTGGCAGGTGCAATCCCCTTCCAACCGCCTTCCTCATTTGCTGCGGGTGTCAAAGTCATTGTTTTATATAATACCGTTACCGTTGTGACATTAACCTTATCGGGCAGGTCCAACAACACACAACACTGAGGCACACTATCTACTACTAGGTACTTGACATTCAGACGCGGGCCCCGAAAAAGAAGAGATGAGAGTTCCGCTGCGGTCGGTTTTTACGACCGATACGCGACCCAGAGACAGCAATACACACGCCACGCACTTTCCGATTCAAGAGGGCTATTAACAAGTAATAATGACAACAACAGCAGCAACAACAGCAACAGCAGCAACAACAGCAACACCGGCAACACCAACAGAAGCGGCAGCAACAGCCATAAACTTGAGTGCAACAGTTAGAAAAGTCGCGGTCGCAGTGCCACACACTTGAACTCATAAATTCTGAGAACCCCCCGATAACCTACATATTTATATGTACTTTACACTACACATGCGTGTGTCCCCCTGTCGCTGTCCCGCTTTAACTGGTTCCGTCTCGCTTCCTCTCACCGTATTGTATAAATAAGCATTTAGACATTTATTCATTTGTGCGTGCCACTCTTGATTTCGACGTGTGCGTTTATGTCAAACGCAGCAGCAACAGTATATTAGCAGCATTATCAAGAAAATCATCAATAGTATTATCTGGCAGCAGAATCATCTCCAAAATTGCAGTTACAACTGCAACAACAATATGTTAGCAACCGAAATATTTAAAATATTTGCAGTAATAGCAACAGTATTGGCAGCAACAGCAACAATATTAGCAGCAACAGCAACAATAACTGCAGCAACACCAAGAAATACTCGAACAATTTCAGTAAAACACAGAAAAACATCAACAATTTGCTTAAAATAGCAACAAATAGAAAATATTAGCAGCAACAGCATCAATATGAGTAAATATTTCAGCAACAACAGCAACAATATAAGAAGAAAAAGCCATAAATGCAGCAACATTTTCAGCAGACTCTGTGCCCTGCGCATCTTTAAAAATTGCAGTTACCACAGAAACAGCAATAACAGCGACAAAACCAAAATAATAAAATAAAAAACACCAGCAATGTCAGCAGCAATATGCCCAACAGCCGAAGCGACAACAGTATCCACAGCAACGGCACCTACAACAGCAGCAACATCAGCAACAGCAGCAACATCAGCGACGACAGCAGCAACAAGTTGTTGCAGTTGCTGCTGTGTTGCCGTTGTGCTTCTGCCGCTGTTATTATTTTTATAGTCGCTATTGCGGTGGATTATGACAACGGCGATGAGTGATGTGCGATATGGCGAGGGCCTGTCTTTGTGCGAGCGAGTGGAACCGTTGATATAACCATTAAAGCGATGGCCAAGCTTACAATCTTTGTGCGACGCCGCCTGCAACTCCGCCTTCATCTTTGAATCCAAATGCTCCTCAAAACACAGTGGTTGTATTACCTCATACGGATTTACATACAAGCTGAATAAAGTTACACTATAACGGTTTAGAAGTTTTGTTGATGATCAGAAACAGCAAGTCATTGCCAGACTACACCATTTCCAAAAGTTTCGATTAACTAGTAACACAATGTGGTAAGAAACTGAGTCTTCTAACAGATCTATCAAAAACAAATAACTCCACACAAGATTTACATGTAATGTACATACAAAAAACACCTGCTGTTTGAAATACCTAAAGATATTTTACGAACATCTGTGTATATTTTGTCATTAATCCCTTTTGCTTGGCAAATAATAGAAATCCTTAGGGGTTTCGGTCGTTCTGTGTTAAAGAATTTCAGGAGTTTTTCGAATGGCTTAAAACAGTGGCGGTTGCAGAAAAAGGTAGTTAGGGGTATTGTAATCTTTTCTCTGCGGGTTTTAAAAAAATACATATTATCTATTTGGGAACATGTATATAAGGAATTGGTCTATGGCTGAGATATTGCATTTGTCCCACTGTAACGTACCGCTTTGTGTGCGGCCACAGAACCGGTATTTGTTGTCGATCTGATCCCCCGACCACAAAGAACGGAGTGGGTGGTTGGGGTAACGGGTGATCCGGACAGAGGAACAGCTGCTGGGGCACAAAGCGCATTGTGGGCACTCGTCGCACTGGGTGGCGATCCCCCCCCCCCATTCGCTTTTATTTTCTGCCCCGTCACTGATATTTTACTTACTCTTCTGTCTTTTCTTCTTTTTCCAGCGCTAGCCAGGAGTAAACCAGCAATCGATCCCGGAGCGATGGCACCGCCCAACTGCCTGCTGGCGGTCCTGGCGCTAACGGTCTTCCTGGGGGCCAACAACGGCCTGCCGATCACATCGCGACCCATCGAGGGGAATGTGCAGCGGATGGTGTGGGAGGATTGGGTGAACCTGGACCCCGAGCAGCGGAACCTCACCAAGGAGAAGAAGGTGACGGCCAAGTCGATATTCACGCTCCCCTTTCGCCACTGTCCGCAGGGTCACACGCTGTACAACCAGCTCTGCATCCCCCAGTCCAACATCGATCCCACGGACCTCGTCAAGCAGGAACTGATCCTGGCCGGCTCCTCGAACGGCAGTCCCCCGCCACCACCCATCGCCGACTACGACTATGGCGATGACACGGAGAGCGAGGAGATCGTGTACGACCTATCCGTCATACCCACCGCCATGCAGGATGGAGGGGCACAGGACCAAGCGCTGCCCAGCGAGGATGCACCACTGAAGTTCAATATATTCGAGAAGAAATTCCCCACCGGCACGGGCGAGCCGCCCGAGGAGCTGCCCCTGCCGCCGGATATGGTGGCAGCAACACATGCCAGCAGCATCAGCAGCAGCAGCAGCACCACCACAGCAGCAACATCTGGCAGCACAGCGACGACAACCACGACGACAGCTTCGCCTCCGGGGGAAACTGGCAATCGCATAGCTGGCGGGGATCTGCAGGCGGCTCCCAGCAATGCCCTGTCCACGACAGCAACACTGACCCGCGGCAGCAACACCTCCACTAGCAGCAGCAACAGCAGCAACAGCGACTTTGGCCAGGTGGAGGCCATTGTGCTGCCGGCGGGTCAGGCGCAGGATGGCTCTGTGCAGCTGGTGACCAGCTCCCTCGTCGATGACTCCGATGACTCCTCTACCTCTACCGCAGCGAATGGGTTCATCAATGCGGAGGCGGAGGCGGATCTGGCCCAGCTGCTCAAGGTCGACGCCTTTCTGCCGGCCTACGACGGCAGCATTGAGCTGTTGCCGCCGCTCTTCAGTCATCGTAAGGTGGCGCCGCCTCTGAGCGCAGACCAGGATGTGAAGCCCAAGCAGGCGGATGAAGCTGCAGGGGAGCTGGACAATGAGGAGGAGGAGGAGGAGGAGGAGACCACCACCGACATAGTGCCAACTGAAGAGGAGGAGGAGGAGGAGTACACCACAGAGACGACAACAACAACTGCAGACGACACAACGGTTGCGGAGGCGTCAATGGATACGTCTCCTCCTGCCAGCTCCACCTCCACCTCCACATCCACATCCACCTCCAGCCAAACATCACCACATCCGCCCGAAGAACCCGAGATAGATGAACGTGAAAATCGCCTGGTCTTGATAAAATCGAAAGTGCAACCGGTTCAGCTGACGACAACAACATCGGCAACAGCAACAGTAACACCAACAGCAACAACTGCAGCTGATTCAAGCTCCAGCTCCACTGACCGGTTTCATTATCAGCATTTTGTCGAAGATGTTGCTGCTAGCAGCACCACAGCAACAGCAGCAACAGCAACACCAGAGCTCAGCAGCAGCAGCAGTACTACCAGCGAACCGATCGAGCAGAACAATATGCTGCCGAGTGACAATGACAATTTAATGACAAATACAATTGGCGGCCAGGGCGAGGAGGATGATGCTGGCGGCCATAAAGCCACCAGCTCCAGTGAAATGAATGCCCAACAGGAATTGCGGCTCATCAACGAGCTGGTAAAGGGCAAGCAGCGAAAGCAGCATCAGCAGCAACAGCAACAGCAACAGCAACTACAGCAACAGCAACAGCAACTTAAGCCAACCAGCACAGAAGCAACACCAACTGAGGATGCAACATACTCAAATTGGTCAAAGGTGATGCCGCAATTAGGCCGGAGTACAAGTGAAGCGGAATCAACCACAGAGACAGCAGCAACATCGAGTCAGGTTAATGAGAGCCGCTCGACGGCCAATGCAGCAGCAGCAACATCAGAAAAACATTTAAGTATTACTAATCGTAGCAATAGAAATAGTAAAATAATTAGAGTAGAACAGTTGGCTGAAGAGCCAGCAGCAACAGCAGAAGCAGCAGCAGTATCAGAAGCAGCAGCAATAGCAGCAGCAGCAGCGATACCAGAAGCAGCAGCAACAGCAGCAGCAACACCTCCCAACAGCAGCAGCAACCCAGACGGCTATAAGCCCTTTTGGTGGCTTCCGAGTATTGGGTGGCGAGTGGACCGCCAGGTGGATCGCAATGGCGAGGATCAGTCGCTGTTGCTGCGGTTCTTCAGCACATTTCGCGGCAGCGACACGGCAACAGCCACTCGCTAACAGCAACAGCAGCAGTAAATCAGAATCAGAATCAGAATGAGCATAATCATAAGCAGCAGCAACTCCTGGCTCTTGCTAGCAATTAGAGAGCCGCAGGATGTCGTTGGATGTCGTGTAGTCTAGTGTAACCTAGTGTCGTGTCAGCAACAGCGTTTCAATTGCGTGTTGAAGTTTGTTCACAGTTGTCTCACCTTTACACTCAGCCCTTGTCACAGTAAATATTTATTACCTTTTAATGTTTTAATCGAATGCCAAATTGTACATAGCATATCCGTAAAAGAACATACTACTTAGCAGCAACTTTTGCCCATTGCCCTTTATTTTTTTTTTTTTGCCTTGGCATTATATTGTACCTTTTTTTGTATTATTTAAACTGCTTTCTTTTTTTAAGTTGTTGATTTAATTTTAGGGAGACCTTTTTTTTATATTACAATAGTTTTATATGTGCGTGCTGCTGTCGTTGTTGCGAACCTTAGCAATATTTAATTGTGATTACTTAGGCTTATGAATTGATTGTTAGACTTAGGTAAATGTATTTGTATACCCTGAATCTATTGATTTATCTTTTTTTTTTTGCTGCAGTCGAGCTTCCTTAACTCAAAGCCTTTATATGTTTGTTGACAGTATAAGGTAAAATCAATTATATAACTCGGAGTCTAGAGTTATGAAAGTTCGACTGCACTATTACCACTATTATTACCTAATATATATGTGTAAACCTGAAGCATTTGTTGTAGCTGTCTCTGTGTATATAGTGCAAAAGCCATTCAAATCGAAGCATTTTTAAAAGCATCCACTGAACACTGAGTATATATCCCTAGCATGTAAGTCAAATAGTTATGCTAACCATTGTAAACACAAATTAAAACTAAAGCCTAAAATATAGTGTAATGCATGTATATAGTTATAGAAAATGTGTTTCGATCCATTAACTCAAACGAAACGAAACGAATCAGGCAACCAACATGTTTTTGTCAATTGAAATTCAACCAACAACCAAAGTTCTGAAGAAAAACAAATGCGAAAATGCAAAAACCGGGTCTTTTCACTGAGGCACAGGGTTTCCTCGCAATTTAATAGCTGGCCAAAAGACTGCGGTAAGTATCGCACCATGAATTCGGTGCGATTATACGGGATTAGGCCGCAACTTTGAAAAGGAACTTCGGGCGAAACGCATTCAACCGTAATGCCAACTGCCACGCGACTGCAACTTTATGAAGATGCCTTTGTTATCCCCCTCGAAAGTCTGGCCGAAGGTCGGATGTTGGCCCTTCGCACTGCAAATTGGCAAGAAGAACAAAGGCACAGACCAAAAATCAGCTGGCAGGCCGACAGGTGGACAAATGAATGGACGGATGGACGGGCTTTGAGTGGCAACCAGCCTAAAGAGTTGTCGAAGAGAGTTTTTACCTCTCTCTGCACTGAGAGAAAAGGTAACCAAACGATCAGCATTCGCTTAAAGATTAAATGATTAATTTTATTTAAATTTTTAAACCAAGAAAATCACACAAAACAAACCAAAATCGATAAATTATTATAAAGATAATTGAGTTAAAAAATGTTCAATAAATCTTGGCTTTTCAAATTGTAAAGCACTGTCTTTTTTTTATAATTTTTAACTTTAAATACAAGAAGGAAAAATTAATTTTATTTATTTGGAGGAATACACTTCTGTATATTTATTTCTTATTTTGCCATATCTTTATGATTGTGACCCATTTTTCTAAGTGCAGCTAAAGGCAAATAACGCGGTGGTTGGCGAACGATTGCTGCCACTAACTGACGAATCCATTTGGCAAAAGAACAAAGAAGCGGCCGAAAATTTGAGAGATGGAAACAAAATCAACTAAAGGAAGCCCACACTCACTGGCTGTGAATGGGGGAAGTAGGAAGGGGGAAGGAAGGTAGGGGGCAAACACAAAACACACACATAGACGGGGAAATTACTAACAAAATATGCCAAAATATCTGTCAGGAATATGCGTTGTAGTTGTGAGAGGCCCGCCGTCTGTTGCCGAAAGAAATGCCATTAGGAAAATTTAGACTTTTCCCAGCAGCCTCGAAACTCCTGCTTTCCCCGCTGCCTTTCTTTTTTTGTCAGCTTCTTGTCGAGAAATGTCCTTGGGTAAACATATGCAGACGGCATGTTAACATGGCGAATAAAATCATGTGTGCCTGCATCTGTGTGTTTGCCTAACGAGCTGCATTAGTCGCTGATTGCAGCAGCTGAGCTGAGCTGACTGTGGATGCAGATGCAGATGCAGTTGCAGATGGAGATGCGGTGGCGCCTCGTTTCCGGCCCACTATCACCTGCCTTCTGAAGCCTGTATTTGCCTGAAATTTAAATCGCAAAGTTTCCAGCACACTACACCACACACACACGCCATCTGTGGGCGAGCGGCGGAAGGCGGGCTGGGTTTGCATTTTTGTGCTGCCTACTTTTAGGCATGCGATTTCACTTTCGCGAATAAATTAATTAGGTAGAGCTAACTACTCACTGTACTTACAAATATTATTACACATGAAAAACAATACATTATAAGTGGTTTTCAATTTGTTATTATACCCTTGCAGAGGGTATTATAATTTCAGTCAAAAGTTTGCAACGCAGTGAAGGAGACATTTCCGACCCTATAAAGTATATATATTCTTGATCAGGATCACCTCCTGAGTTGATATAGCCATGTCCGTCTGTCCGTCTGTCCGTCTGTCCGTCCGTCCGTCCGTTTCTACGCAAACTAGTCCCTCAGTTTTAAAGATATCTGTTTGAAACTTTCCCAAAAGTTGTCTTTCTATTGCAGGTAGTATATAAGTCGGAACGAGCCGGATCGGCCGACTATATCCTATAGCTGCCATATAACTGAACGATCGGAAAGGCCATAACTTTGGTATTTTTAAAGTTAGGAAGTTAGAATTTTTTATGGGTTTTATATTTGGCCAACCAATCCGACGTACCAAATTTCATAAGGATCGGTCGACTATATCCTATAGCTGCCATGTAACTGATTGATCGGAAATGCCATAACTTTGGTGTTTGTAAAGTTAGGAAGTTGGAAATTTCTATGGGTTTTATTTTTGGCCAATCAATCCGACCTTTTAAGTTTCATAAGGATCGGCCGACTATATCCTATAGCTGCCATATAACTGAACGATTGGAAATGCCATTACTTTGTGTTTTTAACGTTAGGAAGTTGGGATTTTTTATGAGTATTAAGAATGCATCATATTAATAATTTTGAAGAATATAATTTACAGAATATTCTGCAAGGGTATTTCAACTTCGGCTCCGCCCGAAGTTAGCTTTCCTTTCTTGTTTTTTAATTGTTACAGTAATGAAACTGTTTATCTTGGATTCTATATGGGGATATTAAAGCTATACAAAAAATTATAGCTTAATCTAAAACTAAATACATTTTAGACAAATATGTAAGTGTATCTAAAAAAAACGGATTAAAGGTAGTTTGCAATCGTTCCAGATTAAGAGTTTAAATAAAAATTATATTCAGTGCTATACCCACAAAAGATCAATTTGTCAATTTATAATTTGAATAAGAACCCTGCATCTTTAGTAATAATTGGGTAAATGGAAATCAAGAGGGCCCGGTCTATTAAAATCTAAATAACTGTAAAATGCTTGCCATACCCTTGAAAAAAAGGGAAAAAGGGATGTGGAAATGGCCTCAGAAACGTATATGTGTTTTGTAAGCCTGCCGATGCACACTGGGCCAGCGAATCCCAATTTTGGCCAAAATACAATGACATCAGTATTTTTAACTATTTCCCTATGAAAATTAGTTAATATCACAATTTCAAAGTGGAAATTTCGTTAAAAGAACAGACAAATCAGGCAGCTAAAAGTAAAGGGTTACATTATCTTCTAAAATGTTGTTAAAAGAAATTTTTTAAGTCCAAAAGAAAGAATATCAGTTTTTATTTAGTAAGTAAATACATTAACCAGAATTTTTTAACAAGTTTGTAATCAAAGAATTTGTACTTTATGCTGGGGCTTAAATCGAAACGAATTATTATAAAACCTTAGATGGCTACTTTTTGTATAAGAAACTTTTAAAAAATACATTTTCTTTTAATGAAGGAATAAATGTTAAAAAAATGTAAATTAACTTTATAACCCACTGTGCGATGGTAAAAGGAAACTTCTGTTTATTTAAATATTAAACAGAAGTGCACACACAATCACACAGACACTTAAACGCTTGCAAGTTGTGTCTGTATGTGTGCGTTCTTATCTGTGTTTGCATAAAATATAAATGAAACGGCGCCTAATGCTTTGAAATACAAAGTTTCAATGTGTTGTGCAGTATTTTAGTTTTCAATGCCTGAGCTTTTATGCAAAGTAAACAAACAACTCACACACCCACGAATGTACATACACGCACATAAACTGCTATATAGAATGGAAGAAATAATTTATATAAATGTATATTTCAATTTAAATTTAATTTTTTAAATTTGTATCTGTAATAATTTATTTCTGTTTCACTATTTATGCCTTTGAATTTTTGTCTTGATCACGCTTTTAACGTTTCACCTTATATTGTACTATATATTTTTAAATCTCGATATTATACTAACATTGTTTTTCAATTTCTTTTTATTTGAATTCAAATTAAATAGTTTTTCTAAGTCAACAGCTTACCCTTTATTTATACATTTAAGAACTAAAAATGTTTTACAACTTAAGAGCTAGAAGTAATGTGGTTCGTAATATATATTTTCAAATTGTTAGAACATAAACTAAAAGTAAAATTTTTTGTTTTGTGATTTATTTAAGTTCTAAGTTGCATAATAAATTGGAAAACAATTTTGTAAATATATTTTGATATAAAATTTTGAATAGTAGTAACAGTTCCCCAAATTGTTAGAACAAAAACACATTCATGCCTTTAAAGTTTTTCAGTGTTCATATTTGTGTTTGTATTTACCAGTTGAAGCATTAGCCATTGTCTGCTTAACAAACCAGGCAACAAGAGCCCACAAACCAGCCACGCCCTCTTTTTGCCATCCCCCCTTTTGGGTGCCCGTCAAACCCCCTCCCCTTTGGCCCCCCCTCAGCCCCTTTAGCCCCCTTAACCCCCCTTTTAAGCCACCCATGGCCACTGAACTGAAGCTTCACAATCTGCTCCATGAATCTCAATAAGTTTGTCATGGCTCTATGGCTAATGCATGTGATTGTGATTGCGATTGTGAGTGTGTGGGGGTGTGGGTGCGAGTGTGCGAGTGTGCCTATCTGTGTTTGCATTCGTGTGCGTGTGCTAAATCAAGCGGTAATTGGTTCTTCGACTGCCATTTCCACTGCCAACTGCTCGTCTTTGCCGTTGTTTATATAATTGAAACTAACACAAATAAAGCGCAAAAGCTTTCTGATTATGGGGATATGCGCCTGCCACAAAATGAGGCAAGTGCCAGCGCCACTTTCCCCAGTTTCCACCGCTTTCCCACTGCCCCAAACCAGATCTTCTGCCAGAGTAAATCGCTCGAGGGGAGCGGTAAGAATGGGTGCAGTCTTCTGGGACAGTGGGCTGCGTTGGGTTATTGCAGATTAAAATTGTAAACTGCCATAAGAACTGCACAGAAATATACTAATGTATGCCATTGCTACATAATTAGAATTGGACCATAGATTGCCGAACAATAAATATGCTTTCCATTTAAGTTTGAGGGCTTAATTTAAAATATTACGGCTATTCCATTTATATAAGCCACATAATTTTATAAGTCATCAAGGATGCAAAAATGTTTCTTTTCGGTGTACCATGAAACCAAAAAGCGTTGCATAACACTATATTATTTTAAACAAGAAAGGAAAGCTAACTTCGGGCGGAGCCGAAGTTGATATACCCTTGCAGAATATTCTATAAATTATATTCTCCAAAATTATTCATATGATGCATTCTTAATACTCATAAAAAGTCCCAACTTCCCAACTTTAAAAACACCAAAGTTATGGCATTTCCGATCGTTCAGTTATATGGCAGCTATATGATATAGTGGCCCGATCCGGCTCGTTCCGACTTATATACTACCTGCAATAGAAAGACAACTTTTGGGAAAGTTTCAAGCAGATAGCTTTAAAACTGAGGGACTAGTTTGCGTAGAAACGGACAGACGGACGGACAGACGGACAGACGGACATGGCTATATCAACTCAGGAGGTGATCCTGATCAAGAATATATATACTTTATAGGGTCGGAAATGTCTCCTTCACTGCGTTGCAAACTTTTGACTGAAATTATAATACCCTCTGCAAGGGTATAAAAATAAATTTGTAGTTAAAATTTAAAAAAAATCTACTTTTAAGGCTTAGTGTTATAAAAGTAAAGTATTAAAGGAAACAATGATTTTTTATTATTTTGCAGAGAAACTCTATTTCCCAAGTAAAATTAAAACTGGTTATTAGTTAGGAAATTTTACAAATATATCATAGTTCTAAACTGTTATTATTGATGATATGTTTGCAACTGAAGATCGCCTATTTGCCCACTGTGCGGCAACCATAAAAGCCAAGATTTGAGGGCGTGTGTGCTTGATTACTGGCGTAAGCTCGTGTGCGTTTGCTTACTTAAGCTGCTGTTAACTTAAGTATAACAATGATAAGGATAACGTCGGGCGTTGGGTTACCTGCTTCTGTTTGCACTTCATTTTCGTTCCTTTCCGTTCCTTTGAGTTCCTCTGAGTTTCCCACTTCCCCGACTGCCAACACGTGTTTGCACCTTATTCATTTGCCACTTTGCCTGCGCTTCCGCCTTCATTGGTTTGAGCCACTTGGCCAGGCATTTTAGTTAAGTAATTGGAATGGCTTAGATTGGGCTTTACGGCCAGTTGCCACTCTTTGTAATCTGCCAAAGATGGTCCTCACATCCCCCTTCATCTGCAAAGCCTTTAGTCAGCTCATTACCCAAATGCTTGATGGATTCAAACAATATATTCGCCTTCGCATTGCATCTCAATTAGTGGCAACAAATGTAAATTGCATTTAAATGCGAAGCATACATAATTCTGAATTTCTTACTCGGCCGTCTGGCTATTTGCAAATTAATTTTTGGCATCCGCCTCTGTCGATGCCACTTTGAAAATTACCACAATCTGGGACTCGGAAAATTGCGATTCACAGTTGGCAATTGGAGATTTTCGTGGGCGGAAAGTGGGGAAAACTGAGCTTCGCTGTCATCAATTAACCCATTGCATTTTGCAACGAGTAAGTCATGAATCATTGCAGCCCTAGATCAAGATGACACTGCTGCTGTCATTATCTCTGCTCCAGCTACTTTTTGGCTACACTGAGCGAACAGGACAACAATACCCATTTTACATTGTCTTTAGAATTTTAAAAACTTACTTGAGAATTGCTAATCAATTTGTTTTCCTCAGTTTTTCAGGCCAAACTATTATATTTTTTTAGTGTTATTTTGTTGTAACTTGGTCAAAATAATACCCAGAGCTAAAGCACAGTCCAGATCCCGATCAATTTTCAAAAATTCAATTTTATTTGACGATTTTTGTATTTTTTATAAGGGGTTAGATAAGGTTTTTTAGCGGAAATCGATCAGAAATAAAAAATGTCACCTTTAAATGCTAATTGATTGGGAAAAACGATATTAACGAGGTATAACAATCCAGGTTTCGACCATTTTTTCCAGGATCTTAATATAAATAAACAAAATTAGTAGTGTTTTTTTGTGTATCTTCTAACTACCTTATTTTCTATACACAGACTTACTAATTTTTGAGGTATTATTTACTTTAAATACAATTTAGTTTTTTTATACCCGTTACTCGTAGAGTAAAAGGGTATATTGTATTCGTGCAAAAGTATGTAACAGCTAGAAGGAAGCGTTTCCGACCCTATAAAGTATATATATTCTTGATCAGGGTCACTAGCCGAGTCGATATAGCCATGTCCGTCTGTCCGTCTGTCCGTCTGTCTGTCTGTCTGTCCGTATGAACGCTGAGATCTCGGAAACTATAAAAGCTAGAAGATTGGAATTTTGCATCCAGATTCTAGGAGTTCCTACGCAGCGCAAGTTTGTTTCAAAATGGTGCCACGCCCCCTCTGACGCCCACAATCGCTTATATACGATTTTAAAAATTTACATATTTCGGAAAAGTAAAAATGCAGTTTTATTGTGTTTATCAATACCTATCGAAATGTAGAAGAAATTTTTCAAATCGGACCATTCGTTAAAAAGTTATGCGTGATCAAGTTTCTATCTCCATCTCCCTCGCACTCCCTTTACCTGAGTAACGGGTATCTGATAGTCGGGGCACCCGACTATAGCGTTCTCTCTTGTTTTTTTTTAAATCATGCTTAAGAAAATCGTCTATAAAATCTTTAAACACATATAAACTACTGTTCGATGATTTTTATAGATTTTGGCAAAACTGCTGATCAAGAATATAAATACTTTATTAGGTCGGAAATGTGAAGAAGACATTTCTGCGATACTGCATTACAAACTCCTGACCAGATTTATAATACCCTCTGCAGGGCTATTAAAAAGTGATATTTATGAGAACAAAACCCAATTTTCCACCGTGCAGTTGGACATATTCGCACAGTCCTTTGTATTCGTGTTATTTGGACCATTTGCAGTCATTGCTTTCGCGGCTCGCTTTTTTAATTGAGGATAAAAGCTGTTCGAGGCGGGGAAAAGTGGAAAAGGCGGCTGGAAAATGGGCGGAAAAACAAGAGTGTTGAGCCGCCTGTGTTTTGTGTAATTTTGGGGAAAAATCAAAGCCCAGCAATCTCATAATGCGTCGTCGCATTCATTCGTTTTCCGTTGTCCGGCCGGAAAAGCCATGTGCCCCCTTTTCTCTGGCCACTTGTCATAAATAAGCAGTGCAGCTTGCAGGGCCTTGTTTCCCACCCAATTTTCGCAGCCGCGTTTTCCCCCGATTTCGCCCGCGTTTTCCCCAATTTTCCATCCACAATCCCTTGCTCGCACTTCGAATCCCTGGGCTCTCGCATTGAACGAGCGAATTCAATTTAACGAGAAATTGCAACAATCAACGCTGCTCCTGTGTCCTCTGCCCTTACCCCCCTCCCTCCCCCTTCGGATTTTCCTGCCCCCTTCTGCCACACCCCCCGCCCCCTCCACACATTCTGCGGACAGTCATCGGGCGGGAAATAAAAAAATGGCCAAAAAACAACGCACACAATCACAAATGTTCAGACAATGGCAAGGATTTCGAGCAACAGGAGCCGCAACAACAACAAACCGAACGAGAGGGAGACAGCCTGAGGAAGTGGGAAAGGGAGGGCTATATGTGGCAGAGAAAGAGACGGGTAGTCGCGGCGGAGACGGACTGCAAGAGGCACAAAAAACACGGGGCCAGAAAAAGGCAGCGTATGCCAACAATGTAATTTTGACGCTTGATCTCGGCAGACACACATGCATCGCTACACAGAGAGAAAACACATCTTAAAGTCTTTTTTAGATTTAATTTTTAAATTCCCCTTTTTACTGGTCATATTCGTAAATACATTGTTTTACTGGTTAAATACATTTTATTACTGGTTGAAATCAGGACCATGAACTCTTTCATTAACACTTTGCAACTTATGGAAACATGCTTTTAACCTATTTTTATTTTAAATAATTCATAATCAAAAGTTAATAAGGTTCGTTTACTTGCGGTTGAGGTCACAGGAAAAGTCAACTACAAAATAATCTTGTCAAAAAAGACATCTGAAGGACATGCTGTTTTGTATATAGACAAAATCTTTAACTCATCCGGCTTAACAAAATATATATATAATGTATAAAATTAGTTTGTCTGGCAATGTAAATCTTAAGTAAAATAAATTTGCAAAAAAAATCTAATTTAATATATCTCATGATTTCCATTTTACAATGTTATCAATTAATAATCGCCGTGTAGGTTCATATGAATGGCAACTGCAAAATGGCAGATGGAAAACACGTTGGATTCTCAAAAAAGACGAGCATCAAAAAACTTCGCTAGATAATGGACACCCAGGAATTCGCTGGCCGCAACTCACAAAAAAATGTGGAATTCACAAAAATGGTGGGGTATCACACCCTTAAATACCCTTTAAAAGATTTGAGTGTAAGTTAGAATTTCAATATGAAATTAAAGCAATTCAGTTATATATCTCAAGGTTTTTGTAGTTTGTTAAGTATATTTTTGGTTCTACTATTCACTTTTGTGAAATATCTAGTTTGGAAACCTTCAGGATATTATAATATTTTCTATAAGTTCATAAAATATTGATGAAATTATTTAACAATTTTTTATATCACTAAAAATGTTACACAAATTTATATAAAAATAAAACAAGTTTTTAGTAAATTAAAATAAGATTATACTTAAATGAAAGAAGGGAACTTTAACCCTCAGATAGGGTATATCTTCCGATGAAGAGGAAGCATGCTTGACCACTTATGTGTGGGTCAGTGCATCTCTGTGTTGGTACCTGAGTATCTGTGTGTGTGTGTGTGTGTGTGTGTTGTTTGGAGGTTTTGCAGCGTTTTTTATTCCGTTTTTCACGCGTTTTTCGTGCGACTTTTGTGTGGTGCATTATTACTGCCGAAACGCCAGCAGTGTCCACACTTCCCCACCCACAAAGCCTCATAATATTTCATGGCGGTTGCAGATTGTTGACATTTTGGCTGCCCTGCACCTCCAGGCTGTATATTCCCCTTTCTTTTTTTTGTTGTATTCCAGAGCTGCTGTAGTTGTTTCGATTATGCGGCAAGCGGGGGAATGGAGGCGGTTCTTTTTAGAGGAGCGGGGATCTTCCACAAAGCAGCCACTGCAGCGGATGCAAACAAACGCAGCCAGAAGCGCCAGGAAAATGTTTGGGGGGGGGTTTTAAAGAGGGTTTTTAGGGTGGTTTCAGGGGTGGTTTCAGGGGGTTTCAGGGGGTTTCAGGGGGTTTCGGGGTGTTAACTGGGGGTTACGGGTTCCAGGGGTTGGCTGCATCCGCAGTCGCGTGCAAACAGGATAAAACGCGCATCTGTCGCAGTGTCCATCATCATCATCCCCATCATCTCCATCATCGCAGGAGCATCCTCATCATCAGGATGTTGCAACGGACATGTCCGTTGTTTTGATGTGAGTTTTGGCTTAGTGGGAAAGCGGGGGAGGGGGTATCGCAGGGATTACAACTAAAGGAAACCCAGATCAGAGAAACCTCTGAACGCTTTAGAGGAAGCCAGCCACTGCAATTCAATTATATTTAGAAACTATGCCAGCGGGGCATTCAATTAATAAATTAATAAATTTTTAGTTCGGAATTTACTTAGGTTTCTGTGATACAATTATCTGTGGAAATTTCAAATTTAAATAACCATATTTGTTAGCAAGAACTCGTGATTAACCTAAGAATAAGTTTGAAGTAAACTCGTTTGAAATATTTTAAGCATGAACAAAAAAGGAATCACGAATATCTTGAAATAAAAAAGCTTAAAAAATGAAAAGCTACGTAGAAGTTTATGACAATATATGATGGAATGATGATGGAATGCTTAATAAAAAGGCAAGTGATATAAAACTTAAACAATTGAAGATGTAATACAAATACTAGCCATAAATAAAGAAAAACCCAACTCAGTAGCCCCACAGAGATCCATCGTCACCGATCACTTCATTTTCGTTTCTTTCCGCACACATTCACATCTGGGATTCCAGGAGATCCACTTTTGCAACGCATCCTGGCCACAACCACATCTGGGTGTATCCCCCATGAACGCCGCCGTGTGTGTGGTGGTCACAGTGCCCACGGAGGCGGAGGAGCTGCGTCTGAACCCCAGGCCGCTGGACAGGAGGCACTGCTGCTCCAGCTGCGGTGGCCATCTGAAGGGGAAACGCCCGCAGGATCTGGGCAGCGGGACATGCGAACGCTGCTGGCGACTGGGCCAGATAGCTGGGTGCAACGAGGGCGAGGCACTGCGTCCACCGCCGTCCAGGAGCCAGGCGAGCAGGGCCCTGCAGCTGGCCAATCTCAAGGAGGACGCCAGTCTGGAGCAGCTGCTGCGGGCCATTGCCGAGGAGCTGCGTCTGGAGGACGTGTTCTGGTCGCAGGACGTCACCGGCCGGCAGCTGCAGGCTCGCTTCGATCTTCTGCAGGATGAGCGGTACGAGAGATTGCTCTGCACGCTGCAGGATTGGGGCGTGGGCGAGCGACGCGGCACCCATGTGTCCGCCGTCACCTGCCTGGAGACGCGCACGAAGCCCCAGGATCCCGGCCAGAACCAGGGCGACCTCATCGCCCCGGGCCAGGAGCAGGGTCAGGGGTGGCACAGCTTCATGGACTCGGTGCGGTGCAGGCTGAATGTCAACCAGGTGGTGCGACAGGTGCGACGCGATGCCACCCTGACCTTTGACTTCGTGGTCCTGCTGATGGCCGCCGCCCTGCTCTCGTGCGTGGGCCTCGTGGAGAACAGCTTCCTCTTCCTGTCCAGCTCCATGCTGATCTCGCCCCTGATGGGCCCCATCATCGCGGCCATCTTCGGCTCGGTCATCGGCGATCGGGAGCTGCGCTGGCTGGGCCTCAAGAACGAACTGCTGGGCATCGCCGTCTCCGTGGCCATTGGCTTCTTCTTCGGGGCCATTGTCTGTGGATTCGGGCACTTCTTCGCCATCTCCACGGGCCTCACCGAGGAGATAGTCTCGCGCTGCGACACCCACTCCCTGGCCATCGGGGTGTGCACCGCCTTGGCTTCGGGGGCGGCGGGGGCCATTGCGGTGCTGGGCGGCAACACGGGCTCGCTGGTGGGCGTGGCCATCTCGGCCTCCCTCCTGCCGCCCGCCGTGAATGCGGGTCTGCTGGGGGCCCTGGCCATCGGTTGCCACTTCCTGCCCGCCGACCACGAGCTGCTCACCAGTCTGGAGAAGCACAGGGCGTACTCGGCGCAGCTGTCGGTGGAACTGCTGGTCTGCGCGGCGGTCAGCATGGCCTTGACCCTGCTGAACATCGTGTGCGTGTGGGTGATGGGCGTGGTGGTGCTGCGGATCAAGGAGGTGGCCCCGGCGGTGCAGCGGCACCAGCAGTTCTGGCGCCACGATGTGCGCACCGCCCGCGAGGTGGCGCTGCTCGATCCGGACCTGCAGGATGCCATCGATCGGCTGGACGAGGGATCGCAGGTGGAGGCGGAGCGCACCTGGTCGCCGGGCATTGGAAGGCAGGCGGTCTCGCACACCGGGATCAGGGGCTCCGACGACGACGTGGGCGTGGGCGTGGCCAGTGCCAAGGAGCAGCCGGACAACTATCACACGGTGCACGGCTTCCAGGAGTTCTGCATCACGCTGCATCGCCTGAAGTCGGCGCCCAAGGGCCAAGTGCAGCCGCCCACGGTGATGGAGCTGTTCGCCCGCCAGGAGCCGAGTTCCGGCCAGACCCCGGACCTGGCCAACACCAACACCAACACCACCACCACCACCACGGCCAACACCGGGGGCAGTGGCTTCAGCAGCTGTCGCAGTCTGCCGGACATCAGCAGCCTGGCCAGACTCTGGCCCCACGGCTCCTCCAGTGCGCAGAGTGTGCAGAGTGTGTGCTCCAGTCCGGCCAGGAACAGAGCCATGATGCACCAGGCTGCCACGAGTGCTGGCCGGGATCGGGGCAGGCGGAGTGTACACTGGCGCGAGGAGCAACTGGAGCGGGAGCGCGACTTGAGGGGCGACATCCTGAGCAGCAGGGAGAGCAGTCCGCTGAGGAGGACCGGCCAGGTGCTGATACCGCTGCCCAGTTTGGGACCGGATCGACCCCTGCAGCTGCTGTCCTTCCACAGGCCAGAGGTCACGACCCCGCCGGGCGAGGAGCGGCAGGACGAGTTCCAGGCTTAGCACTGGAGTGTCCTCCAGCCACCCACTGATAGCCACCCACTCTGCCCACTCGGCCCACTCCGCCCACCACCATCAACCGCCAAACTCCATCAAGAGCAGCGCAAACATCCAGGATGGCAGCCTCGAGCTTCGTGTCCAGCTTTGATTACTCGCCGATCCTGCGGCGATGTCCTTGTTTGCCAACCACTCAAAGCCGCCAGCACCGGCGGTCGCAAAACGGGGAAAAAAGTGTAACTATATATTAAAACTAGAAAAAAGTCAAGTAAGAATATATGTAAGCCTTAAAGGCAAGCGGGAACTACTTTCCGCTAACGAGGTTGATTAGCTTAGTATACAATTTAGATGAAGTTATTATGTATTTGTAAATTATATTGAAAATAGTATTCCCAGCATACCGGTGTTTTTTTTTAGATTTTTGTTGGTCAATATATGCTTATACCTCCGGTTTTTAGTCCACAACAATTTATTCGAATTTTATAACTTAACACACGTTAACCAAGTTCGAATCATTTTGTTCACAAGGTGCATTTAAAATGTAAGATTGCGTATACTTTTGAATAATTTTTGTACAATGTTGATAAGCTTAATAAAATTATTTTCATAGCTAAATGATAAGTAAAATTGCTTAGCCTAAGGAGACACCTCAAAGAATAATTTCTTTTGCTTAAATATATAATAAATATAAATAAATATCTGACTTAAGTCGTAACTTAATTAGTTAGTGCATCGCTAACCCTGTCGCCACAGCTCACAATTCCCAAAGCCAACAGGGTCCCCGTTAAGGACCCTGCAGAAAATCACCCGCAGGACAGCCAACTTTCCACACTCCGCATCCTTGTGAACAGCTCGTCCTCGGGCCAAGTTCGATTCTCCTGTCCGCAGGTCGGGCATTTTCACAACCTTTAACTTGGCCAAGTGGAGCTGGCGAATGGAGAATGTCCCGCTTAATTCACTTACCACTGAGCAGATTGCTGGCCATCGGGGTCCTGGCTCTTGTTTTTATTTTCCCCGGTCCACTGCCAACTGAAGCCAACCAAGTCGATGGACATCGAACTCGGTTTTTGCCATTCTGCTTACTTTTTTTGCGTTCACTCATTTGGTAAATTTATAAACAGATTGTCGTACAGGAAAATCCATTCTTTAAATTAAGGGATTTTTGAATTCTTTAATTGTATTTGTAGTATGATCAATCGATTCCATCTAATGAAGATCATATAACTAAGCCAGAGAATATAGTATTTGTTTTTATGTTTGGAACTGATTCAAAAACAGATCAAAAAATATTAGCAAAAGACTAACATTGATTTTATGTATCCAAAAGTACCTTGATTACTGCTTATATATATGAAATTATTAGTTCGTTAATTTTGTAATTCTTTGTTCTGGTTTTTTAAATTCAGAATTCAGTTTATGGAGTGTGAATTTCTCCCGATTGAAGCCATCACTTGAAGGCCTATTTTCATGTTGATTTTGCTTTCTACTCCCTAGTTTTCCTTTGGCATACGGACATTGCCTTAGATTGATTGTTTTATCGTTCGTTTCCTTTTGTTGGCCCTTTCGAGTGCTATTATCCTGGCCGTGTATCCTTTTTAGCTGCATCCAACTCGTTCGAACGCCCATTAGATGGCAACAACAATTACGTGTTGCGCTTTTATTGTGGCCAGCTCGTTTGTTTTAGCATTACCACCCCCTCCTCCGGTATGCATCCTTTGGCCAGGATAAAACGGACCCCGGACAAGTGCGAAAAAAGGATACGAGCCACGTGTGATTGCCCTTTGATGTGCCAGTGCCGTTGTTGTATTTTCTCTAATGTTTATTTGCCATTTCAGCGCCTGTTGTGTGCCATTCCCGCCATCCTTGATCCTTTTCCGCTGGCCATTCCACGGGGCTCGCTTCCTGCCCGCCAGTTTGCCGATTGTCCTGTTTGGCCAGGACAGGTGCGACATTTGGCATGTCCACGCAATTAGCGCCCTTGTCCATTCTCCATTTTCCGTTTCCCATTTTCCATTTTCCATGCCTCACATCCACACCCGCACCCACTCGTCCTTGCGGCCCTCGATTAACTCGTTTTCACCGACCAGGCCGCTAACGAGCCCACATTTGTCCAGCCATCGAGGAGCGGACGAGGTCAAAACAAACCAAAAGTGCACTTAAAAAAAACTCAGAAACACAAATTATGATTTTGTTTGTTAAGAAATCAGCTTTGCTTTGCTGGAATCTTAAAAATAAAATAAATCAAGAAACCAGTTAAGTATTTTAATCATCTTTTTGAAATATTCGCAAAATACTCTTTTTCAAAAAAAAACTAAAAGTGAATTTACGAAATTCCGTTTTTAACGCCCATTTGGTAACAGATGAATAAGAACAAATGGAACGAATATCAATTTTATGTCATATTTTGTAATAGCTTAGACATTTTTCTTAGTGTATATGTTCGGATGTCAAGTGGCCGTTCAAGTGCATGTTCCCCGTATAATTTTATGATGGATGTGGGCACTCACAGGTGATCCACTTTAATGGATGTGTGAGCAGGTTTATGAGGATAAGGTCGAGGTCGTTGTTTAAGCCCTTTCCCTTAAGAAAACAAATATTCCTATTAGCAGGACAGCTAATTGTTATACGGTGTTTTGGTGTACACAATTTCTAGGGCAAGAAAAAGGTTTCTTAATTTCCTATGATTTTTTTAAGAAATGTTTGCCATTAAATGTTTAAATGTTTACCATTAATATTTTATTATTTATTATTATTTATTTAAGGAAAAATAAAAGTGAAAGCTGCTCTAAGATGTGGATTTGCCAATGCCCAATTGATTATTTTGCTATTCTGCTCAACTTCGTTAGAGTAATCCCCTCATTGGACCTCCTTTTCTCTGTTGCATTGTCGAGATTTTGTCAGCGCTTTGGCATTCTGTGTCCGGCTCATTATTTAGCATAATTATTTATAGTTTTATTTATCACTCTTGACAAGTTTTTACGGTCGCTTCCGTCGCCACCCGAACAAAAGGGGCAGAAGCCCAACAGCCAGCAAAACTTTCCCAGGCCAGAAAAAATAAAGAAAGTGTGCGGAGGAGCGGGGGAACTCGGGGTGGAGTGGGGAATCCCAGGGAGCAGGGCAAGGCAAAACATTTAATATTAAATGGGGCAGGAGCAGGGCGAAACTTTGATCCTTTTGTGTACTGGGCTCTGCTGTGCTGCGCTGCCCCACCGGAATCAGAAGGCGAGTCTATTTTACACTCGAAGAAATTTGTTTCAGCCTTCAAACAATTGGGACATTTCTCTACAATACGCCGATGGAGCTCAAAAATATATTATAATGTCTTAAGCTATACTTATTTTTCAGTATTTTAAAATGTAGCTGTGATTTTTCTAATTTCTAATGTATGATTGTTTAATTTGCTATCCTACATTACTACATTTATTGTCATTTATTTGACCTGTTTATGGCATTATTTTTATAATTATATTTCTGAATTCTTAAAGTATATATGGTACTAGATTTGTAATTATTTTGCTGAATTTTAAAAGTTAGTTATGCTTTTTTTTAAATCTCTAATGCATGATTTTTTAATTTGCTATCCTACTTTTATGCATTTATTGTTATTTATTTGTAGTGTTTATTGCATTATTTTTATAATTGTATTTCTGAATTATAAAGTTTATATCATACTATATTTATAATTATTTTGCTGTATTTTAAAAGTTACTCAGAGCACATTATAATTAATATTTGATGTGTTTTTGCATCAGCTTTGAGTGGTCATCATTTGAGGGGTCTCTTTTTCCGAGTGTACTTATTCCGCTTGCCTTGTGGCAGTCTTAGTGCCTTAAATAGTTGCACCTTTGGCCACTCCAAGCCAGAAGAAAGCCAGCGAAGTGGGCAAGTGGGAAAGACTGGAGTGCAGTCGAGTAGAGTGGCTGCCAGTGGAGTGGACTGGATTGTTGTGCTGTTTTCTGGTTATATTTCTCCATTCTTCTTTTTTTCGTATTTTTTTTTTTTGTATTTTTCGGACACTGCTGGCGGATTACGGAGCACATGCTTAGTGCCTATTATTTATGGACCCTTGAAACTGCAGCAGCTGCAGTGGCTGCCACAAGAAGAGAAGCCATCGCCCAGCATGGTCAATTGATTCCTGTGTCGTTCATCCTGCATCCTGCATCCTGAATCCTGAATCCTGCACCCTGCGTTTTGCGTCCCGTGTCCTTTATCCTGCTGAAAACAGATCCCTCCCCATGGCAACAATAACAGAAGTGCCGGATTACGACGTATTTGGTGCGGCAATCAGGTGTTGTGGAGCTTCGTCTTAAATGAGTTAATTTGAGCAGCAATAGTCCGCTTTATGCCGCACTAACTGCCTTTTCTTGGTCGCTCTGTTCCTAACTTCATTCGGAAGTTTACTCATTGTTGAGTCTTAATCTGCTGAACAAATGTAATACGACATTGATATTGTTAAATTGCCATTATGATTGTTCAAGCGAGTAAATTTCAATTATTGTTTGAAATGAGACAATGGCACTTTAACGAACTTATAATTGTATTTACTTAATATATCTATTAAAAGTTGGTTATGCAGAATATTCGTTTTATGTGTTAAATCTTTTATAATTTTACAGACACTAAAATTATTTCACTCAGGCGGAAGGAATTGAATGGTTCGTTTTACCCTCTCACTTATTTTGATAGTTTTGTTTTACTTTAAACATAATTGATCAAACATAAACAGATAATAGTCCAAAAATAAGAAACTTCTTAAAAGTTATTACTATAATTTTGGCACACGAAATAAGTTTTCCCCAGATTTAACCAGGATATCATACTAATGTTGAATATTTCAATTAAATAATTTTTGAAATTTCATAACGCCGCATTCCGAAATTCTTTAAATGGAAATGGTGCAGTCGAAAAGTGTTAATTACGACTGCAAAGGACTCCGAAATTGCACTCCTTCCCCTGGCCTTTTTCATATATCCTGAACTCCTTGACTCAGCTTCTGGTCGAATCCATTTTTTTGTGAACCGGCAACTCGGGGGCGAACTTCGCTTTGGCAACAAATTGCACTGGCTTTGTCTTGGGGATGCGTTTTAATCTGGCCATTGTTCCTCGTCCCCAGGACCTCTCCTCCTCTTTTTGCGCTTTCCTTTTCCTGCCACTCCGCCTTGTAAATTATGTGTTTTAATATTTTACAAAGACTCAAAAACTGAGCACTTTGTTTATAATCTTATGCCCGTTTTTGCAGCTCTCCACTCGCTTCTTTCTTGGGTTTTAATAAGCCCCCCCCCCAAATAGGGGCGTTGTGGGAGGGGGCGTGGCCAACAGAGGCAGTAAATATAAATAACTACAAAAGACAAAGATCCGAAGGGCGACGAGCAGAAATTATAGAAAAATGTTGCAGTTGTAACTTTTAATTTGCACCAAAAGGAAGTGAATTTCTCCAGTGCTCATTTATTTGTATTGGCGTTTCCTTTGCTGCTTAACCCTTTGGTGACTAACTGCCGGATTCCGACTCAATTAGGACGGGACTTAAGCTAACATTTAGTAATTTTCCAAGAAGGTGTTTTAGAATGAAGTTGAAGCTTATGAAAAAACCATATATCTTAGAGCAATAAATAATTAAATATTTTAAATATTAAATATTTGTTTTTAAAAAATCGGCCGATAGTGTTAAAAATATTCAATTCTAATCATATTGATTTTAATTTTTTTTTCCAATTTAAAATCATTAGATTGCAAAACAATATAAAGTTAATCATTTAAAAAAATTTCGCAGAAAAATGAAAAATACTTTGGCTGGAATCTAAAAAAATCAACTCAATTGTTTGGTTTTTTAATCGATACCATTGGAAATAGTGGTCGTATGTTGGAATGTCATACCTCGTTAAATTCGTTTTAAAATTTCCAATCAAGTTGTATTCTCAGAAAAATAAATACAAAAATACATTTTTTTACAATAAATCATGAGGGTACGGGTACCCCTTAATAAAATTTTTTGGCCGAAATCTGGAAAAATTACCTCTATTTTTCTGTTTTTTAAGTCTAAGAAATAGTGGTTGAATTGTGGAATGGCCTAGCTAAGAGTTTGGTTGTCCCTGAACAAAAGTCTTCTCTGTGCACCTGGAAATCGGCAATTATGTTTGAATCCTGGTAAAAGGGAAGTTGGTAAAAATATGGCTGCCGACTGGCAACTGGCAACTGGCACTCCGTAAGGACGATCCTTTAATGGCCAGAACCATTGACCTGGGGCAAACTCGGGACTGACTTACGAGTATAGGCAACTTAATTATCTGCGACAATTACAAGCAGGCAACAAATCTAAGCAGGAATGTCCTGTGTGCACGGCATGTGTGTGTGGCCTGTCAGCACATTTGTCTACGTGGCGTATGAATAATTGCAAATGCCAACAATGGGCGGCATTTGTCGTTGTGGTTGTCGGTGTTTTGTCCTTGTCTCTACATCGGTCCTTGCTGCTCCTGCTCCTGCCCCTGCACATTCCGCATTTGATATACAACTCATATATATGTTTACCTGGCTCTGTGATCATTTAGATAAATAATTCCAAATGTTAATTGAGTGCAAGGGTTTCGCAGGCGGACGAAAGTTTCTGGCGTGGCCTGTGTGAAAATTAATTAACTAAATTATTAAGTGGCTGGCAAAGGCCGTTGTGCCGGCCAAAATGAATATTGTAAATTATGCTTTTATTATTGCCGCAAGTTGTTTGGCACGATAATGACGATGTCCTGGCCATGTGCCGGCATTTGGCTTTAATTGCGGCCTAGTGGCCAAAAATTACCTGACCCAAAGTCCCCATTACTGGTCAAGACATTAAGCAATATTTATGACAGGCAGCCACCCACGAATTGCACCGCCAAATGCTTATTTAATGAGTTAATTATTTTTTGTATTTATTGCAATGCCAAAATATGCGAATGAGCAAACGTGAAAATATGCGCAATTAAATGTTAAGCACGAGAGCAGTCGAGAAAAACCCATTAGAATTTTCGGGGTTTGTTCTTTTTGGACGGCTGACTCAATTAGCGAAGGGTCCCAGTGGTGGAAAAACAGTGGAAAATGGGGGAAAATGCGCGGACCAACAGGCAAATCATGCATGTAAGCATCGTTCATTTCCCCTCACTTTTTTCCGAGTTATGGGTTTTTTTAATTGCGATTTCAAAAATATTATGGCAAATAGTTTAGTGCTTTCACTTAAATTAAATAATGCTATGGAATAAGTCTGTATTTTATTGACACTTATTGTTAAAGTTTAAATTATTACGTAAAAATAGGGATTTACACTCAAGGCAGTCTCACTCATTATTTTTAAAATGCAAATATTTTTAGGCTCAAGGCTTATTAAGGATGTAATCAAGCAATTTAGGACCATGAAGTTTTAACATATTAATATTTTGAGTGCCATCAAAGTCAGCAAAAGGAATACATCATAAATGTCTTTCACAATTTTCCTATAATTTCGCCATTTGATTTGATATACAACTGGGAAAAAAACATTCAAACATTGACCGCAAGTTTTTAAATAATGGAAAGCCAAGAGCCACGCAATCGTTAACCCGAATTAACTTGTTTAACCCATTCGTGGCCGATACCAGAAAGTAAAGGCAAACATAAAATGTTTTCGGCCGCACAGACAAAGGAAACTTTTCCAATTTTCCGAGCACATTGGCCCGACCGCCGATGCCGCTGCTGCTGCGTCAATCAATCAATCAGGCAATCGTTCATGCGCACATTAATTTATTCATTTTAGCGGAATCGCAACGAGAAATATTTTTCCCATTTAATAGCTCTCTTACCAATTTTCGTGCTGGGCGGGCGCAAAACGCTTTTAATTACTTAACCGGAAATTGGCAATTAAAGCGATTTAACGGCCCACATGAATGCGGGCCTCTCAGAGTGCCCCAAAAGCCCAGACAAACATAAGAATTTCGGGGTGGTGGTGTGAGTGGTAGTGGGGCATTCCCCCTTTTAATGGGCATTTTCCTCGCTCTTCCTCGCCTTCTCATCAACTAACGTCATCGTTCAGGGCCTTAATCAAGTTTTAAATGGCCACAAACCGCCTACCCGCACCCACCCCCACCCCCACTCCCCCTTTTCCTTAAGGTGCTGGCAACTCGTTCATTGTTATTTATTGTGTGTTGTTGTTATTGCCGGAAATTTATTTCAATTTTCGCCAAGCTGCAAAGTTTTGTATTGTCATTGCGAACGTTCGCCTTTTTCCAATTAGAGATGGGCGGCGGTTCTGGGGGGTGGTTTTTCGGGGAAGGAGAGGGGGGCTGGCGGATTCCAAGGGGTAGCATAAAAACTCATTTAACTTTTTTGCCCAGCGAAACGTCAAACGCCCAGCGAAAGTTGCCTCCGCACATTGGTTTTTCCGGGCAACGGCGACCCACCGATATCTGTTGCATAGTTCTAGGGGCGCTGCATAATTAATTATTTGCCCCCAGCGAAGTGGAACGGTGCGAAATGGAACGGAAGCCGTCACGGAATGAAACGGAAGTGATAGGGGAGTTTTCTTGACCCTTAGCTCAACAGTGCCTGCTTATAAGTTATTGATTTAGGGGAAGTTTAAACTACTCATCTTGAGTGAAATCACCTCAAATAAACTTAAATAACTATTCTTTTAATTACATTTCAGAAATATTGTAAAATATATTAGAATACATAAGCATACAAGTTTAAAACAAAATTTTAATTAAAAGTAATAACGCGAAACCAAAGTCATTTGGGATTTGAAATCATTTTGTGGAGGTGTTTAAGACTATGCAGTAAAAATATTTTGTCAACTTTGTATTGTTTTAAAATATAAATTTGTTATCTTTAAGACACCTTTTAAAGGTATTTCCAAGCCCCCAAGATTTGTGTGCCACCAACCAATACACTATGGGGCCAACGACCACTTTTGTTGGCCAAAATTAATAACTCGCTCAATTTTAGAGATATCGAGATAAAACTTTACCAATCGTTTTTTGGTATCCTTAGGCAACATATATGTTAATAAGAATAGGATCGAACAAATATATCCCATAGCTGCCATACGATCGATATAGTCAACTTTGTTATTTTTTAAGATAATCGAATAATTTTTTTTTTTTTATTATATACTTTATAATTACATTTATATTATATTTTTTTATATTTTTTATATCTGCTTCTGAATAGAATTCAAAATGCAAGACAAAATGTTCTTCGTTCCACAAAGATTCAATGTAAATGCACAAAAATCGATTAAACAAATTTTATTATTAAGTAAAAAAATGGCACCTGCTATTAAACATCATGCTCTTTGGATTCTAGTTCAATATTTCATTGAAAATCAAAAGGATTCTAATATTCAACGCAACTACTGTTAAGGTTGCAAAACTTGTGGTTATGTGCTTAAAAATTAAATTTCGGAAAAAGTGGCAATAAGTGGCGATTCTAACCATATACATTTTAAAAAGAATTTAATACTCTACAAATCTCAATAGGTTTCAGAAGTGGACTCCGCTGGACTCACTTTGTTACTCTACTTAAAAATTAGTTTTCTAATTAAAAAACGCGTTTTAGACAACTCACTTTAACACTTAAGTACAAAGAAAGCACGATAGATTTCAACCGTTTAAACACACAAACACTTAGTATACACCACCATTCATCGAATTCATATCACAAAATTTTTTTGGAACGCTTATAAACTGCTTTTTTAAACGCTTTAAAAATGCAATTTAAAAGTCGAATTTCAAAAGCACGTGGCTTGCATCTTAAACATCTGATTTAACAGCTGTTATCTTAACAGAAGCGCACTCTATCGGAATTTCTGAAACGTAACATTGCAGATTGGTCTTCTGTTAATATATCCTAAAACAACTTTTTTGGATTTGACGACTTTTCAAAAATGGATTTGGCCAACCAAAGTGGTCGTTGGCCCCATAGTGCAATATAAATAAAAATTCAATATAATTGTATTGGTTTTTAAAAGTTCCACAACACGATATGAGCAAACTAAAATGTTATGTTCTTAATTGCAGTGTTTTGTATTCGATTAAATAGCTGGTTTCGCAGAAAAATTCTTTAGAATATAATAAAGCTTGAATTATTATATCTGTGTAATAGATTTAAATAGAACAATGATTTTTAATAAGGCGAAGAGCACTTTCTGTAGTTTCCTTGCTGATTTCCCCCACACTTCTCACCACTTGACTCCCTTGGTTCGCTGGCTCTGATGAATTTGAGTTCTTGTGGCAACCAAATAGAATGGAAAATTGTGCGTCAGGGACTTAGATTCAGTTGGACATGTTCGCCGGAGATCGCTCCCGGGGGAGGGGAATGTGGGAACTGAAGTACTGAAGAGCGGGGGGAAAGCGGGGAAAGTGGATGACTTGCGGCTGGCCGCTTAATTTTCGGTCTTTGCCAAGCGTCCAATTTGCCGCCACATTGCAGCCAAAGTTATTCGCGAAAAACTTGAAACTTTGCCACCATTCGTCCCCGAAAGTGAAGTCGCCATCTCCGCCTCGCCCCCCTTCTCCCCCTCCCCTCCCTTACACCATACTAATTTCAATTGCTCCCGGCTAATGTGGGACAAGTCGCGAACTCTTCGCTCTCCCCTCGCTAGTTTATGGCGAAAGTTGAGCTGAAAAATGCGCGGAGAAAATGTCAAGTGCGATTTATACAAATTTCACGGTTACTGCTAAAGTGTCGAAAACTTTTCACGGTTACTCGGAATTAGCCTAAGTCCGTTGCAGTTTCAGTGTTTCATTATACTTTTTTTGCGTTTGGCCAACCATACAAATTCCAGGAATTTTCCGAAAAATTCCGTCGAATTTCTCAATTTCCATTCAGCGCGACTGCCCAAACAATTTCACGATAGTTAATTAATCGATGGCATATATGTAGGGGCACCTCTGGGGTAATCACAATATGTGCCACCAACTTTTCGCGCCCGCATTCGCAATTCGAGATTGGTCATCGAAATACTTTCGAATAGGAAGGGTGTATTGGTTCGAAAAAATTCAAAACTTATTAAATAGAAACATACTTGTAATTAAGTATATTATTCCATCTATTTAAATATATATTTAAGGTTTAATTATTTTACAATGTGTAATGTACAAGAAAAAAAAAAAAATAAATCTTCAATTATAAAATGTTAAAATGTTGTTTTTGTTATAAGTATTATTTTGTATAAATATTAAGATTTCACTGGATATTCTCCAATAGTTTTCTACTTTTTTAGGCTATCGGCAAGTCCATCCGTATTTTGTGCTTAAATATATTTTCAAATTCTTTTTCGACTGCCACATATATTCGTATATATTTTTAAAACATTTTTTTGCGGACCTGAAAATGTTTGTGCATCCGATACGCAAAACAAATGCAATCGCCGAAGTGGTCAGGGGGTTTTATATTCTTTTTCGCTGCAACTGAATGTTTTATCTCGCCCGCTGCGTTTTGGGGGTTTTGTAATATTCCCCGATGTCAGTTTGATGGCCAAAAAATACAAACTTTCCGCAACAACAAACAACGCGGGAAGGGAGGGGGATAAAGGCAAAAAAAAAACTTTTCCCATTTAATTGGAAAATTAAATTTTACGCTGCTGCAGCGTGAAACAGTGCGGGCGCAGAGTTTCTCACCTTCGCCTGATTTTGCGCCTCACTTCGTGCTTCCATTTGCAAGGTAATATCTAAAGCGAAATGCATTTAAAACATTTTGCCTTGCTGCATTCCGGGGATTCCCGGGGCCACTCCAAGTGTCATGTCAAGTGTCTCCAGTGTCCCCGCCTTTCGCCCGCTTTTCCACCCCGCTTTTCCACCCCGCTTTTCCCCCCTGCTTTTCCTACTTATGCAATTTTCCAAAATGACTCGGAATTCATTTGACAAATTGTCTGTCCAGCGGAGGAGTGGGTAAGCAGTGGGTAAGCAGTGGGTAAGCAGTGGGTAAGCGGTGACCAAGGGTGCGGAGGGCAGATGCATCATTTCACTCCTCGGACGGCTGTCGGCATTCGTTTTGTGCCCTGTCATTGGTCGGGCAAGTGGCAAAATTAAATTTAACAAGACGAGTGCCAAGGCTGCCACATTGTTTAAAGTGCTTAACAAGCGGCAGGATCACAAGGACGAGGGGGGCAGGGGGTGGGGTAGCCAACACCTTCCAACGGCCTCCAGCCAGTTGACCCACCACCGATCCGATGGAGCAATAGAGCTCTGGAGCTCGGTAGCTGCAGCCACCAAAGAAGTGGCATGAAAAATGAAATGAAAACCAGCAAGTAACCGCAATCATTGCTCGACTCGTCGCTCGTTAGCAGCACCCGTCCCGGGAAAGTGGAAAAATCGGGGGAGGGGGAGGGTGAAAAGCGACGAAAGTGCGGCTGCGGAGTTGGTGGTCCAACCAACCTCAAAGAAAAGCGACCAATGCATTTTCTTGCACTCTGATTCGAGCCGAATTTGTGGGCAAGCTTTTTGTTAGACTCGTGAATATGATGATTTGTCCGGCATTTAAAGGAAAGAGGGTTAATAGATTTTAGACTCAGTTTAAGTTTAGGGTCAACATCTTTTACCAGCCACCGTTTGATTACTATTGTCCCTGCCTGCAAATCTTATACCTTGTACAATATTGTCATTCCCAACGGGGCGTATACTTAATAAAAGATTGTTTTAAATTAATCGCTATGCATCTTCTTTCTATACCTTTAATGTTAAGATATAAAACTTTAATTATGAATATACCCTATTTAGTTGCTATTTTTTTTATTTTAGTTTTGCTTATTCCAAGATATTATGGTCAATTCATTTGGATCAAATTTATTATATTCTAAGCAGAATAAAGTATTAACTGAGTTCTTATAGGTATTTGTTTGTTTATTAAGAACAATATTTTATCTCTGACTATTTATTTTTCAATATTTTTTAGCATTATAATTATTTCCAATAGTATTTAAGCATTGTGATGCGTTTGCTCGGTATTAAATCGGTTTGTAAAGTCAGAAGTTTGTGCGGTCCGTAGCTGCACTCTTCATGGCTTTTCCCAGCATTTCCCTCCATTTCCCCCCATTTCCCATCCCATTTGCCTGTGCCATTGTCCCCGCTTTTGTCTCTGCCTGCGGGCGCTGAACTCATTTGGCTTTGGTGTCGGCCTGCTTAGCAGGAGAATGGCTACAAGTGCTGGCCAACAGGACGGGAATGGCTGAAACCCAGTCAGCCAGTCAGCCAGTCATCCAGACATTCAGTCATCCAGTCAGCCAGTCACTCATCCCATGATCCTGCTGTCCGGCATATTGTTTGTGTGTGTGTGTGTGAATCTGTCTGTTTGAGAGGGGAAAGGATGATGAAGAAAGAGCTTTGATTTTGCGGTTAGAGGATGTGCCACGCCCACCCTGCTGCGACGCCCCCCCTTGCATTAGGTAATTACTTCTTTGTGAAGCTCGATGAAGTGCAAATTCATTAAGCTAGTGCACTTACTTCTGCAGTTGCGGCTTGCGTTTTTACAATTAATCAACATGCAGCGACCTTTACACACACAATCAAATTAAGTCGCTCTTGACGCTCGCTTGTTATTTAATTGCGAAATTAATTTTGCATCGTCAGATGTCAAAAAATATTCAGGTGCTTGTGTCACAGCTAAAAACAAACCTTTTTTTGTTGCCGTCACAATGTCATGATACTCATATGTTGCCCTAAAATAATTCCAACTAAATTTGTTTGACACAAAAATGTTCGATTGTGCCATTAACACATTGTGCATTTTGATCACCTCTGCTTAAATGTATTTAAAGTTACAGGTGTTCAGTCTAATGAGAACTGACAATTGATATTATTGCAAATAGATTATATTTTTTCAGAGGTATTTTCTGTGCTGTGCGAAAGTCTGTGGTATATTATTATTTGATAACCCAGGTTTGCTGACCTTATGCTCCTGGTGCATTCAAAGGCCCAGTTAAAATTTCATAAAATCCATCGCCCATAACCATTGGCTCGGATGTCTATAGTCAGTTTGGTGCCCCAAACTTCGGGGGAATGTGTAAAATTAAGGGAATCGGCTCTTTGGCAGGCTTGCATCGGATTATGACTGGGAAATGCAATTTGGGGCCTGAGAAACCGACTCAAGCCAGATATTCGAACTCAAAGCAAAGGGATCTGGCCAGCTGCTAACGAAGCCGAATTTCAAGTATCCACTTGCTGCTTTCTACCCCTTTTTTCCCAGTTTTCCTTCACTTCGCCGGCAAAGGAATAAACTTGCTTATTGCATTGAAATGCAATTCCAACTTGCTACATTTATGAACTATATAGACTACATAGTGTTTGGGCAGCGAATGCGAAATAAATTTCCGCACAGAAGCAGTAGCCAAAAGAACGGAAATTTCCCTCATAATTTCGTTGGCGGGTTTTATAATAAATAATTTTTCACTAAAATTCCAGCACACAGACGGAAGATGGCCACTCAATAAAAAAATAAATAAGAAGAAAGCGCTCCACAAGCACAAGCAGAAAGGGACACACAAAACTGAGCGTAATACAAATAAATGCGAGTGAGGCCAAAAAATCGGGGGATAAATGGAAAAAGAAAGGCGGAATGTAGTAAGTGCATGCCAGCACCAGAAACACTCAAAGTTTATGAAAGGCGCGTCCTCGTCGCCGCCAAAGTTTTCTCAATACTCTGTAGGAAGCAGGGTCCTGGAAAATGGAGTTCAAGTCAAAATATACGATTTAGTTGGAAAAATAGGATGGCTAGGGAAGCTCGATGCTATGTTATTATTTTAATTAAAATGTGGCTTGAGATTATATATATATTGTCAGTATTTTAAAGATCTTCTTTGTGGATTTCTCTTTAATATGGTGGTCAATTATCTGAACCTAAATATAAAATATATTGGATATAGTGGCTAGAACTGCGCTTCCAATTTATACTTTAAAGGTATTAAATTATTTAGGCATTCTTTTGAATGAAAAAAAAAATTAAATTAATGTTCAATGTAGAGCAAGTATTTGGCTTGAAATACCTTTTAATCTTTTAATTTTCATATTATTATTTTATTTTTCTACTCATAATTTTGTTTCCTTTAAATATATATGTAAGAGTACACCATTAACATAAAACTATTATTTGATTACAGTTTTTCTTCTTTTCAAAATGGATGGCTGAACGAATTAAACCTTATCTTAGAAATGACTGAAAGTCCCCTAATCTATTAATTTTTTTAATTTATATAGTTTTGTTATTTTTTTATAAGACATTACTATTTTTTCGCTTAAGTAAATATAAGTATCAAAAACAAAGTAATTATTTAGTTTAAAATTGCAGCGATTTCTTGTTTCTTTTAACTACTTTACAAAATTACGATGTTTAAAGAAAGCATTAGACTTTTTTAAAGCCATTACCGACAAAAGGTATATCTTTCTTTAAATCTTTTAATGTTTTGCTTAGTTTCATAATTCACAACAATAATACTGTCACAATAAGTTTAATTTCACCAAAAATAAACACATTTTTTCTTTGAAAGAGCACCTGGCTGTGGGTCATTTGGAATATATATATAGATTTTTTTGGCCTACCGCCGGCCACGTAAAACAAAGTAGGGGTATATCACAGGACCCTGAGACTGTGTATGTGTGTGTGTGTGTGTGTATCCTGGTGTATCGCCAATTACTGTGTCTGTTTGAGCGTACAAAGCGTTTTATAAACCAACTTCGACTTTCGAACGGCGACCGCCTCGGTTTTCCGATGCCAGTCACGCTTGGACTTTGTCGGGGAACTTTTCCAGCCCTCACCCGCCATTTTCCGACCCCCACCCCCCCGGCTGCCCCATCCCATCACCGGTTTTCCCCCAGAAGCTGTCGTTGCTCTTGAACTTTTTCGCTTTTGATTTTATTGCCAATTGACCAAGTTTTTGGGTCGATTGCTTATGTTATCGCAAGGCAAGGAAAAAGGAAGGACCCAGGAACGATTGGGAGGTGGAGACCGGTCACTTAAAATGCCAAGACAGCTGTCTCGGATGAGTATCGCGGCCCGGCACTTGTATCTGTATCTGCAGCCGGGTATCCGTATCTGTATCTCAGCCGTCGGCCAATTCCCTAGATGGGTGCAGCATATTTAAAATGTCTTCAACTCACCTCAACGGCCACGTGGCATCCACCGAGCTGCAAGATAGAGAGAAAGCAGATGCCAAGGGTGAATAATAAAAAAATAATGTATACTGTATTAATCAAATTTAAATTGGCTGAAACTGAACAGCCATCGACCAGTTGATCAGTTTAAGAAACTGCACTTTAGGTGAATTTATTTATATATTACAAACCATTTTTAAGCATAGACCTCTGGGGAAAGTAAAGATATACACGCATAAATAAATATTCGAAATAATTGACAGTATTGGGGCGAGATTTCATTTGAAATGCTTCGCAGAGCAAAAATCATTAAATGTTTAATATTTGTTTGTGGGCCAATAATTCTCATTGCTCCAACTGCAAAATAATCATCAGAATAAAAGTCAATAAATTTCTGCGCTTTTTTCATCAGGATACATTTTAATTTATTTGTTTTGCGTTTTGTAAGACAAATAATTACTTTTTTATTTACTTAAATTCAGGCCTTTGACCTTCCGTTCGGTTCGGAGTTTAAGCCTTAACGACCCAAGCTTTCAAAAGTGCTGGATCAGGGCTCAAATTTAAATTTTTTATTTAATAGAATTCAGGCGTGTTTTGCAAAAAAAAAAATACAGAAGGCTTTTCAATTCATGGGATTCGTAGAAATGTGAGAGGCAGAATAATTGAACTCGATTCGGCTGTTATGCACAAAGTGGAAAGCCATCAATAAATTTATGATTTGTGGGTTACCAATTAATGTTTGTTGTATCTAATAATACGAATATTTAGGAAATGAATTAGAAGAATGCCTGTGTTTTTTAATTAACCAGCTCCAAGCTAAATTAATTAAAATCCTTATTATAAAATTTCACAGAACATTCCAAATGACTATTTGGATATAAACTAAAACAATATATTTTTTGCATTGGCTTATATAACTTAATAAATTAAAGAAGCTATTTTTTTTAGATTTTTAATAGCGCAAATTGACTAAGCCCATTTTATTATAATCAAAGAAAAGTTGTTCTCTTTTCCTGCTTAGTCCTTGCACTCCTGGAACTATGCTCTCGCAGGGCTTAAAAACTCATCCAATCCTCTGAGACTCGTGGCCGGAATAATTCATCGGCCCATTCAATCCCACTGCGATAACAGTGGTCGGCGAATACTTCATTGGCCAGCCACAACAATGCCCCTAATTATCGACTTAAGGGCATTTGGCCGCCTCTTAGCTTATTAGACGGCAAACCGCTGGCCAAATACGCGGAGCATGGCCGAGTATTTTGGGCCACTGCCCGGGGACCCAAAGCCGGAAGGGAAATCGGAATCGGAATCAGAATCAGAATCAGAAACCGAATCAGAATCAGAATCGGAATGGAGAATGGCATCCGTATCGCAGGTGGAAATGGGGCATCGTGAGGGGCCACCCGTGGAGCTGCGAAATCTGTGCGAATTAGGCCGACGCGTAATAATAGTAATAACAATAATAATGATCAAATTCAGGGCGCAAAAAACAGGAAAAAACAAACAAACAAAAAATGAGGCAACTACACACCAAAAAAATTAGGTTTCAAAATTTTTACAATTCTTTGTGACTTCAATCAATTAATTCTACTATTAAGAGGGCAATTCTTTTTTAATTAAAATTATAGAAATTTAATTCAATTTGGATATTTAAATAATAGTTTTATGAAATTAAAATCAGCTGACATATATTTTTCCAAAAAAACCTTTAACGTTATTCGAATAGGCTCCTGATCCTGAAGTCCATAATATTCGACTTAGTGAAGTTTCAAGAAAAGATTATATTTTTTCGCTGAGTGCACCAGACTAAATTTGTGCGCATTAAATAAATAACGGCAACATGTGTGTTTCGGTGCACGGCATAAGCGTAATGAATGCACGATTATTTGTAGCTTTTATTAGCAAGGCTGAAAAGGCGGAGCTCTAATGCCAGCTGCCGTCGGAAAAGCCGGGTGGAAATGCGGAAAATGCGGGATAGTGGAGTTTCGGTGGGCGAAAAACAAAAGGAATCGAGGTAATCCCGGCGCACTCGAGCTCTGTTATCATGTCAAGCGGCCAAGTGGCTAAGGATTCAGACGGAAATAAGCTTTTGTTAATACGAAAGAATTATTCCAGTTACCCTTGATCAAGAGGATACGTATATTAGGCAGATTCTATCTTTACAAAAAAGTGAGATCATTTGAGGGTAACTCTACTTGGCATTTTGCTCAGTAAGGTCTTACAAAGTAAACTCCGTACATTCAACATTTCGTTATTTTTTGTATTTTTAAAACCTTTTGTCAATTGTAAATGGTAAGCTATTTAATGTTATGGGTCTCAGTAAAATGAAGTATCCACTATCAAGTATATTTAAAATGAAGAAATCAAATGATGTAATATTTTTAAAAGCCTGAGAAACACATATACGATATGCATATTGAATTCATATTGAATTCATATTTAGAACGTTTTATTTCAAATCTTAGAAGGTTGTTTTTAGGCATTATTCACCCATATAAAGTTAGCTAATATATTTTCCATTGTTTAGCAGAAACTTTTTTTTGCATGTAAAGAATTCTTATTCCCGTATGACCAATTGAAAATTCATTTATAGGGAGTTTATGACCGGCCCAATCACCTGTTGGAGCTTTTGTTGTTCGCCATTGTTGATTTTGCTCGATTGCTACAAATTAGCCATCGATGTCGCCTTTTGTTTGGCCGATGTGCGGACACCAATGCATATTCATGGGCTGGCTGTGTAGCTGTATTGGTGCGTATCTGTGTGAGGACGGGGTGCGACGTTGGCCAAAATCAACACTGACCATCCGCTCTGATTGAAAACGGCGCCAAGGCGAGCAAAAGCCAAAGAAAACTAAAAAACATTGCGGAAATCAACAAATTGAAAAGCAAATTGAATCAGTCGAGCGCGGCGAAGGCATCAATATAGGCTTTGCTTTTAAAAGTGGTATACCTTCCATAACCAGCGTTCAAGTTGCCGTTTTTAATTTTGTGGCGATTTTAAATAATATATATTATAATTGCAAAAAAACCTAACGAAAAATTAAAATATTTCCCAGTGGAACTATAAAATATAGTTGTCCGATCCCGCCCTTTTTTACTTATAAGTAACAAAAATTAGACTCTTTGCAAAAAAAAAATTATGGGTTAAATCATCAGTTTTTGGACAAAGCCATTTTTTGAAAATTTGGAAAGAGGTTACATCATAAAATTATGAAAAATCTCAAATATATTCAAACCAAGATGAAAACGTAGAGTTTTAGAAAGGGTATAAACATGTTTGTTTATTTTTAAGTAACAATGATTATGGGCTGAATAACAGAATAACATATCAGGTTTTACTTTAGTTGTCCTTCACTCGTCCTATTTGTAGATATTACATAATCCAAAAACCCCTGATTAATTCAGAAACTTTAACTATTAACTAACTTAATATTATTTTTATTAAAAGAGTAAAGTGGAAAATTTCGCAGCTCAAAACACCCAAGTCTTACCTTAAACTAGCTGTTGACTTAAAAAGGCCCCGGAGCGCAGTTTGAAATTAAAAATTTTGGCAGCCATAGAATCTTTCTGTGGGGCTATTTCTTCCGCACCCCTTTCTTCCGCTTTCACCCCCTTTCACCCACTTTCCAGCCACTTTCTCCACAGCCCGCACACCCAATGAATCTGCATATGCGTAGAGCACACAGAAACTCAACAGGAGCCTTCAAATATGCGCTCATGTCGCAAGAGCGCAAAACTTTATTGCACCATATTTTCTCGAGCAGCCAAAACACACATATGAACAGGTACACTACGAAAAAAAAAATAATTTTCAATTAAGATTTTATATTGGAAAATTATCAATACAAAAAACCAAAGCTGTTCGAAGTGAATATATATTGATTTTGGCTTAAAACAGAAGCAGTTTAAATGTTTGAAAGTAAATGCTAAATGTGTGCATTTCGTTAAACACAAAAAATATAGACCACGCTAATTTTGTTAATTAATCATCTTTTTAATTTTGTTAATTATACACACTTAACAGAACTAATTCACTTAGAACTTATTTCTCAACTGAACCAATTGAATTAATTTCTGTGTGCATGCGTGCATGCTATTTTTATCAGCGAAGCTGTGGAAAAATTTGTCCTGATCCTTTTTGCCATGCCAAACTTGTTGGGCAACTTTTAATACCCGTCCTCTGTCTCGAGGGTATAGCTGCGTTCCGGGAATTCCCGCACCCAGCCAAATAATGCCCTCCTCTGGGGGCGAATGTTCAACTGGTTACAGGGTATGGAAGAGCCTCATCCTGCGAAAACAAACAAAACTCCGATGATCTCCTTTTGCAGCGGCACAAAAACGCTCGACGAAATTTCATTGAAAGCCGACGACACAACGCTGTTGGGACAATTTTTGGCGATTTACGTTGTGCGCACACCCTTTTTGAAAAACGGCCAAAATTGAGGTTGCGATGGGGGAGTTCTCGGAATGGGCTTGCAGTTGGGTCGCACTGCGACAATTAAACCCTCGCACACAGAGTTACTGATACGGCGCGGCGAAAAGGAAAAGTCTGCCAACAACCAACAACCAACTGGCGAATGGTGAATGGCAGCTGGAAAAGCGGGGGAAATGCGGGAAAATGCGGCTCAGACTAACGAAGCTAAATGTATGCAAACAGCAAACATAAATGCTGCAAGTGAAAAGGGAAACAGTGAAAAGAATACCTTTAAATGTAAGTTGCATTCTTCAATTAAAAAGATATTCTGGTGTTCCAAGTTATTTTTTGAATCAACTCTTTTTACATTCGGAAATGTCTCCTTCACTGCGTTATAAACTTCAGACCAACATTATAATAGCCTCTGCAAGGGTATAAAAAATATATTTATATATATATATATATATTTCGATTGAGTAGCCAAGTACAAAAAACCATATTTTTGTACATTTTTCATTGGCTGTCTACTGTTTATGCTTCTTTTAAAGATTTAAAATAATAACTATAGACTCCTTTGCTTAAAGTGATTAAAATTTGTAGACTTAAATCGATTAGCATATTATCTTCGAACTAACTATATTTTGTACTTATAAAATTACAATAAAAGCGCTATTTTTATATTGAATTAATTTGCCGATATCAAAATAGTCTGTTTGTTTTTTTTCCAAATAACTAGACCATTCACTAAGACACTAACACTTTCAATGCAATAGTAGAAGAGAAAAAGTCCAGGCACATTCGTTTTTTCCCAAGTTCCCACATAAATTTCGACATGGGTTTGGCACAGCAGTATTGGTGAATAAAAACAGAGCTAATTGTGCCCTCGCAAATCTCTCACACCTTGTCTTGAAGTCATTGGAAATTAATCGCTTCCCCAGGCAAAAGTTGCTCTCCCATTCCGGCTTTGTGGGGCCAAAAGTGGGCTTGTGCAGAAGGTTAAACACATGTAAATCACGAATCACGTTTTTCCAGGAAGAGAAACAGAAGCAGAAACAGGAACAGGAACTGGAACAGGAACCGAAGCAGACCCCACAAATCAAGTGGCCCTGCTCAGCACATAATGGCCATTTGGTGTTCAATGCGGCATCGCCGCTCCACCCGCAACAATTTCAATGGGCAAGGGGGTGAGTCGAAGGGCCAAAGTGTTGAATTGATGGCCAGGGCTTCTGGGAGAGGTGCGTCGATGGACAGCTCACTGAATTTGCAATCCGGTTAGGGCCAAGTTAAGGGTCCAACGAGCCAAGAGGGCTGCCAAATTGTTCGTAGAGAAATCAGAAACAAAGTTCAGGTGTAGTACTATTCAGTCAAGATTCTGTTAACTTACAAAACACCTGTATATTTAACAAAAAATGCAAACAAAAAAATAATGTATCGTAGTTAACCAAAACAATATAAAAAGTCAAATAGCAATGAAGTATTTTTGGTCTGCGAAAATCATTTTCGTTAAACCTTTTCATGGCAGCTCATTGATTACTGATTACGGATTACTGATTACCGACTAACATCTTTATATTGTTGCATCAGATTTCCACCATTTGTACAACGTTCTCCATTCATTTTCGCCCCAAGTTTCCTTGGGTTTATTGTTGTGATTTTGTAAGGAGGAAGCGAAAAAAGAAGATGGTTTCCGTTTTGTGAGGCGACATTGTAATCAACAGGAACCGCTGAAAGCAGACATCAGCCCTTCAATATGGGTGCCCCTTTTCAACTTTCTTTTCTCTATTTTTCTGCGTTTTTACTTTCTCTTTTGTTATTTCTCTTATTTGTATACCCGATACTCATTGGGTGAAATGAAGTATTGTATTCGCTGAAAAGTTGGTTGCAGGTTGAAGAAAGCGCTTACAACACAATTGATTATATATATTCTTGATCAGGATCATTATACGAGCCATTTCTAAACTTCGAGATCTTGAAAACTATAAGAGCCATAGGATTGGAAATAAACATAATTATTTATGTGTTGGTAACGCAGCTCTCATCTATTACAAATATTTCCAATAAATCACCTGAGAGCAAATTAACTCCATTATTTCCTATACTTAATATTGCTTATTATAAATGAGACTTCATATAATTTGTAGCTATAATTGACATATTTCATATCTTTCTTATATCACATGAAATTTGAATTTGCCATGAACAAATGGTTTTAAAAATTTACATTTTAAATACAATTTGAACAATTAACCTAGCTCTATTATATTTTGCCAATGATGATCCAATGTTTTTCATATATGAACTAATACAAAAAAGAACGCAATGGGTAATAAAGTAAGAAATTAGTTATTAACGGTCTTTTGTTCTTGGCCACAATCCTCAACATGTTTTAACCTTTTCTAAGAAAATGACCCATGTGGTTTATGCCTAAAGATATTACGACGAAGTGTATGCCTGAAGGACATAGTAATGGGTATTTCAGAGTCGACTATAGAGTTATTTCTGGTTTCTTTTATTTCTTGCTAGTTTTTACTTTTTTCCTCACTTGTTGTTCTATCTGCTTTCATTCTTTTTTTCTTTTCCTTCCTCTTTTTGCGTTTTCTTTCTTTTTTTGTACATTTTTTTAAAAGTTATTTTACTTTTTCTCCCTTTTTTATCATCCTCTGTCGTTCTGCTTAAGCGGATTGATTGTGGCTAATAAAAATGGTAGCAACAACAGAGCTTAACAATGCGGTTGGGCCTTTAATGTTGCATGGCATGTAGCCCCTTCTGTTCCTCTTTTTTCAGTACCCCTCCCAACCCCCCCTCTCTTAGCCCCTCCCATTTCCGTTTGCACTTTGGGCACAATCCACTGAAGGAGCGAAAAAGAGAGCGGTTGCGAAAAGTCGGAAGTGGCTTTCTTCGATGCCTTCCTGTCGGAAGCTCATGGGAGTTTTCCAGGAGCGGAGCTAAAGGGGTGTCGTCGGTGGGCAAAAGGTGGCCAAGGGGGGGTTTTAGGTGGTACTAAGCTTAGCGGGGGCGTGACAAACTTGTCAACCAGCAACGACTTCAGTTTCCCCCATCGGCAGGTCACATAATGGCAAGAATAAGGAAATCGCATGTGCAAAGGTTGAGGAAAATAGGCGTTAAAAGTGGGAAAAGGGGAAGAATGCCGTTTTTTGGGGTAGAATGTTTATGAACACAGCAGAAAGGCGATGGACAGACAGATCGGAAGTGGTGAAAGGTGGAAAAAGCGGAGGAAAATGCAGAAAAAAAGATTGTTTGGCTGGAAAGCTTGCCACATTTCGCCAGGCAATTTCGAAGGCGTTGAATTGAAGTCAAAGTCAAGCGCAGATTCCACCAACTACTTTTTTTACTTCTTTTTTACCCTAGCTGAGTGTATTTCGGTTTTGCTAAATAGATAAGCTTTCTGAATTCAAGTCTAGACAGTAAATAGGTTACAACCAACCCAAATTTGTAACACTCCAGGTCTTCCCAGAAACATTTTTTCGCATTCCCTCATTTAGATGTTCTAAAGACATTTTCGTTTTTTTTAGATAGTTATATCATTTTGGGAAAATTGCCGGTTATCACACTTAATTCAATATCATATTGCCTTTATAAGAAAAAATCCGTTAATATATATTGCCCATTACAATGTTATAAAATAAATTAACTGAATCACTGCCTTCACAGCCTTCGTCCCGTGTGGCAATATCCCAACTTGTTTTTGTCTGTGGGTGGCGCTTCTTTTCTTTTCTCGTCCCGGCGGCGGTTTTTGCATTGCTTTTGAAGTGGCAACAATTTTGCCTTATTTTTCTTGGCATTTCTTCGGCTTCCGCCCCCATTTCGCCATATAGTCTCCTTCTGCCGCTGTCACTTGTTTGGCTTGGCCCGGCCCACTGGGCGACTGCTAATGAACGAAAACTCACTTAAAGCGGCACTCTCGGCAACCCAACATCCCAACATCCCAACAGCCCAACCACCCAACCAAAAGGCCAGCCATCCCCACACACGCGTAGGTATAATTTCATTTGTGTTTCGATTGAAAAATTCTTGCAACTTTCTTAGGCCCGGCGAACGCAGAGAAGTATGCTATGAAAAATTGCAAATGCGCGAAGAGCGCAGGCTTTTGATGTTTTGCATGAATGGCTTTCATACCCACACACACGCACGCACACACACACACACACACACACACACAAACAGAAACACACTTTATCGTGTCCTTGTGTGGGTGCGTTCGTTCTTGGTCTTGGCTTTTCTCCAACGCTTTTCCATACATTTTAATTGCATTTTTCGTATCAAATTCATATTTATTATGTGAGTGAGCTTTTCCCATTAACAAGAGGAAATTAAAACGAAAAACTCATAAAGCAACCCATACATACCAACACACACACAACCACTCGCACACATGGCGGGAACAATTTATGATTGCCCCATCCAAGCCGCTAATTGCGTTATTTTTGTGTGTTTGATTTTCATAAAATTGATATTTTGTTGGCCTTTCATGTCGCTGTGTGTATGTTTTTTACATTTGGTCGAAATGAAAGATGCCCGTCCACACATAAATTATTAATTTAATACTGTGTTTTATAAAAGCAAAGCGAAATTGGACCAAACCAAATTTAGTTGAAAATTCAATGACGAATATCCGGTAACAAAATACCGGATAACATATATCGTAATAACAAACATCGATTATATAAGCCTCATTTTAAAATTGGTAATTGAACGATTTTCATTATAATATTCTTAAGCTTGAAGAGAGCTAAAACTATTTTTCTTAAACGTTTCTAAAACAGAATTAAGTGTGATGAATTTAAGGAAGATACCGCCATCCTTTAAATATTTTTGTATTGGAAAATCGATACAAAATATAGTAAATTGAAAATCATTAAAAAAATAAAAAGATTATGTAATATAGGAAATGACCTAAATAATATACTATAAAGTAGAATATCAATGAGTTCTACAGTCATTTTAAATTCATATCTTGGCTGCCGTCATATACAATCTATCTATTATCGCCGATTTCCGTAGCTGAACTTTCCCATTAATCGAACAATTTAAACCGAAATAAATAAATGGGAAATGTTTCAGCTGCTCGGCTCCCCTTTTGATTTCCCATTTCGACATCCACCCACCGACAGAGTCCACATATAACCCAAACAATCTTCCACTCGATAGGAGTACCAGGCTTTTTGTTGTCTTTTTCCTTCGCTTTTCTTTTGGTTTCGAATTTTTGGCCAGGACTTGCTCCAGAACTTGAGCTTTCCCGCACATTTCCCAGCCCCTGTTTGCCAACATCAACTAACCGCGTGGCAAGAAAAAGTTTTGTTTTGGGATTTCGGTTCTTCAGCGCCTCGATGTAGGCTGCCGTTGCAGTTGCACTTCAGAGACGCCGCACAAGCACCAAAGGAGCAGCAGCTGCTCCTGCTCAGCCTCCTCCTCCTCCTCCTTCTCCCACTCCTGATCCTGATACTCCTGACTCTCAAGCTCCGGCTAATAACAGTTGCAATGCGAAAAGGACCTCGACACTAAAAGAAATCTACTTGGAAACACTATTGTCGGCGAGTGACTTGGAAGCAAAGAAAATGCAAGCATCACATTACCCGAATTTAAAAATTAAAGAAAAGAATACTTGAGCTTACCAAACTAAGCATAATTTTGAATTTAAATCTAAACTAGTATTAACCACATTTACAATAACATGTACAAGTGACTTATGTGTGAAACCGCATTCTTTGCGTGTACCAGCAAAGATTGGACAGCAAAGTCAACAAATGTTAAATATTGTAAATATTTTATATAAATTAGTTATTAAAGATTGTGTGACTTTTTCATTGCAGTGTAGAAGCAAAGGGTAAAGATGTGGGCACTGGCAGAAAACGATTTACGCTGAAAGTGCCAACAAAGGTGCAAAAGTTGCCCTCCCAAGGTGGTCCTGGTCGGGTTTCGTATCCTTCCCTTGCATTTCCCGTTTCCTCTTGCTCCCACATTGCGCATACGCCACGTTGGCTGTGGGCATGTGCGTGTGAACGAGTGTGTGTGTGTGTGTGTGTGCCGAGGAAAGTTTGGCGCTGAGCGTTTTAATTTAATACACAAACTTCGGTGGGCGGTGGCTAAACTGCAAGTTGACTCCAGCAAGGACTCCTTCCATCGAGCTCATCCAAGTGGATTGGAGGTGCCTTTATTTAAAGTCAAGTTTGTTGATTTGTTGCACTGGCGTGAAATATAAACAAAAAATGCCACATTCCCCAGCGATCGTTTGTGTCTTCTTTCTCGTTTTTTAACAATTAATGCAAGCATTTGACACTGGAGCGGAAGAAATGAGGGGAACGAGCGGGAAATGTTTCCTGACAGCTCCCAGGGGTCATTCAGGTGGGTCAATGTCTGAGCTCCACCCCCCAACCTCCCACCTCTCCCCTTCCACTTCCACTTCCCACTCTCTTTATCCGTTTCGCTTCGCTTTGGGGAGTTCCTTTTGTGTCCAAAGTCAAAGTCCTGCCAAAGGAAAATTAACAACAGCCAGGACAGCCACCTGCCACCGATACTCGGACATTGTCTCCGAAAAAAGAAATATAAAAAGTTGGGCTAACAAAAAGCATAAAATTCGTATAAAGGAAATAATCATTTCTCCGATTTTAAATTTAAGCTCCCCTTGATTGGGACGTGCATATGAAAAGTGCTGGAACTTGTAATCAACAAAGTGGGGCACAAAACGGTTGGCTGAGCTCAAATGGAATATTAATCACAAATATATCATTTCTGACATTTTAATTATTTTTTTTAGCATTTAAACATGTATAGGCCTTTAGAAAAAAATGTTCTCAAACTTAAAAGACAACCTGATTTATTTCTTTAATTTTAAGATCGAAAATCTGTGCTGGGCCATATGTATTCACAATGTGTATTTTCAAAATGAGCAAATCAAAAGTCTGCAATTGAGTTAGCTTTAATCGCCCACTTTAAATCCATTTAAGTCGGACCTTCGCTGCTGATTAGGAATCGATGTCCTCCATTCTCAAGATGGCTTTGCCGTTGTCTCCGGCATTTTTCCTTATAATTTGTCATTCTCTTTGTATCTATCAATCCACATTACGATGTCCTTGGCTTTCCTCGGCTAGATTCTCGCAACGAGGCCCAGATGGATGAATTGATGCCTGGCATTGACTGACTGATAAGCCCCGGGCTGGCAAAGAAACCGAAACTGAAACTGAAAAAGAAACAGGTGTCCGGATACCAAAGGCGAGTGGAAGGAGCCGCCGGGACAGGGGAAACAATAAAAAAAAGGACAAGGCCTAAAAATAAAATTCGTGTCGGGTCCCTTTTTTACGACTTGCTGACAAATGAATGCGTAGACAAATTTAATGAGAGGCGGAAATGTCTTTTCGGTTTCGGTTTTCGGTTTTTAGCTTGGAACAAATTTATGGTATTTGGGTCCTGCAGGACCTTCCTTCCATCTTTAGGCCCCGGGGCAATAACGCCCCATAAAAATTGCCGGCTCTGTTGTAAAGTCCACATATGGTTGTAGTGTGCACGGTGGGGCAGTATAAAACAATGCACACTTACTGGAAGCGAAGAAAAAGTGAAATAAATGATAACAATAAAATATAAATAAATAAATAAAATTAACTCATAACCACTTAGACGACCGCAGGACAATCCCCAGGCGTTGTATGGCCCCCTCCATTTCTGGTCTATGTATGCCCATCTCTTTCTGGTCTATGTTTGTCCATCTCTTTCTGGTCTATGTATGCCCATCTCTTTCCCATTCGGACCGCAGATGAAGTGAAACTAACAACAACATAATTTAGTGCCGCAATGGACTTGGGACCTCCGCACAAAAGGGACAATCTTCATTTTCCATGCTGACCAGCGGTCCCCCAATGTGTGTGTAAGTACGTGTGCGTGTGTGAGTGTGGGTGTGGGTGTGGGTGTGCCTTTGTGTGTATGCGGTGCGTGTGTGTGCGTCAACTTTTTTCCAAACGAGAATGGGATGCGGATGCGACTTCAAAAATGCCGCCACGAAACCTTCATTTATCAAGTTGACATTTTAATTTATTAAAACAAAATGAAACGAAATGAAATGAGACGCAGGCAGTGGCGGCGGAGAAAAGAAGGTCGGCTGAGAAGGGGGCGGGAGGAGGCAACCCAAGAAGGGTGTGGGCGTGGTTGTCCAGCTCTTGAGTTGGATTCCCTTGCCCCGGATTCGGTTACCAATTGAGCACATTGGTGCAAAATTCATTTAAATGGTTATTATTAACACATCCGTTGGTTAATTTTTATGAATTTTCAATTTGTTGTCATTAAAAGAAAGTGGATTACTTATTTCTTTAAGGAGAGAATAAAGGGAATTAGGTTTTAATTCTAGTGTAATTTTTTCAAACAAAAGAATTCAATCGTATTTTAATTATATGACTTTATCTTATTATTATGTATATTGCTAAATATGTAGTTGGTCTGACAATCGTTAAAATGTAAACTATTAAAATTGGCTTTTAGATAAACCAATGTATAATCCTATATATTGACTATTTATTTATTAAAATTATTACCCTGTCAAATTATTTAATAAATTTATTACAAGAAGTTTAATCTGATGCCTTTTAGGTATTTATAATTTAAATGATTTCTGGTTGCCTGCTCGCTTTAGGAAATGAAATTGGAAAATTATGTAGGCTTTTACACAGTCATTGCAGCAGTGTGCCGTAGAAATAGGAAATACGAAGCCTCGGAAACAGGACACGAGCTGGACCAACTAAAAGGCGTCGCAAATGAATGCGTAAAAGATGACAGGACTCTCGCAGAATGCCACTTGAAGGTATAAGGAATAGCTGGAAAATTGTGCTGGGGGGATGGGGGGGTTGACCAGCTTTAACTGCCGCATGACGAAGCGGAATAAGCGAACATTTTGCAGAAAATATGACAGAGAACATCTAGAAAAGCTGTTCAAGCAGCATAAGTAGCATAGTTGATAGGGATACCAGGCGGCTTGCCTTTTACACAGAGAAGCAACAAGGAAGGTACATCTACAGAAAAAACAGGCTAAGATTACGATCCTATTTTTTACATATTTTAAAGACGGGCTTAAATAGACATTTTCATAGCTAATGTTTTTTTATGCCCAATTTGGTAATTGTACTAATTTTAAATACCTCTTTAATTATCAAATTAAAATGTAATTTTTGAAAGAAGGATCAATTACAAAGTAACCAATAACCAATACAAATTGTAACCAATTGTCTTAAGTCATTGCATTAAAAATTATTGGGCAATGTACTTCGTTTCTTATACTGCTATATAAAATATTAAAGTAATTGACGGACTAGAACCCAATTTTTTCCCAAATTAAGTTCAAATTGTTTTTAAGGACCACTTAAAAAGGCTACTTAAATTTTAAATATACGCAGATATCCCCTTTTTTTGATACAAATATAATATTCTTTTCTGAGTGTGAGTTGGCAGAATTAAGAACAAGGGTTCACATGCGATTACTGACTGGGAGGTGCAATAAAATCAATAATTGTGTGTCCTTCGGGTCAACCTATGAATAACCGTAAGAAATAGACAATAATTGTAACTCCAGGCACGAGCATTGACATTTTTCATTCGATTATACCAACAAATTCCGCATGCTCCAAACAACGTTATCTACTTGTCCACGAACAAAACTTTTTCTTTTAATTTACATACATTTTCTGGGTAAAAATTTCTAAAATGTGTCACTGCTGTTGTTGTTGTTGTTGTTGCTGTTATTTCCGCCTTTTTCTTTACCCTCTTTTGCTGTCTCAGAAAAGGGAAAAGAAAGGAAATTCACGCCAAACAGGGCAAGACATAATATTGTATATTAAAATGGCAGCGGCGAAATGTGAAAGAAAATGAAATAAAATATAAATTCCAGAGCAGGCCAACAAAAGGTGCACAACCGCGAACCCTTCCTTCATCGCACTTAAAAAAGCCAAGAAGACGTACTCGCTTCAGCGAATGTGGCGGCAAAGTTTTTCTGCGGGCAGAAATTCGCTAAGAAAATGTTCTTATTTATGGCTGAGCCACAGGGCCACGCCCCTTTGTTGCGACGCCCCCACCAACCCTTTTCCGCAAACCGCCGCTGTCGCTCAAAGAATCCTCATTTTAATATTCAAAAATGTTGATTTCGCCGTCCATTAAAGCAACTTAGAATGTTATAAACAACAACAACAACAGCAGCAGCAGCGGCAGTTGGAAAATGAAAATGAAAATGAGGGACAGCCAGTGGCAAGGGTTAACATCGAGCGATGGGTTGCGGGGTGAGGGGCTGCGGGGTCAGGGGTCAGGGGTCGGCGGGGCATCTGGTGTTGGTCATTCGCATGAATGGCGGTTTCTGAATGCTTTTGAGCGATTTCTGTACCTTGATTCACTTGGCCATCGCCTCCTGCCATTTCCCTCCGCCCCACTCCCCCGTTCCGCACGGGTAGCATTTCGTGGCGCCACGCCCCTCACTCTTACCGCCCCCAACCCCCCCACCTGTCATACCTTCAGCGGCGTAAATTGCTTTTCATTTGTTCATGATGGGGACTCGGAACGGGGTGGGCTGGAAAATGCTGGAAAAGTGCTGGAAAAGTGCGAAGTGCGAGGGGCAGGGCCGTCGGGCAACAGCTGTCATGCCGTTGAGCGGTGGCTACAGTTTCGACTGCCCTTAAAAAATATGAAATTTAACCACAACGACTACGATGACGACGTCGCCCGCACAAAGAAGAACGTTTTACAAATTGAAACGAAATGTTCCAGTGCACGGCAAAATGAAAGAAAATGAATGAGCAACGAGCCACCAGAGCTAGTTGTCCTGGCAAAAAAGATGGAGTGCTGCGGTGGATCGCCGCTGAATGAATGGGTGGAAAAGTCGGTGGCATAATCATAATCACCAAGATGCTTGTGGTTATTAAACGTATTGCCCTAACTCAAAGCAGATGAGTTGAAAGGACCTGCGCTGGGTCCTTTCAATGCAGCTGTAATGAGCCAACCTTTGATAAGGTCAAAAGTAAACGTATTCATGTGTACGACCATTAGCGCTATTCATTGCACATTCCTCTGGATCTTTATTAATATCCTTGCACAAAGAAGTCCCTGCTGGGGCGACATTTAAATATGGCCAGCCAATTTAAATATATCCATTTCCTAATACCTTAGCATTCCCCGGAAATAATCCAAGCCATTGTAAACTATTTCCCACAGAGAAACAAAAACGAAATTAATTCGATGGAAATTTAATTTAAGTACTAAATGTCCATCGCTTTGCTGCTGAGGCATGAAATTAAAGCGAATCAGCCAGGGGAAAATCTATCGAAATGCTGATAGATTTAAAATACAATTACTAAATAAAGGCAATACATTTACGTGATTAATCCGCTGTAAACTTCTCATTTGTGGAACGCTTATTAAATATTCTCTGCATATGATGACATAAAGTGGTAGACATTCACGTTTAATAGGACTTGAATGAGCTCACACATAAACAGGATAATACGTACAATATATTCCCGCAGCGACATTCACCTATTAACCCATTAACCCATTGCCATTCGCATTTCCATTCCCATTTCCCATTTCCATTCCCTCAGTTTTCCGGTCTCCATGGTTCCTTTCACCTTGGGACCACCAATCTCCATTCATGTCCACCTGATCCACTGCGGCCACCGTCGACATTCCGCGAATCCATTCAACATGAATGCATGTCCATGCCGTGGGATCGGTGGACTGTTGGGTTTTGGCTGTTCCGCGGGTTTTTTGAGGTGCGGGCTTGGGTGATGGTGGTGGGTGGTGGGGGGTGGGGGGTTGATGCTTTTACCGTGTTGCCAGGCCGAACATTAAGCAAAGTGGCCCGCGTTCCATTTGCAAATGGCGTTGGCTGCTTTTGATTTTAATGGTTATGCTACTTATCATGTCCTACAACGAGCTGCAGTCAGCGCAGTCACGATACAAATGGAGAGTTGGCAAAAAAGCATGTGGCACGTACCGCCTATAGGGGCCAGCTGTCCATCAGGGGGCGTGGCACATGGGTGGCGTGAAGAAAATAGAGCTGTCAAAAGGTGAGGGCCGAAACAGTAGATATCCTGACAATCGAACACCCAATTTGGTAAAGTGTAATTAGACCATGGTATCACAACGTTTTCATTAGAAAGTTAATCATATATTTTAAACGGAATAAATGCGACCCTTTTGACCACACTAAGTCTAGCCGGATATTATATAACTAATTACATGGTTTAGCTAAAAAATGTTAAAACTTAAAATATTTAATAATCATCCTACCTTTCATGCAAAAAAAACTTTACATAGATTTCTAGGAATCGAGAAAATTTGTGGTGTCGAGGGCATTCGTGTTGGAGTTTTCCCAACCAGCGAAACATTTGTGGTTACATTTTTTCACGGTTTTTCCATGGCCACTGGGCCCCACGGCGAGAAAGGGAGGGAAAACGTGCGAAGGGGACGGAGAGTGACCCAAATATGTTTGCACAAATGAGTTTGGCGGGCATTAAATGATTTGTTTGCACAGCTCGAAATCGAATTAAAGACGGCAAAAGGGGGCGGATGAGTGGGTCACCCACCCACCGCTCACCAGGTGGGCGTGCCACGTATGCAATTTGTCGTCTGCGGCGGAAATTTACATGGAAGGCAATCCAAAAAAAAAAAAAAAAAAACGCTATATCGCTGAGAGGAACAAACGAGAGTGGAAAAACAAGAAGCTTACTTTATCATCCCCTCACATTCCGTCTATAAATAAATTAGCATGGCAAACAAGTTGGCAGAGTGTTGGTGTGCGGCTTGTTACGGCTAAAAAGCTGTTTCCGCAATGAGCTTGTTTCCTGTCCGCAAGGACATGGTTCCGTTCCTGCTACTGCTGCTCCTGTCATTGACAAGTTGGCTATAAAAACTAAATGCGCTGCCCAACACTGGACACACTACTGCCCACAGGCCGCCGAAATGAGGGGCGTGGCATCAGCCGGCAAAAACAACAAAGAGCGGAGGGAAAAAAATCTAATTTCCTGTGAACAACATAAAGTAAATGTTTCAAAACTGACGCCCCAGGATGGTGCAGCAAACCAGGGGGAGGGGGAGGGGGTCTGGGAAAACCCCCAGCCCATATGTGTGTGTGTGTGTGTGTGTGACAACATGGCCGTGGTAACAAATGCGCTACTTCGGCCCGCCATTTGCCATTTTTTGGTAGCGCAGGGTGGGAACGGGGGCCTCTGGCATAAGTTATGAGCCCCGTCGTTCGCCGAGCGGAGAATACTCACCCCCCACCACACTACACTGTTAAAAAATGTGGGAGAGAGAGTAGCACATCATACATTTTATAGGGGTCTTTAAAAAAATCAATAGGCTCACATACCTAAAAAACAAGAATGGGAAGGAACAAACCTCCTCCCTAAATATAGTGCACAAATCTAATTTAATTTTGAGTACAATATTTTGAACAGTGTACCTCTGATAGCCATCCACATCCCTCCCCGCGCCCTCTGCCAATCCGATGTAGCTGGCATGAAACATGTGACCGAAGCGAAAAATGGGTGGGCTGACCAAGAGGCGCCCCCTGTCGGCTGCAGATGAAACCGCAGCACCAAGCGTCCCCCGAAAAAAAAGAAGAAAAATCGGGGCGGCAAAAATAAAAATACAAAAAAAAAGATCAAGCCCCACATAGCAAAAGGAAAAAATATGGCCAACAGAGCGCTTAGGAAAAAGTGGCACAGAAATTATTTAAACACTAGACAATTTGAGCGTTTTGTTGGCGTTGTTTTTGTCACGAGTTTAAAGCCGCGACCACAGGGATATCAATAGTGGCCCAAACGGATGGCCTCGATGGCTAAAAGTTACGTTTTGGTACAAGCAGTCAGAGAATCCTGGGGAGAATTGTCTGGAAATAACATGTTTACCTTTTTTGATTTCTCAGGTGTTAGCTTTAAAAATGTAAAAATATCAATAATCAACAAATAAATAGTTATGTAAATGTATATATAAGTATATTGATCTCAACGTGTTTACAAGTTAGCCTCCTTAGGACTTAAAAGAGAAGCCCTATGTATTTTTATAAATATATTGCCTTTAATTTTAGAAAAAAATAGGAATCTTTTATTCAAGACATTTTAATTTATAATTAAACTTATTTTGTGTTAGACATGTCACATTTTAATCACAAGCTTTTTATGGTTCTCTTTAATTCATAGCTAAAAACTCCCTTGAGACTGGATAAACGTTAAGTTTAATAGCCACAAAATTGATATAATTGCATATCAGTTAAACAGCTTGTGGGCCAAAACTCAAGCAGTTAATTGCGAAAACAGCAGCTAAGGAGCTACCAATAAAATATTTACACAGCGTTTGCCGCATTTACAAAATCCGGTTGCGAAACCAGTGAAATTATCTCCAAATTTATACCCGATCGTTTGAATGAGTAGAGGACGTGATAGGCAAACCACACACCGTAAAGCGTACAAAAAGGAAGGTGAAAAGCAACTCCCCAAGGACATTTGCTGTGTGTGTGTGAGTGTGGAAATTGGCTAAAACGAATTTACACAAATTTATCAACGTGGCCAAGTGAGAGCCAACGAAGCGAGTCCGCCAAGAACTCGGCTGCACGTACACACACACACAACCAGAGCGGAAAGAAAGTGTCAACCGGAAGACACCCTCACTCACAGTCACACTCGCACCCTCACCAACACACACACACAGAGCCCGAGCGGAAAGCGGAAATGAATCATTTCATTAGAGTTGGCAACGCCTACGACATGAGACACAAGAGCATTAGGCGCCTCTGGGAAAACGGTGTGTGTGTGTGTGTGTGTCGGTGTGTGTGTGTGGGAAAAGCCACAGCGAACGACCCAAGAAATTGCGAAGTAAAATGTGTTTGACACTTAACGTAGGTCGCTTGACCGGCCAAAAAAAATGGAGGGGGAAGTTTCCCCAACTTGTGCCAGGTGAGCTGGCTGAACACTTAACACGTGTAGAGCGAGCCAGCGATGCGGAAACCAGGCCAAGCGTTGGCCCAAAAAACCAAAAAAGGTAACCCTCCTTTTTCCCAATTCGGGGATACTGTTCAACACCAAAAGTTGAAGAGTAACTGGCGCTTGGGAGAAGCACACACACATACACACACATACACACACACACACGCACGCACACACACACACTCAAACTCAATCTCAATCGGAATCGAAATCCTTGAGGCCACAGAACAAAACCTCAAAAGAAAGCATTGCCTAATTCGTCGGATGAAATATGCTTACCAGGACGCATTGTCAACAGCCGCATTTTAAATCTGAAGAAATATTCAGGTAAATATAAAACAAATTGCCTGCAATATGCAGTCTACTGCAATGCAAAAATCATCGAGAAATTCGGAAATTTATTGGAGTACACAGTGAAAAAGAGTTTTAGGAACAAATGTATGTTTACTTAAGGAGGTCACTAAATTTGGCGCGTTGTAACTGTAAAAGTAAGGTAAAGTATACATAAATAAATACGTATTTTGGTGATGCATTTCACAAACAAATTTTAAAAGATGTTAAATAAATTATAATAAATTTTTGATACTACAATCTTTTACTTTAAACTTATATTTTAAGAAAAATCAGTACGTGTTTTTCAAGTGTATTTACCCATTTTCTGTCTTGTCTATTAATTGAAACTCGGGTTTTAAAGTTTTCGACTCCCCTGATGGCCAACATATATTTTTTGATTTATATTCAAATGCAATTTTCCCTTCTCCGAAGGGGAGAAAGACCCAGTCTCGATGGCTGCAATTTGTTTGAGAAAATATTCATTTTCCAAAGGGTAAGCTCTCGGAGTTTTTAGCATTTTTCGGGAGATTAGATGGTAAGCCTTAACTGCAATGGCCGCAACGTTTTTCCGTTGTATTATGTTCATGCTGTATCATCATCATTAGCAGGAGTATCGTCATCATCATCATCGTGCTCCCAATCTCTGGCGGGTTTTTGTTAATCAAATTGGCTTTTGGCGCGGCTTAACTGGCCCGATCCCTTGGGCTGATGATGGGGCGTATGCGTAATATTCACTTTTATGGCCCAATCACACACATTCTGTTGCTTCTTTTGTGCTCGGTTCAATCAATGTGTGTGTGCGTATTAAATACAATTGAATTTTTTGATGCGTTTACGCGATAAAGGCTCCGAAAACGCTTTTATGTTTATTCATACCTGCCATGCCTCCAAGGAAGCGATTCGTCCTTCGGAACCTTTTCCCACTTCCCTCTTCCCACACAGCCTCCCTTTGTATTACCCTTTTCCGCACACACACACACCACCCTGCACACACACACATGGCGGGATAAATGACTACCATTTTGTTTTCTCAAACATTTTTGCATATTTCTTATCAGAGTTTTTGCTAATTCAACATTTTCAGCAAACGGGATGGCGGGGAGTTCTTGGAAAACAGCTTCTTGTCGGGGATTTTTATGCTCTTTTATTTATGCACTTGATTAACATCCGCCATCGAGTTAAATTGAAAATCAGCCAGAGTTACTTAAAAAAGGGTAGAAGAAAAAGCCGTATTTCCTTTGGTTTTTAATGTTAACTTAAAGTGCAATATCATTTAATGACGATTTATTTGTGGTATAATAATTTAAAAATAACAACATTTTTTATTTTAAATTTATGTTCAAATCTTTACTTTCATTTGTTAGGTATCTCTTTGCTAACATTTACACAATAAAATGTCTACGAATTAAATTTTTGGAAAATATTTGAGTGTCCATTCTAAGTTTTAATATTCATGGAATAAATCAGGCATTCTTTATGATTTGAAATGAAATCAGGCCGTTCTTTATGTCCTTTATTGTGTGGTATCGATTCTAAGCGGGGCTAGAAACTTTAAATCCAGATACAGATCGCCGCTGCAGCTCCCATGCATAGGCAATGATTTCATTTCTGTATGAATTATGCAGCGCAACAGGACCAAAAATCCAGGGGCAAGCGTTCGGTGCTGACTGTAGTTACTTAATCCTGCCAGAGCTGGCTACGAAACATCTTTCAATATAAATTTCAACGGCTTGTCAAGCTGTTTCCGGCAAAATGCCGCTGGCAACTGTAATGGCTTCGTTCGTCCTTCGTCCTTCGTCCTGGCTTCTCCTGTCTGCCCCCCGATTCCGCAATCCTCCGTCCGGAGGAGTCCAGTGTCCTAAATCCTTTGCAGGCGTTGTTGTCCTCGTCGTCGTCTCTATTACATTACTGATTGTTTTCGTATGTGTGCCCTGCCATCCAGCCCCATCTACATCCACATCCACATCCATATCCACATCCACATCCACCCATTCCCGCTTCTCTCGGTCGTAATTCTGCAATATTTTCCTCCGCTTCCATCATCAATCCCTGGCTCCGCGCGTGTGTGTATGTTATTCCAACTGTCGTTTACCATTCATTCTGGATAAATACAAAATGAAGATGATCCTCCGGGAGCTTTAGTTATTCAATTCGAAATGTAGTAAATTTAATCTAGCAAACAACCGTCGTGTCCCGCTTTCTCCCCGCAAAACTCCCAGTTTGGCCTGCCCTCCCACTGACCCTAGGATACCTATAAAACACATTACAACTTCTTGAGCGGGCCAACTATTTACGGTTTGCACGCTGAGAAAAACTGGTTTCTACATTTTAAATTATTTGAAGCAAAAAAGGTAATTATTTAAATAAAAATATAGTCTATATATACTATGGTAAGGCTGCAAACGCAATAACGATAGTTTTTTTTGGCGTTATAAACAATGCTGGCTTATTTTTAATATGTAGATGTTACAGAATAATATTAAGTGGAATTATTATCTTGGCAGTATCGAAGACTGGTTTTCTTCAATTTATTGACTTGGCTTTCTTTTTTATTATTTAAGACAAGAAATAGAAATAGATTTCTACAAGTCTTTTAATAACATATTTTTTAATCAATGTTTTGCAATGCAAAACTATTAACATATTTATTTGTCATTTCAAGAATATATTCAACGACTTTTGTGTCGTATATTACGAAAAATTTAAAACATAATACAAAATGGGAAGAAATGTTGATAATTTGATACTTGAAAGAGCCTTGCAAATAAAATAATAATTTTTGTATACTTTATATTTTGATTTATGACAGTGAACTTTAAGAGTGTAATAAAAAATGCTATTAATATCAAGAACATTTTCTAAACAGGTTTCTTGCTAATATTGTCACAGTTTTAAAGCGGTTTATAATTCTGCTCTGTGTGCCATCTCCTTTAACAGCGCTCCCCTCGATATCGGCATGTTTGTTGGCTTTCTAATTTTTCCTTTTACAGTATGTTTGTGTGCCAAATCCCCGCTGGAGCTTCAGCTTCGAAATCTATCTATTTTGCCGTGTCTCGGGCTCGGGCTCCTGCTCATGTCCTGCTGACAGGCTCAGTCACACAAGCGGACAGTTGGCATTTTTATGCGACTCCCTCCTGTCTGCACTCTTTATCTGTGTTGGTGAGTGTGCCAGTGAGTGTGAGTGTGCCAGTGAGTGTGAGTGTGCCTGTGAGTGTGAGTGTCCTTCTGGCTGTTTCTCATTGCGTTTTCCAAATGCGTTTTGCCGCCTCTGGCACCCTGGTACGTGTGTGTGTATGCTGGCTTGTTTACCCGTTTGAGTCGAAAGCCAGCCACTGCACCCAGTACACAGGAAACAATTGGTCCAAGTTCCTGTTAAAAATACTACCTACTTAATCATTATTTAACTAATATTCCTTGTGCATCGATAAAAATATAGATAATACCTGTTAACCTGTTTTGCCAAATATCAAAGAAAAAGGTTTAATGTCAAATGATGATATTTAGTTAATGTTAACAAAAGTATAGTTTGTCTTATAATTTAAAAATTAAATAAACTTGTAGCGCCTAAAAACTTTTAAGTAATAAAGAAAAGAACCATGTTGACTGAAGATATATATATTTTTTAGATAGAAAAAAAAATATAAATAAAATATTATCAACTGTATAATTTATATACATAACATATAGACGGATAACTTTTCACACGAACTTTTAAAACAGACCACTTAAAATATAATACTAAAATAATTGTTGCGGTCATCTACAACATTTTTTCTGAGTGTGAGCCTCCCCACATTTTCCCACCTCCCATTGGCACGTTTGTTTGCTCATCTTGTTTGCCTACTGCTGCCTATTTATCTTTTCTTCAGCCTGCATTTGGCTTCGGGTTTCCCTCGAGCTTTTCCACCCACCTCGCCATTTCCCAGCCCCTCCTGCTGCCGCCACTTTGTTATTGCTGCATTATCTTTCAAATGGCATATTTATAGGATTTCGCTTGCTTTTCTCGAGATCAATGCACACACTCCCCTATATGTATGTACATATATATATATATATATATATATATATATATATTTGTATACATATATATATATATATATATATATATATATGTATACAAATATATATATAAAGCGGAATCTGGGGAAAGCAGGCACATACTTTATTGGCAGTGGCTCAGTGCGCCCGATGCGCATTTCCTCAATCAGCTCGTCAGCCGTCCAGCATCGGCAAACAGTTAAACAAACCCGGCCAAAGGGACACACTCGCTGGCCAAAAAGGACTTCGTTGGGATCCGGGATCCGGGATCCCGGAACGGGAACACAGCTAGGACGACGGCCAAGTCCCGAAATTGGGACAAGCACTTTGGCTGTACGGTGGAGCAAAGTACAAAGGTGTGTGAGCTTTAAATGCCCGGGGAACTAAAATGTGTCCCTTTAAGAAAGTCTTGGTATCTCAGCACTTGGAATGGAAAGAAATGGTCACAAATTTCCAAAACTTAGTTTTACAGGATATGGCTTTTGGGAAATTGAAAGCATAACTATGGTATATTTTATGAATGCTCGTACAACTGACAACAACTTCTTTTAAGCCTTGAAAACAAAAGCAAGGATCAAACAATTAGTTGTAAACAATTATTTGTTTGAAATATGTTAATATGGTAAAAAGTTGTTTGTTCTGGTCTTATTGAAATAATTTATGATCAAAATATAACAAAAGAAACAACAAGTGTAAAATACACCTTACAACGATTTATTAATGAAGTTTTTAATTTTAAAGTCTTATATTATATAAGTTTTAATATGTTTTATTATTTTTTTTACTTTAGAGGGTATCTTAATATCAGTCAAAAGCTTGCATCGCAGTGAAGGCAATATCTCCGACCCTATATGGTATATATATTCTTGATCAACAGCACCAGGAAAATCGATTTATGTCCGTTTGGACGCAAACAAGTCTCTTAGTTTAAGAGCTTTTTGGATGAAACTCTTCTTCCTCTTTTCTTTATATTTATTCTATTTATTTTAGGTGATAAATATACAAATATTAAATTATAGTAACTAGAAAGGAAACCTTATAAATTTTATTGACCCATAGTTTAATTACAGTTTGACGTTAAATGTTGTTAAATATTGAAGTGATGTGTGAATGACAAATCAAGAGTGTACAAATAATTGGTAAACAAAAATTATTTAATTCCATTTTAGAATAAAATTCAGAATGCTGTAAAATAAACAAGACAAGTAAAAGAAAATCAGAATACAAGGAAGGTAAATTTACAAATTAAAGAGGTATTTGTCAGTAAACACAGATTTCTTTATTATTTTAATGTTTCCTGCAATATTTTCTTCGCCTAACCCACTGTTTCTGTTCGACTTTCAGCCACTTTGTCTGTCTTTCCTCTGTTGGCTTCGATACACAAACTTTTACTTAACCATTTCGTACACAGTAAATTCATTTTCTCAATTGCCCTTCTTGCCAATGTCGCTGTCGCTGGAGATTCGTTCGCATTTTCCTTCTCGGCCATCGTCGTGGGCCATATTTTATTTGTGTTTATTTGTATGCATGTGTAAATATTTTATTTTCCCTTGATTTTTATTATATTTGTCTGAGTTTGTCCGGCCTGCTGAAACGCAATTCCCACTGACCCCACCGCATCGCACACTCACACACACTGTGTTTTGTGCTTTATGGCGAGAAATCAAGGCGTCACACGTGGCGTATGAGGAATGTGGTGGGTGGGGCACATTGCCCATACGCCGCGTGGCCTGCATTTAATCAGCTAAGCGAGAGTGGAAAGTAAAATGTTGCAGCTTTCGATTGTCGCCGCTGGCATGAATTTTCATTTAAACGATAATGGGAAATTCAATTTCCCATGTCCCCAAAAGCACTCCACATTTGCCGGCGATTCGCCACCGCAATTCGCACACAAAACGAGGTAATGGGCGTGGGTTGGCCACGCCAATGGAAATGCTAATTGGTAATCCATACCCCAACGAATCGAAATTCGAATGCGAACGTAAATGCGGATGCGAAAATGTTAAGGGAAATGCGAAGGGCGCACTCGTATTTTTTGTGATCCGGTTCGTTTATCGCTTTTGCTTTTCGATTGCTTGGCGATATCATATGCGAGCACTCAAAAGCATTCGAGTGGGCTCTAATGCAGTACAGTGGGGTAGGTAAGTATATCCCTGAGTAGAGTTAACTTCCTGTTTATTTGTTGACTTTAATCTATAAAGCATATTTCATGTCTATTGCTGAGTCTACATCAAGAAAAATACAAATACCAAAAAATTAGTATCCTTAAATTTTGGATAGCATTTTGAGAATGTGACAAAAAAAGAATATATTCTAATATTTATTTTAAACCCTTTTTTTAAGGGTTACAAAAATGTCAATATATAATATATAATTTTATATGATGTTCTTTAGTTTTAGTGCCTCAGTAAAGTTACCTTGCATTAAATAAAGTTAAACAAATGATTAAAGACTGAAGATCTATATATTCCCAAATATCAATTTAAGTATTTATATATGAAAGTATAATTTTATGGTCGAAAATATTATATTTACTATCAGGCCTTGCCAGAACTACTATGTTGCAGCGGTGTTACTATCCACCTAATTACAGATATGTATTAGCCACTGTTACTTTCCTTTTAGCTGACTTTCCCTCCTTCCAGTCGTATACTGTTTTTCACTGCTGCTAAGCAACCTACTGAATCATTCATTGGATCATCATTCATTTGCCCCGTTCTCATCCTCAGTTAATAGCAACTCCTGATAGAACGTATTGAATCAGAACTCGCTTACATGCTTGGATGCGCTGAAACACCTTTTAATTTAACGCCGACTTTTTATTATCATTGCGAGTGCTGGATTTATTAACTTGTGGTGTCCTTGGAAGGACCAAGGACCAAGGACCCAGCCCACCCCCGCAATTAGGGACGAAAAGGGGGGCGCTGCGGGGTGGCCAAGAAATTATCTATCAAAGCCCCGCAAATCTTAGTGGCTGTGGCCTTTCGTTTTCGGAACGGGCTCCATGAATTATTTATTTGTGCGGACATGAATTATTGTTATGAAGTTTATTGCAAACAAATTGCGTCCTGGGACAGTGGAAATCAATAGCAAATAAATAAAAGCGCCAACAGTTTTTGTGGCTTTCGCTGAAACAACAGAGGGTGGTTCGTTGGGTTTTCTGGCTGGCTTGGTTGGTTTGGGTGGTTTGGGTGGTTGGGTGGTTGGGGGGCTATAGGATGGTCAAGATACGGATACGGGCGTGTGTGGCATTGGCTTTGGCTCTGGCTCTGGCCGAGGAGAGTTATGTTTGAGCAGACAACAATGGCAGATGATATACCCGTGACCCCCCACGGCAGTTTGTGGGCAGAGCCATCAACAACATGCACAGGATATGGCTGAGCGCTGCGGGCGATTCATGAAATTTAATGAAGAAGGGCGGGGGGCAGGGGACAGGGGGCGGGGGGCGGTGCTCCGGCGGTTCGACGGCCCGGAGGACTTCGAGGTAACCACCAGATCCGCATTGCTGCCTCACTCGGGGCCCTACACGGCGGGAAAAAAGCAAATAATAAAAAATATTAAGATAAATCTCATCTCCACACACAGACAAATTTTTTAAAATAAAATAAAATCAAATTTCAAAATAAAATGTATTACAAATAATCACATGTGTTAATTTATATCATTGACCTTCTTTTATAATACAATTTTAAGTATCTTTTTAAGATTTTGAGTTTTTGAAAAGCTTAGAAACTTTGAAATTATTTTAAATGTTCCCAAATTACCACTTTATCTTAAGTGAAATAGTTAAAAGAATTACGCATCTGTGGTTGATATGTTTTTTTTCCCATTAACAGGAATTTTACTCACAAGAAACAAAGTTGCTAATAAATTTAAAATAATATTAACGAATATTAAAAAAACATACATTTTTTTCGCGCAGTACACCAACGATTGCAAAACAACGGATACGGATGAGATGTGTTTTTGAAGTTGGCTTTTTAATTAAAATAAATATTTAATTGAAATTGTAATTAGGAATTAGTTGCGGGCAATAAGTCAAAGCGATGTCGACGAAAACTGCGAAAAGGGCACGTATCCGCAGTCCGTTGTCCTTTGTATCCGAATGCGTATTCGCATTCGTATCTGTAACCGTATCCGAATCCGTATCTATATCTTTGTCTGAAGTCCTCTGTCTCGCCTTCGATGGCTGTGAAAAAGGCAGCGCATCAATTTCTGATTAAAAAGGATAAACACTGCAGGATGCTCCAGCGAACAGCTCCGGGAAAAACCAGAAAAGAGGGGAACACAAGCTCACCGTCTCGCAGATACAAGGACATTAAGGATATTAAAAGCAACCGCAACGCACCGAGGCCAATGGCAAGTGACAAGGGGGCGTGCCACCGCCCACCGCCGAAGGGGTGAGGGGGAGGGGGATGGCAACGTATTCGATTTCAATAACATTTAGTGGCAATTTCTTTTCGCCCGTTTGGCGCATTTAACGACAGCGGTATTAAGCCGAAGTCAAAGGATCCAAAGGAGTGGATCACGGGACAGCAGGAGGACTAATGTCGACCCATTAAATAGAGAGGTTTAGTCGGAGGTTTTTGGGGGCCAGCGGCAGTTTTCAATTACATCGCGAGCAGCCAAACAAAAATAAGTTTAAGATGTACCATTTTCGGTGCTGTATTGAGGGGAGCTCTAGATTTAAATGGGGAAAGAGTATCAAAAATCATTTAATTAAGTGCTGCGGTTTTGCTTTCAAAATGTTTGTAATCAAAATAATTTAAATCAAAAAATGTATATACCAATTGCTTATTTCCCTAAAATACACTTTTAATTTACAATAATTTGCTATACAAAAATTTAACAGAAATAAAAATATTAAATATTATTTTGGCACCATTTTGAAATGAATTTGTTCAAAGAACTAACATATTCATAGCTTAAGCTCGTTAGATTTATTCTTGAGAAACAATAGTTAATTGTAAAAAATAAAATATATATTAAAATATAAAATATCAAATATTTAAGCGTAGTAAATTTATTTTAAGAATAAAAATCGCCTATATCTTTAGTAGTAAAGAACAGCTATCCATTGGAACATAACCATACAGAGATTTAAGATAAATAAATTCTGATAGGTACAGTTCAGAATACTAATAATTATATTTTTTATATCCTTATATTTTCAGGACTTACCCATAAGAGAGTGCCAGGTGATTAAAGATGCCCGTTAACCTGCAAAGATGGAGCAAAACGAGAGCAAATCAATTTCCCAGCTGGCTTTCATTTTGGTTGAGCTAATGTTAATTCCTGCGCGCAAGTAGCGAAGAAATGCAAAGTGCAGATATTGCATGTTGAGCGCCAGGATAAGGAGACAGGATAACGCTGATGAATGCCTGCCAGCGCAAAAAAAGGAGCCGAGAACAGAAAACTGACAGACAGACTGACAGGTGGGCGTGGGAAAGTGAGAAAAGGGGGCGTGGCCCTGCCAGCAATTGCAGCTTCAACTGCATTTTAATGTATTTGCAGCAAGACAACTCAAAGTAACTGTATCGCTGAGCGGGGGGCGTGGCAATGGGCGGCGAACGGTGGGCGGGGCAGTGTTACAGTAACAACAGCAACATCAAGGTAATCTTAAGAATTTTCCCATTTTATTCAATTGCAAATGAGGGAAGAAAATGGCAATCAATAAATGTATCGATAGGAAACGATTGAATTCGAAATTTAGCACTGAACACGTATTAAAGGTAAAGGAAGGTGTTAATACTTAGCAGACCTACCTATTAATAAAACTAATTTTAAATTAATTGAAATACAAAAACTAAAAATTTGTCATGGTTCTTGCGAAACAACATTTTAAGAATATAAATAATGTATCAATAATATGTATTATAATAGCTTGCAAATTCTTGTGTTAATAATTAAAAAATTAATTAAGTGCAAATTATCAAATAATTTGTATATTGTTTTTACAAAAAAGTAAAATGAGCATATAAATATTAATACAAAATAAATTCGCTTTATGAACAATTTTTCAAAAATAAAATAAATAAATTTAAGCATTAAATTGTTCTATTCAGTATAGTTAATAGTGTGGAAGTAAATAGAGTTTAAAGGTATGAACGATACTTTTGTTTAAAGCAACAGAATTATCTTTATAAAAGAGGTATTAAAGGCCTTTTATGTGGCCCAATGAATTCTCAATTATTTAAGGATAACATATTTGTTAAGAGTTAATTGCTGCCATAGCATTTAACCCATGTATTTCACCGACATCCAGCGATAATAAAAGCACGATTATTACGATATACCATAAACCCCTTCTCCTTTTGCCGCCCTTTGTTCATTAAATTAGTTGCATTAAATGCAACCAATACATCCTGTTGTCGTTGTCGTCAGATTTCCGATTGCTGCAATCGGATGAACAGGCGGCGACAAGGGACCTTAAAAGGGGGCTGGGAAATGGGAAATGGGTGGGGAAAACGGAAAATGGGGGGGAAAACTGATTGGGTTAGATGGTGACATGCTAGCGGCGCTGGGCATAGATAAATCGTTGGTAAATTTTATATAATCTAATAAAAAATTGATGGCTTTCGAGTGCGACGCTGCGAGCTGGCAATAAATAGCAACAGACGGGCTGCCTCTGGTTTTAAGGATCACCCGATCCCGGTACCAGGTCCCCGCACTCCGCACCCCCCTCCCCGGTGGCAACCATATCCTTCCCTGTTATCCACTTTAAGCGATGCATGCGGAGCGATGCCAATCCGTTGAAAAGCGCTTGCCAATAAATGATGAGACATCGAAGACGGCGACGGCGACGGAGAGACAGGCGGAAAAGTCGGAAAAGCTGCCGGAAAATGGGGTTTTGGGGCAGCGCATTAGCTCTTTCCACCCATATTTTTTTTTTATGCAGCGCCGAGCTTAATGAAATGAGTTTGTCGAACTTATTGCTCACTGAGGCATGCAACATGCCATGCCTGCCTTTCTCCCTTTCAAGACTTCCACTTTTCTAGGATTGGATGATGCCGGCACTTATGCAGATACAATTTGCCCGAGGGCCCTTAATTTCTTGGGTACATTTTAAGTTGGCTAAGCAAGTTAGTTGCATCGATAAACGCCCGAGATTCCGGTGATTTAGCCAGCCAGAAGTCCTACAGCTACAAGGATTAAGAGCGAAGGTCCTTTTGCAGCAAATTGAGTGAAATGGGCCTAACTCTTGGGGGCGATGAATTTAATTTAACTGATTCGAAATACATGTTTTGAAATTAAGGAACTGTTGCTTAAGTTCTTAATTTAATTAAAAAATGTGCTTAATGGGACTGTGGGAACTGATATGCGCCCTTTGGAAAGGGGTTTCATAAACATTATGAAAAATGGACTCAACCACATTTAACCACACTCGTCTAAATGCCACTTTGAAATCGGATGTCTGTAAGAAAAGTGTAGGTTTTAGTCCACTTTTCTGCATAGCCGTTTTTCGAAAATTTGGAAATTAAAATTACGAAAAATGGACCCAAACATACAAATTGAGTTGAAAACACAGAGTTTTAGATATTTAAACAACAATCATTTAGATGTATGCCACTTTGAAATCGGATGTTTGGCAGATAAGTTATTTTCTGCACAGCCGTTTTTCGAAAATTTGGAAAGGGGTAACATCATTAAAATGACGAAAAATCGACCCAAAAAAAAAAAACTAAAGTGAAAACACAGATTTTTAGAGAATTAAACTACAATGACTTTGAGGTATGTCAATTTAAAATCGGATGTCTGTAAGAAAAGTTATGAGCTTAGAAGTGCTGACTTTAGGCACTTTTCTGCAAACCCATTTTTCGAAAATTTGGAAAGGGGTAACATCGTTAAAATTACGAAAAATGGACCCAAAAATACGAATTAAGTTGAAGACACAGAGTTTTAGACATTGAAACAACAATCATTTAGATGTATGCCACATTGAAATCGGATGTCTGGAAGATAAGTTATGGGCTTAGAAGTTTAGGTTTTAGGTCACTTTTCTGCAAAGCCGTTTTTGATAATTTTAAATCAAATAACAGAAAATCGATCCCTAAATAAATAATTTGAACTTACCATAGTTAAGAACTAAACATATTATTAAAGTCGAATATACATAGACATTTACCAGGAGGAAATGTTTTCTATTTGTTTGGAGTTCCGGGACGTCTTCTAATGCCGAGTAAGATGGACCATTTTCCCCCTTGCTCCTTCACTGCATATTATCTTAAATATAGTTTCCAACTCTCTGGGTGAATCAATCGATGAATGTGGCTCGATAGCAAGCTCGAATAACATTGACCCAAGTCCAACATCAACAGCAGCGCTCCTTGGCCAGATTGTGTATTGTATCCGCTGAAACAACAGACTTGGCCAAGTATCCTTCACCCTTTCGCCCTGTGGCCCTCCCTTTTCTCCTTTTGGCCATCTTGGTTATCGGTTATCGCACTTGCTGGGACGTGAATTTCGAGTAGTTTGCTGGCAAACTTGCAAGTCGCTGAGGGGCCAATAGTTTTACGAGTGGCCAACAATTAAGTGGGTCACCAGCCGCAGGTCGCGGCTCGTTGGCAAGTCAATCAGCCAATCAAGCAATCAGCCCATGACCCACTCAGTTAGTCAGTCTCTCAATCTGTCAGTTTCAGATGGGAAAACTCAAGGCAGAGAAAAAAATTCAAACAGAAAATATTGTCGACTGAGGGTGTGAAAACTTCGTCTAACAAATAAACACTATTTCCAAATATTTGACTTGACTTCTTTGGCATGTTTTCTTAGGGCGCAAAAAACACTTTCCTAACATTATTCAATGATAATTTAACGCCTTTAAATAAAACCAACCCATTCAATATTTATATCGGATTTAATTTAATAAAAAGTGGTGTGGGCTATAAACAAATCCTGTTTTGTAAACATTCCTTGTATTTAAATAATTTTTCAGTGTAGAAGCTGGAGAGTTGTTTCTCGCCAAAACTTTTGCTTTGTTATCTTGCGAACATTTCAAAAGTTACACAAACGGACCAGTGGACTTGGACCCACAAAACACAAAACACAAAAAGGGGGAATGCAAACAGTTTCAAATTACAGCCAAGTAACTTTCGTCTATTAACAAATTGGCACGCGTCGCGTTTTTGGCCAAAAGTCTTAGCCTTAAAGGCGTCCCCCGAAATCAGCTCAAAATGTTAGCCAAGAAAATATTTATTTATGACTAAAGTTGGCACCCCGGCTCCACAGCCTCTCATCACATGTGGGGGCAACGTTAATGTTTTTATTAGCGTGGAGCACGGAGTTCGGAAATCGCTGAAATGGGCGTGGAAGTGGGAAAGCGGGGAGGGAAAGTGGGGAAAACTGAGGGAGAAGTGAGGGAAATCGGCCGAAGGGGGAAGTGTGCTGAAAACTGTTGAAGACTTGGCAAACTTTATGCCGCCGCGTTTTATGCTCGACTACGACGACGACGACGACGACGATGATTATGACTAGGATGATAATGATGGTGATATGGCAATGGTGATGACTTCTCTGTCGATAATGATATAGACATGCATATGCACAGTTTGGGTCGGAAAAATAGGAGTGTCTGCTTATTAATACTATTTATAAAAAAGTACTGCGAAATATTATTTCTAGTTCAGCTATATTTCTTAGTACTGATGTTGTGACTAGAAATAAAAAATAGCTTGAGGTGATTTGTTATCTAAATATGTACTTTAAATATTATTATTAATTATTAATTATTATTATTATTAATATTATTATTAATAGTAATATTAATATAATATATCACTATTTTGTATGTACTTTAAAGTAAAGTACTAACAATGTAAAGTAAGTATAATTTAATAATTTGAAGTCTGACATATTTGGAGCTAATTGCCTGTCCGCGATCGTAGGTGTTTTTCTGGGGCGTGGCAGTTTGCCTGATTGCCCCCGTTCGATATTGACTTAAAAAACGAGGCATTCCGAGCATTTCTCCGCGAGTGTGTGTTTTTTAATGCCTCTGAAAGCGTTTGGCGCTGCCCGAAATGGGCAATCAAGCGAAATGGGCCGTCGCACACCACACACCGTACACCACACACTCCACACACACCACACATACCCGAAAAACACACCACACACAAATCAATGGCAAACTGTTTTGCAATGAGCTCTTTTTTGAAAAGGACGAACAGAAGACGCCAGTCAGATTTGAGCAGTCACTCAACGGCCGTTGACAGACATTGAGAATCTGGGCAGGATTCGGGGGACCATAAAAAGGAGCAGCCAGGACACATGCGATAATGCCTCCGGGACACTAAAAAGCCACTCAATCAGTTGGTTTTCCGAGTAAAAAAAATTAAATCAGAGTTCAGTGTAGTGCAATGGACTCTGATTTTTAAAGCTAACTGAATGAAACTTTTCCAAAAGTCTTCTTTCATGTGCAGATGGAGTATAAGTCAGAATCAAAAGATTATAATGGAACATTCGGAAAAACAAATGAATGAAATAAAAATAACTGAATGTTGTTTTCAAAAGATCACCTATATGTATCACATATATTTGGAAGAGAATCACCGAATCTCCTTTTTCCTTATAAGCAGTGTTTATTTAAAGATGCGAATCAGTCTTAAATTAGCACAGCAAGGGTAAATAGAATAACGCAAATATCATTCTACTGCCTAAATAAAAACTTCTTTTACATACAAAAATATACAATTATTCGCAGCATATGAATTTTCCAGGCCAGGGGCGATAAAAACAAATATGTGGTTCGATTTAAAACAAAATAAAACAAACCATATATGTATACAGTAGTTATACTGTTTTATGAAATGCTCTTCAGGCCATAAAAAAATAAAGAAGGGGATCCTTCATGTGCAGCTATCATGTTTTCGAAAATATAGAGTTTTTAATAAGTGATTAAGTTCAATATTTGGGCAGGCGAAAAAGGCCTATTCATTTTTTAACCATGTGCAGTTGAGTGACGGTATGCCCACATCGGTGAGCAATTCTCTTTTTAATTTCAATAAATTTAAAAATATTTTTACGCCCCGCGAAGCATGCGCATTGGACCGCTGCACTTTGCCCAAGTGCTGAGGCCAGGGGTCAGGGGTCACGGGTCAGGGGATTCGTGAAAAAACTGGGGAATAAAATAAAAGCACAAATAAAACAGAATAATAACAATAAGAGTTAAGCAAATTGCATGAGGCCGGCCTTTGACCCACTGCGAAAGTGAGATTTTAACGTGGATTCGATGGAGTTGATGGAGTTTGGACCTCGATGCTGAACACGGCAATAACTGAACGTCGAACCGGTGCTCAAATAAACGATTAATTTATTGACTTATCGTTAAATAATGAGCCAGCATTAACTCTCGTCGGAACGGATGACCTGGTGGAAATAAATCTATGATAGTGCTATTTAATTGACTAAAATCTTTGATTTATAAAATATAAATATACGAACTGGTTGCATCCGCTCTTTCACAAATTACTCCCTTTAAAGTACTAATTTGTTTTGTGTATTAGCCAATCTTTGGATATAGTGAATTATAATCTACTAAGTAGATATATTTGTTGAGTTCTGCGAGTGTACCACAATTAAAAGAACCAATAACTAATCACCTTTCCTCATTGAAATGTAGGACCCTCAGCATTCTGTGAATTTCAACTTTTTCTAAGTCCGCTCGAGGCATTTATCATAATGCGAATGAAATAGCTCTTAATTTGACTGCATTACCTTCTCCAAAACATCCGTCTAGTTCCTCGAAATTCCTCATTTTTGCGGCCTGATGGACAGTTTTGTAATTCGGCAAGCTGTCAGTTGCAGGGGAAACTTTTCGTGGGGCGATGTCAGAGAAAACAAAATCATTTATACGGAAATCATAACAGCGGAGCCAACTCACACCCGCAGTTCCACTTCACAATATTGGATGTGAATATATCGTATAACTGCTGGAACACATGGAGATCATTGTCGCCGCATTCGATGGAAATGCATTTCGGGCTTATTACGAATGCCCGATGGCCAATGCAAATGTCAAATGCGAATTTCTGAATGCCAAACCGCATGGCGAATGCAAATTCGAGTGCCGCAGTCCAGACACAAAACTAAAAACTTGATTGTCGTCTGCCATTTGCATAAAATGCGATGCACCAAGGCATTGTCAATCAGTTTGTTAGGCAGTCAGTTGGTCAGTCAGTCAGTCGGTCATTCAGTCTGTTATTCAGTTGGTCATTCAGTTGGTCATTCAGTCGGTCATTCAGTTGGTCATTCAGTCGGTCATTTAGTCAATCTTTCAGTCGGTCATTCAGTCGGCCATCGAGTCTGCCATTTGGCCACCGACTGCAGTTATCCTGCGTTTGTTGATCTATTGACAATCGCCTCTGGTCTCTGGTCAATTCCATCCGATGTCTATATCGAGTGCGTTGCCATCGCATTACACACACAGTCGGAGTTGGGGGCATATATCAATCTGTTGGACGCACAACACACACAATCAATGTCTGTAAATCAACGGCAGTGGTTTTGGAACAAAAATGGGAACGATTTGATGGTACTCAAGAATTCTAGAGTCCCTCTTGTTTATTATAGAGTAAATTCAAATAGACTTGCAAAGCATAACAAATATTTAGAGCAATTCTATGTTTGTCTAAAAGAACGAATAATTATTACCAAGTAATAAACTACCAAGAAAAACAATTGATCTGCAATATGTAATTAAAAATAATAGTATAATACAACCTGTTTGAAATTTCAAAACAGTTATTTGAAAAATTTTACAAAAACATAAATAAATATAAATCATACCAAGGATTCCTACCTAACTAAAATCCAGCCATATCATTTCGCAACCCGTCTGATCTACCCCTTTAAACCAACTCACTGGGCGATGTGTTATGCCAAAAATACCGAATAAAGAAAATCAAATAGAAAGGAAGTCTGTTGCCATTGCCACGCCCCCGCAGCCCACTTTCGCCCTTGTTTTTCCGGGGAAAAAAAGGGGGGTTGGGATTTAAGGGGGAGTGGCGAAGAGGCAAAAAGTCAAATGGATTGAATATTGAGTTTATGATGTTGTCGCTGGCAATTTTCGTTGGCTTTAAGCGGTTTGGCATTGGATGGCTGGCTAAGCTATTGTGTTGGTTGCGTATACGCAATATGGCCAGCGTATACGCAATATGTGCGTCGGTATGTGTGAGGCGGCTCAAAGTGTTTGTGTATGTGTTTTGTCGATTATATGCTTCACAGAGCTGCCAACACACGCAGCTCTATACGCTTCACTGGCTGAAACGCGTTTTCCTCTTGTTTTTGTTCTTGTCCTCGTCACTGTACGTGTGTGCGTGTGTGTGTGTGCCCTGGTTGTGTGTGAGTGTGTGTGTGCTTGTGTGCCATGGAGTCATGCAGTAAATTGAATTTTGCCCACAACAACGACATTAGCCATCTCAGAGGCTAAGGGCGCCCAGCAAAAATAAATAAAGAGCGAGCCTGCCACGAAATTGTTCTGATTTTTTCTGATGTGGAACTTTGGCTTTTGTTTTTTAATTTTTTTCTTTTTTTTTTGTATTTGGGTTTTGTGTTGTATTGTGTAAAAAGGGGTGGTTCTGCGGCCTTGCGCCCATCCAGATTCTCATCTCGGTCTGGGCTTTATCGCCAGGCATAATTTGATATGCCAACGCGCGCCCTGCATTAGCATATGAATGATGTCTGGGCTCCTTGAGATCCGACTTTCGGGCTGATTTCCTTTTGTTCAGGCAGTCGTAAGTAATTATTGTCGTGAAGTTGAACTTAGGCAAATATCAAGGGCAAATATCGGTATTTTTGGGGTACAATTAAAGGGTTCAAATGTATGCCATAAGATGCATTTTGGCTTTTAGGGAACATGAAAAACTAGCGTCTAGCACATAAATATAGGTAATTCATAACAGGACATCGAGGATTAGGTAAAAATCTATTTTACCAAACATTCTACTTTTTGTTGTTGTTATAGGTGTAAAAAAAAACCATATTTTACTTACTTTTTTATTTATAAATATATGTATCATATGCCAATATAATACCTGGTACCCTCACAGCATTGAAACCTTGAAATAGACTGATTTTGAATTTCCACAATAAACATATTCAGTTAATAGTTTTCAAATAAGAAATATATATTTCATAAAAAAAAATCTTATCGATTTACATTATTAATTGGTTCACAAAGAGGCTGTCAACACAACAGATTTACTGGAATTGATGATAAATTCAATTTTTCCATCATCTGTTTGAGTGTTTCTCATTTTCTTTGCCCGCATTTGTCACACAATCTGACAACTTTTGGGCAAACTACTTTTGCGCTTTTCACTTTCCAACAGCTTCGACTATTGCCACGGCCACGCCCCCATTTTACCCCGCCCTCCCACCCCCTTCAACGCCCATCGCTTAGGTAATTTGAGTCAAACTTTATGCGAAAGTTGCAAATTTGCACCGCAATTTGTGCAAACTTTTTCAGCTGAGCATTGAAATGACATCATCATCAGAAGCAGCTCTCTTCAATCGAAGGGGAGTGCAAATCAATGGAGGGAAAATGGGGAAAGCGACAGGAAAATAGGTGGAAAATATGGGGTACAGGAAGGGAAACTGGGTGGGAAAATCGAGAGGAAAACTGAGGGAAGAAGCAGCCTGCATCAACAAAAATCAATTTGCACTCCTCAAAAAGTGTTGCCAAGTGGCGCATTTAAAACTAACTTGAATGACAATTATGCCAGCTACACTGTCCCACGCCCATTTTTTGCCCACTGGACTGATTTGCATTTGCATTCGCATTTCCTCCATTTTCCCCACTTTTCCCATTTTCCCAACAATTTGCCCGCAACTTTTGGGCCAAGTTTGCCACCGCATTTCACAGTCCGTTTGCCGTTTGTTATTTTTATTGTTGCTGCTGATTTGATTTAAATCATTTTTATTATTCCTGAGCAGCCTGTGGGCTTTTGAAAGGGTTTCCAGCCCGTTTTACCCCCAATAAAATGAAATGAACCGAAGTGAAGTGAAGTGAAACTTAATGTTTGGTCAACTTTGACCCCAAACATTTTAAGTGACTCAAGTCCTCGAGTGTTTGTTTAGCCATTAATTTGTGCTTATCCGTAGACTTATGTGACTGTTAATTGGGTTTTAAGCTGCAGATAAAGGATGTATACACATATATTTCTTCCATTTACTTGGGGCCAATTTAGTTGAAGAGCAATTTATTGCCTATCGACATTCGTCTTTACAAATAAATCAGTGGCAAATGGTTGTCAAATGTATCGGTAATGTTTATTTATAAGCTTACAATCTTTAAATCATTTTATTATTGTTTAGAATGAGTATTTTTGGTAATGGAAATTTCAATATTGGATATCTCTGCATACTTAAAGCAATCCATCTATATTCAAGGACCAAGTGAGTTACAACTATGGCAAGCATTTGAGTTTCCAACCAATGCGAATCCCTTCATCCAACTGATTTCCACATTATTATTGGCGTACAAGAGGCCTGGCAAGCAACCTGATTTACTCGCTTGGTAAATTCGCAGAAATCAAGGCAATTGATGGCAATCTTGTCTCGCTTTGATGGCCCGAATGGCAGCGCCAAAACTTTCTGCGGGCAACTCAGAATCTGTTTAGACTCACTGTCATTTGAGCGACGGCCCATATCCGTTGGCAATTCAAGACGGCAAACGAGCACACAAGCGGGCTCCCATATGGACATTTCTATATTTGGTTTGAGTGTAGAGTGTGGAGTGGGGAGTGTGGAGTATGGAATATGGATGCTTCTCTGCTGTGTCATTGAATCCCATTTAAAGAGTTCATTTTCCATTCGTAACGCGTTCGGAATGGGGCGAAAAGCGCTGGCAAATGCGTTCTGTTTTGGTTTTTCATTTGACTTTTACCACAACACTCGAACACACAGCCATTTGCATATGTGCACGAGTGGCCGAGTGACTGGAATCCTGAATCCTGAATCCTGAATCCCGAATCCCTCTTCCTCGTCCCTTTTCCTGAATCCTTGTCTGCTGAATTACGCGCTTTAAAAACAATTTTGTCGATTCCCCGCGTGTTGTTGTGTGTTTTAGGTTTTTTAATATTTTATTGCGCATATCAAATTCGCATTCGAGCGGAAATCCCTAAACAGGGCCAAAACCCCTCCCCCGCCACCCGGAGATCGACCAAACCACATAAGAGCCTTGCACTGGCAGAAAATTCGACTAAGAATGCTATTTTTTATTTATTTGTTATATATAATAATAATTATAATAATAAAGTTCTTAAAATAGCAGGTTAAGGCATCTTAAACCAAGTACTTGAAAGCCTTAAAAATTATTCTATATAAGATTTAAAATATGTAGTATCATTTATTATTTTCCCAAATGGCGCCTAAAGGCGTACTTCTTTTCGTGTTAAAAAAAAACAGATTAGATAATTTAATTATTTTGGCAGTATTATTATTATTCCTTTATTATTATTATTTTAAGATAAATATTAATGGATTTGATAATTTAAGAAAAGATAGTTAGTTGCAAAATAATAATACAGCGGAACTATATACTGAATTAAGCTGCAAGCTTAACTCGATTTATATTGTTATCGCACAAGGATTCTATCGATAATATCGATTAGTTTTCAGGAAGTTATCAAACTATCGGACACTTTGCTGCTGCGGCAAAATCAGCATCCTATTCGTCTATAGAAAATTAAGTTTGGTCCGTTGAATCGGAAAATCGATAAAGTTAATCGACAAAGTAATACTTTAGAAGCGTAAAGTATTTTCCTTTTTTTCCGTGTGCTAAATGTCGGAGGGCCCAGAGACAGACAGACAGATGCACGTGCTTCTGTCACTCGCTTGTTGGCTGCGATGTTGTCTGGCCATGTTTATGAATACATTTGGCCCAAAGAATGGGTGGCCTTCGGGGGGGTGGCGCTGGGTGGTGGGGCGATACGTACGGGGGGGCGGGGACTGAGTCGATGGATGGTTGTTGGGGTGACTGCGTCTGGTTACCTTGAGAGGTTTGCGCCTTTTTGTGGCCTCCGGCGCTTACTGAAATCAGCACGCAAAGTTATATTTTATTGATTCTAAACCGACTGCGATGGATGGATGGGTGTATGTTTTGCCCGGCCAGCACTCACACATCGGTGCCTTCCACATGTGCGAATACATATACCATATGCAGTATCTGTGCGCCTCGTTGTGCAAAATACCATCATGCTGATGTTAAAGTGCGCACGTGACGCCCCGGAATCGGGTAGAGGGACTTCGAGGGTCCAAAGCATACCCAGACCAAGTGGTGCAATCAGTTTTCCCAGTCCGCTGGCTTTTAAATTTGTTTTCCCGGCTATATGGACTCCATTTTTCGCTCAAATTCAACGCCTCTACTTGTTGGTACGCTTTTTTGCTCTATCAACTTCGTCTGGATATCGTCAGCCTTTTAATTTTCGGCAAGAGCCCGATATCCTGCACGATTTCACAGTGCAAAAATGCCATAAGTTCTATCAAATGATTCGTATTTCACAAGTCGGTTTCAAATGATAAAAAACCTTTCATGGGCTCATATTATCGGGTATTGTATCAAACGAATAAAAAATTTGTCGGTGTGCTGAATTTTAAACTATTTATGGGGTTTAAGGTATGGACATTTCTTAATGCTATATATTTATATTTTTCTGATTTACTGGCTTAAAATTGGAAATATACTTATTTCTTTCATAAGTTGAAACCAAACTAAATCTGTTTCAATGTTTATCGCACATTGTCGCATTTCCGCGCAGTGCTCATGAAAATTGTGCATCCTGGAAAAGCGGCTGAGGACATAAGCCTTTCCATATGTTGGGTGACAGAGGAAATTGTTGCGGTCGAGATGGGAAAATGGGAAAAGCGGCATCAGAGCGGAATGGAGCATCAGCAGGACTGGCACTGGCGATTGACAGTTTAATAGTTTTCCCAGTCAATATTATGCTATTTCATGATGCAGCCGCCTTTCGCACAAATTGTGCATGCTGGCCGAGAATTTTCCCGGCCCTTTTTGGCCATTGGCCCCAATTTTCTTGTGCACCTGGCGGAGAATCCCTTTTTTTTAGTACCGCCAACTGGCAAGGCTCATTTGGCTCTTCGCAAGTTGATTGCATATGCAATTTTCGGCAATGCTTTTTCGGCCAAAGTCCTGGCCAATGCCAAGGTGTGTTTGTGCGCCCGTAAAATATGCAGATTTTATGCCCGAAATATAATTTTTGCTGCATTAGCGGCTGCCGCTGGTCGGCTGGCAACGCTGCGTATGCGCGATATTCGATTAAAGTCCCCAATTTAACTGTGCCAAAAACATAAAAAGTAAGGCCGCAAAGATAGAATTTATTTTGTTTGGTTGCCAGAATTTAGCCGGGGATTAAAGTCTATGGCAAAAAGTATCGGTTGGACTAATACATGCGGAATTTTGCGTTGAATTAGCGAATAGGTTTTGGAGATTTTGTGGAATTTAGAAAAATGCATCAATGAATGCCAAATAATTTACAATAGGGCTGTTTGAAAGGGCAGTTTGAAAAAATGATGCACAAATTGGTTTTTTAAACCTTTTAAACTTTCTCTGGAGATATAAAATGATAGTTTATTTTTTAGCGAAGGGGTTATGTTGAATTAAAAAACTTCAACCACTGCGTTTTCCTTTTGAAAGTATATTTTTAAAACAAAGTTGAATAAATTTTGGTAAAGAATATTTCATCACGAAAATAACTTAAGTGTAGTTAAACCTCAAGTTACATATTTATTTCCCCAAAATTTTTACAAGACTCATTAATTTAGGTTATCGAATGACTGCTTCTTTTCCCGGAAAATCACCCTACACACTTTGGCGTTAAGCTCTCCATTCAGTAAATTTGAAAATTTGTTGAACTTCCCTTTCTGACTAGCAACCAAAAACATCTGGAATCGTAAGCAAATGCATGAATCAGTGCAAAGACAGGACGCAAAACCAACGAGGCTTACCCTCGACTCTAACACACGGTATACACTGAAACAAAATTACAGGTAAGCCAAATTTTACACATACTGCGCAGTTTCTTAAGAAATAACACGCCATAGAGTCACAGTATATATAAATGTAAATTTATTTACTAGGTATACAGATAAGTGATTAAGAAAATTGAATACTTGTTAAAACGAATAACTTAAGCTAGTAGCTATTAGATATTCAATTCTAACCTTTGAATTGAATAATTGCTTTTAAAAATACAAAGAATTTCTGTAAGGATCCAAATAAAATATAATTTTTACACCCACATGTATTTTTATGTACTCCAATATGCTATATTTTAAAGATTATTTTAGAAAAAAGTCTAAGGATTGTAAAAAAAAAACATTTACCAAATTGTAGGGACCTTACAAAATATTTTGAATTTTTGTTGTGGCTGATAAATTTACTTAAACAAATACACACATAGTGATATTGTCGATTTAAGTTCACATTTTTTCGCTCGGTGTAATCAGTCTCGGTTTCTGTTCGTTGCTCCGTGCTTAACATAAATTGAAACAGTGGCCGGGCAATGTTAACCGCCCCTCCCCTCGTTTTGCCCCCTTCTTTTCCTCCCCCCTCACAACCCCCCAAAAAGCCCCATCGATAACTGGATTTGCAGCAAACAAATCGGTATGCTAGCCCATTTTCCACCCTCCGCTCGCCGCTTTCCGATCTCTCGGCTCCATTCCATCTAACTTATGACACTGGCGCGTGTGTTTTTCGGCAACTTCATTATCGATTGCTGATCCATGGGATTAGATGGACGCAGGAAGACAATGGTCTCTCCGTCTTTCCAAACACCCTACCCCCCTCCCCCCCCCAATTTGCCGGTCGCCCCTGAAACATTCACATCCGTTGCGGCGCACAAATTTGTCCACAAATTAACACAAAGCGTGCGGAGTGGACCCCCCGTTTTCCATTTCCCAGCGCCCATTTGCCAACTCCCATGGCCCATCGCCCGTAGTCCATAGTCCATCGTCCATCGCCCCGAATGAACAGTTCCATGGAGCACCTAAATTGTACCAGTTAGCATTTAGACACCCCCTCACCCCTCCACACTTTCTCCATGGGAGGCACCACCCACCACCCACCGCCACCGCCCATGAGAGTGACCAGTTTGGTAGGCACTCGCACATTTGCTGGTAACATTTATCGCCGGATTTCCACTGTCATGCCGAAATGTTCAACAAAACACACACAGCGGCACTCACACACACGAGCAGGCAGGCACTGAAAAAAAATGTGTATTTAATATTTATTGGTAGCAACTGGCTTAGTTGCCTTTCCGTTTAATCTACTCGTGTACTCATAATTAGGTACACATTTATTTTTAATACTACAAACCCATTTAGTTGCATGCTTTTGGTTTTTCATATTTATAAATACCGTTTGGGATTCCAAGCAATTTTCAAAACACAAAACGGCACTGCTTTAAAATTAATCTAAACATAGGAGTTGTAGATTTTGGTGAGCTAAAATCAAATAGGATATTGCTAGGTTGTTTAAAAATTTAAATATTTTACATTAGGTTTCGTCGGATTTATTATTTTTTCCGCCTTTGTGTATTCTTTAATAAATAAAAAAAAAAGGTAAAAACCTTTAAAATATTTACTAACGTTTACCATTTTTTTGAGTGTATTTAAAGGGCCGAAAGGCTGTGGGCAGCGCTTGTTTTGCGGCTCGTCGTTTTGTCTCGTATGTTGAATAGAAATAAATTTGCGACTTAAGTCCTAGCGCGCATTAATTCGGCCTAATGTCGTGTAGTCGCATCCGACCAGCCTGGCCCCGCCCCCTCCTCCCCCCTCGCCTGAGACCCCCCTGCGAAGGCAGCCCCCTCCGCCCATGGTTACACTGTTTTCGGACTAACATTTTATTTATGACCAAACACACACATGCGAGAAGGTCCTTTGTCGTTTCGACCGCAGTCAGTGGCATAAGCTAAATGGTGAGGGGGTTGTGGGGAAAGGGGGAGGTGGGACGGGGGACGGGGAGGGGCAGGGGCAGGACCAACAAATCTCTCGCTCCAATACCAATGCATTGCCTGGACCGGTCAACAAAGCCGATTTATGGATTGTCCTGCCAGCGTGCGTGTGTGTGAGTTTTGTTTTTGCGGACCACTCGAATGCGTGACGTGCGTGCGTTGGGGCTATTTAATTATTTGTAAACAATTTTTGATATCTGATTTTATGCGCACACAGTCACTGCCAGCTTGTTCGGCTGTCATAACTTTGAGGGGCTTACCGCGAAAAATACAGCCATTTAGTTAATTTGGAATGGAATAATACGCCTAATACTCTAAACAATGGCATACATAATCTGCTGATTCTAGAACGATTTGGATTTAAAAAAAATAAATATAGAAATTAGTAAAAGAAGTATAAAAGTTTTCAAGGATATATTTTACTGTAAGCAGTATAACTGATTTGTTAACTGGTCGTCTTTGGCTTAAAATGTAATCCCAAACACGACTTTATGCCAGACACTGTAGTTTTAAAATATCTAAAGCCCCTACTTAATTTTACTCAATTTGTTCTGTATAAAGAGGAAACTGCAATAAGGGTAAAATCAAATATCTTAGCAATTTTCCTTTTGTTTATTTTGTCAAGGTTACGGAGAATAATTTTGGGATGACAAACAAGCAATGAGCCTAAAATGGTATAAATAGAATAGCTTCATTTTAAGTGAGTTGCCTACAGACGAATTTCTATTTAATCGTTAATTATAAATGCTTTTGTTGACATTTCTGTTTTGCCAAAGTAATTAAGAGTTTCTCAGAGAGATATTAACACTTATGCCTGGTTTAAAATATTGTAATTAAAGCTACAAACATGTACACAGGTATATTCAATTGGAATAACCTTCGTTTTCAAATAGGCTGGTTGTTTCTGGCTTGTAAAGTACCCCAATTAAAAATCAACTTGACAGAGTTTAAATACAAATTTTCGGGTACATTAGTTGGGACAGCCGGGGCTTCGGATTTTCGTGTTGACTTAACTTTCAATTCATTAGGCCCCCCGCTCGACAGGGTGACAACTTTTGCAATGACCGAAAACAAAGGCCAAATACAATCAGCTGTAAACAAAAGCCATGGATTCAGTGGCGAAGGGGATTTTTCCATCCGCGGGGCAAGACAAATTAGTTGCAAGTTGCAAGTTGCAAGTGGGGCTGTTTCTCGGTAGCTTGCGGCAAAGTTTTCAAACTCAACCCCCACCACTCTTTATCGGTTCTGTGGGCTTTGTTTAAAGTTCTGTGCAAATGTGAAATAGAATTGGACAAGCAGCCGAGCGCCACTTGGCTACCGAAAAAGTTTTCCCTTGCACTTTCATTACTTTTCTCCTTAAGAAAAGCTGAAAAAAAGTAAAATAAAAATAGCATCCACTTTGGCAATGCGCGAATTAGCCAAATAATAAATAAGTGCACGACAAAAGTGGCTAAGAAATTTCGAACAACAATGAAATTACTCGGCTGCTCTTTTGAGAGACTTTTTGCCTAATGCTTGGCAAGTTTTCGCCCCTTTTTCCCCATTTCCCATTTTCCGACCACACATCGAGGACAAACTTTACTTTGTATTCGAGTGTGTGTGTGTTTGCCAGTTGATGATTCTTGAATTTCATTTCAGTTTTCCCCCTTACATATTTTTTTTTATGGGTTTTTGTTTGTCGCCTGAAAAACTTTCAGACCCCAAAGTCCTCACCTTTGACCCCCCCGAAATGTAGTCATCATGTCGAGCTGACCAAATTGTCGGAGTCTCTAATTATTTTGGTTGACATTGCGTTAGTTTCCTTTGTCGTTGATAAGAAAGTTGCCCGAATGTGGAGTGCGCCAGTTCACTTTTATTGCCACAGATAGCCGCAAGTTTCCGTTGGCCATTAACTGCAACTTTGGCCCAACTTTGAATATTGCTCATACGTCCTGTGGTGCGAAAAGACCATCCCATCATCAGGTCGGCATTTAAATGCAACTTTCGCAAGGGATGCACACACTTGCAACTTGGGAAAACGTCTGGAGGACGACGCAGAATCGAAAAAAGGACATCCCCAAAAGGTTCTTAATGAATGTTTCATGAACTTCCCAAGGAAGCGAGAACAGCGAAAAAAATAGTATATATATTATATGTTAGCTCTGCTTGAGTTGCTACATATCATTTTGTTAAGAAAAAAAAACTTAAATATGTGACAACTAAAAAATATATAAGTATAAGAATATATAAAAAGTATAATAAATATTAAAAGATTTCAATATATTTTTTTAATAACCACTATTATTTCTAGAAGTTCAAAACACAGTGAATCTATATTAAGAAACCCGTATAAATTTAATCTGTTTAAATAAAATAAATAAAATAAGCTGGCTATATTTTCCCGCCGTGCAGCAGATCCCCGCCTAAGTGCAGCACTAACTTCATTTGCACGCGGCAACGCGTCGTATGCGTAGTGCTGGCTCTAAGGACTCGCAGTCCCGCGTCTAAACAAACAGCAGGGAAATTCGCTGGAATGGGGGATTGGGCTCGGGCTGGGAGGGTTATGAATGCGACTTTGACTGCGATGCGTTTAGTTGAGCGGAAGTCGAGTGCTTCGGCAATTTGTAGCAAACTCTTGATGCAGCTGCAGTCCTTTTGTTTGGCAGGATCGAGCGGAGCTCAGTGCGAGCTGAAGGGATATGTGGTAAATGAATGAATTAGGAAGCCAAGTCCCGGATAAGCTTAAGTGTGTGGCATGCTCAAGGCGAGGGTTCGGGACTCGAGTTCCATTCGCCAAGTATTTGGCTTGGCTTGGCTCGGCTTATGCGTTTGAGCAAAACTTCCCGCATTTCGGAAATTATTTGAAAGCGATTCGGGACAAGGAGGCAGCGGAAGGGCTTGCGAAGCTTAGGTGATATTTTCGTTAGTCTCTTCTTCTATTTTCCTTTTATTTTAAGGTTATTCTTACCTAAACATTCTATGTCGTTTTAAAAATGGTTCTTATATTTCAATAGCTTACAAGAGTTCGTTTCATAAAAAGAACGCTAATTAAGAACGTAATTAAGCCTTGTTGGCTGCCAATATTATGCACACTTAAAACTATGGTTTTATCATCATTTTTTTGAAAGAGGTACAGTTTTATAAAAAATTGATGACCAATAAGCTGACAATTAATGATTTTACTGACCGTTTTGGTCACAGATATAGAAATTCAATGCCGAAAAGCCAATTACACAATTGTTTTCTTTTTTTTCTTGGTGTAATCATATTAAACAATTTTGCGTATTTAATAGCAATAATTGAACATGATTCACAGAAATATGTCTTGTGTTTATTGTATTTATAAATGGCTGCGTAAAATGGAATGCAGCAGCATTCCATTTCGTGTAGCCATTTTTCTTAATTTGTTTCACAATATGAATTCGGAATTCTTGGAGCATTTTACTCATTACTTTCATTTCATGTCGAGTTCTTCAATCATTTCATTATTCCGTTTGCACATTCTGTAAATATTCATTGCATTCGAGGAAGCTTTTCCGTCCGCTTTTCGCCGAAGGAAAAGTACTCAATGGTGCCATGTTTTCAATTTTTTTCTTCGCTTTTTGCTTTGTGGGGTTACTTTAACGTGTTTTGCTTTTGTTTTCGGCTTCATTACATTGAAGTTTTGTTTTGCCCTGCCATTGCCTTCGGTTGGTTTTTATTGTCTGCGTTTTTTTGCTTTAAGTATTTTTCTGTTGTTTTTGCTTGTTTGTGGAAATTAAGCTTTGAAAAATGACTGCACACACAGAGTCACACACAGTGCAACTTCTGCACACATAAGTATTTGGAAAATTACTTTCATTTGTGTGTGCTTCGTTTGGGTTGTTATTGTCGAAGGAGTAGCCTGGCAACTGGTTTAGGTCCTGCCGATCCTTACCCCATGCTCCTCCGTTGCCTTCCTGTTTTTGTGGCTTTCGGAGAAAGCATTTTCATTTATATTTAGTTCTTCTCTCGCCGCTTTCCTTTTGGCCATTATCAAAGTCCCCTTCCCTTCAGCATTTGTAAATTGCAAAAATGAAATTAAGTTCACACTTTGTCATGTGGGGACATTTACGGTTTTTAATTGTTTGTGCGCTGTGTTGAGCACTTGAGTTGGAGTGCTGGCGAAATGGGAAAATGGGAAAAGTGCGGGCAATGGGGGAAATGTTGCCTACTTTTCGGGGTTAAAATGAGTAATGAAAGCCCTCCGTCCTGTGTACATTAATAATTTCGTTAAACATTTGCCCATGTGTGTGTGCCTTTCTAATTAGAAATTATTCTTGGCATTAAATGAGGGACCCTTTCGTCCTGGAGCCCACTTTAACTTGAACTTCCCGGGTCCTTCCTTCCTTGATGTCCTTCAACATTTGTAAGTCGAACAGCTGCACCTGCCATTCAGTATTCCGATGGCCATCTTCTGACAATCGCATTTCGTTTTTCTCCCTGTTTAATTTATGATTCTCCCACGGTTTCCGACTTTTAAATAAAATTTCACGGTTTTATTTATAGCGTTTTCCTTCCATTTTTCTTGCTATAGTTGCTCAAAAAAACTATGTATCTATATAAAATAAACTTACTTTATGATAGTAAACACTCATTACAAAACTAAATATGTTTTCTGAAATTACTGAATTTTAATAGAAATAAAGACCCATTATTAGGTTTGTAGGAATGTATTCTTAACACGTAAATATTTAATAACCCATTTATCCCAGCCTTTTATCTCTTTTGTATTTATTTTATTAAGCAATTCCCCAAAGCCAACTTATTTAGTCGGCTCAATCATGTGTAATTTTCGGTTGTCTGTGTTTTATCTGTTAGAGAGTTTTCAGGCCGGTCTGTGAACTTTCCGGGTTTCCCTTTTTTGCCCCTTTATTCCTTGTGGGTTTCTTTTTCTTATACTTTTTCTGTGTTGTCTGGCTCATCAAGTTGTAATCTCATTTGAGAAGGAAACCAATTTTGCAACCGATTTACATTCGCTTGCGCTTTTCGGCGATGGCATCGGGGAATATGCGGTGTGTTTAAGGAGTCTGCTCGCTTATCTGACGCCTCTGACATAATATATGGCGCAGTTCTTATGTTGTGTTGCATGCACCGAAAAAAATGAAGACCAGAAGTTCACAATATATTCCATGACTGGAACTACATTCCAAACTAAATGGTAGTGATTAATTGAAAAGCAGTCATGTGTTTCATCGAAGTAAATTATGCTTCCTTTTTCTATTTATTGTACTATTGAACTTCAGAATCTATCAATTTAAAGAGCGTCGAGTAAGTATATTAAAATTTAAATAGTTTCAAATCGCATATGAACTATATTTGAGTAGAAAAGATTCAAATAAAATAACAGACTACAAAAAATCTTCAAAAATGGAAAGGCGTTAAAAAAATACGTCAAAATAAAATGTTTTCCCTCCAAAGGAATTAAAAAACTAAGAATACATATTTTATGCTATATATCCTAAAGCTTGTTAAACATTACATTTAACACCTTCTTTAATAATTTTACATCCATTTCAGATCTAGCGTTTCTCCACCTTGACAATTATTTTTTTCAGTGCACACATATAGGGTCGAGCCTTACCTTACTTCTGGCCAAGTCCAGGACGATCCCCTTCCGCTCCCATCTGGCAGCAATTACACTCGCCCTAGCACCCGGCCTGATGACTTGGCTTTGCTTTCAATTCGGTTGCACTTGCCAAGAACCCCAAAAACCCCAAAAAACCCCCGAAGAAAAATGGAAAACAAAAAAGCCAAGCCGGCTGACAAATGGAAAATGAAAAACCAAACCAAACCAAACCAAACCAAAGGAAAGCAAACCAAAAATGTTTTGATATTTGTTTTTGGCCCCGAGACTGTTTTGGCATCGGTGGATGCGGTCAGAGATTAGTTTGAGATTACAGAGCCCGCAAAACACTAACCATAAAAATCGGAGAGTAATAAAATAGAAAATAATTAGTGAGGACGACAAAGAAGAAGCTCCTGGCAATTTCCTTGATGTCAAATGGACCGGAAATTGATAAGGACACATCAATTTGTAGCCATGTTTCGGATGGCTGAGGCTCGCTAGCCATAAGCTGCCGAAAAAGGACGAAGGATCCCCGGGGATTTGTGCTGTTAAGTGTGGCCGCAGCGAAATTTAATTGCATAGTGAAATGAATTATGAATTGATGAAATTTCGCTTTTCGACCAGTAATTGGAACGCTCCTCCATTCGATGGCCATTAAGTGCCCCCGACATGGCCTACAACAGCTGTTGCTACATCGCTCAACATGGCTTTCCACACCCATTTCCCCCGCCTCGATTTCCCCCCGCTTTTCCTTCTGCAAATATTTGAATTTAGAGGCTGGGAGATGTTCGGCCAACATCGGAGCAATCGTTGCCACTTCTCAGCCTGTTGCTTGCCGCACCCAACAAATAATACTCGGAGCTCACCCCCCCCACCTCCATTCAATTCTTAACCCACTGGCGCCCAGCCGCCTTTGTGGCCGTCTAACAATGCCGGGAAATGATTAATTTATTGAAATTTACGCTTATTGCCGTTCTCACAAAATTTTTATTTATGCCCTTTTATTTGGACAAGCGGTGCCGATAATTTGTCAAAAAGTCGTAAATTATAATAATACAAAAAGCCAAGAATCAGACACAAAAGTTTAAGCTGAGACGAGGAAAAGGAGAAAAGGTGGTGGGTTTTCCTTAACTTAGTGTTGCTATACCCTTAAATTTAACCTAAAACAAATTTTATAAAATTGAACATTCATTTTGGAAATTGATTTCAATATATTATATTTACATTTACAATACTGAATTTATGCTGGCAGAAAATAGTAGCCAATAAATACTAATTCCTTAAGCCTTTCGGCAGGGTATTACACTGAGGAAACCACAGAAAGAATATTTGTGTGTGTGTCTAAGATTAAAGAAAGAGAGGGGAACACACGGTTGAAGCGAGAGGAGGATAATAAGAACCGAGCATTCAATTTGCTTGTGGTTTTTTCAGAGGGACGAGCTGAAGAATTGTGGCTTGTGGTTCAGCCGCACAACTTTGTGTGTCCAACATCTTCGTTGAAGAAGGGGAGGGGGTCCTTCCCCACTCCACCCCCTCCCCCACTCAAGTGTGTGTGTGTGTGACAAAGATAAACACATTTCAGCATTTCGACAGCGGCAACGATAACGCCTTCAATTATTAATTATTATCACCGCAAAGCCAAATGTAAAAGCTTCAATTAAAACTTACGCACACACCAAAAGCGCCTGGATACCTGAACGTATTATGCACTGAGAAAATAGTAGGTACTTTAATTAAATACCGGCAAATAAGCCTGTTGATATCCATCTGTACTGTCTATTGCCAATAAAAGTAGACTTCGAGTTAAATAAATCAGAGTTATGGTAGTTATATTTGCATGCCAACTACTTCTACATGGCAAAATTCTTTATTTTGATCTTATTTTAAAAAGTTAGATATTTTAATAATACTTATCATTAAAATTTAAAGAAACAATGTGCTTCGCAATTAAAATATAAAGAAAAATTAACTGTCATAGAAACACTATTGTTATTATTATTATTTCTGTACTCCTCAAAAATCTTAAAAATATGTCTAAAATGGCTTTAGCTTAACTAAACTGTCTTATTTCTCAGTATTTTTTCCTGTGCATCCATCACACACGACACACACAAAGAAAAGCAACTGCATTGCTCGACTCCTGCCCCAGATTTTATTTTCATTTTGTTTTTTTTTCCCCCGCCCTGTTGTTAATGATTTATACAAGGATTAATTTATACTCACTAATGGATTTCACTTGGCAATGTCCTGCCAGCATTCAATATTATCAATTACTCTGCCTCACAGCCGCTGTAGAGTGCGAAGAGTGTGCCTGGGAAAACAAGACGGGAAAAGAGGAAAATTAAGCAAAATTAATTATGGCCCAGTAAGCAACATTGCCACACCGCATGCAAATTGCTGGGTATTTATTTTATGGCATTTCTTTTGCATTTCGCTCCGTGGCTATTTTATTGATTTCCCCCCCTTTTCAGGTGGAGCGAAAAAGGGCGGTTGTAAAGTAAAATAAAATAGCTCAAGTGCGAGATCAAACGGAGCTCGCATAAAAATCAACTAATTTGCACACTTCCCCATGCAAAGGTCCTTCGAAGGACTGCAAATAGAGGCGGAAACCGAGGAAGGACGCTCTGCTAACGGCTGTCAATAAAATAAATGAGCGCCATTAGCAGCGGAAAATGATGAACACTTGAAAGTGTTTCGCCGGCTAGCATCGAACAGACACTAAGACCACGCCCACTTTCCACTTGCCACTTGCCACTTGCCACCGCTCAAGAAAAAAAAAACCCGGACGGAGGAATATAGAATATACACAGAAGTAATCGCAATGGAAATGGATGAGGGGACAATGCAAAACATTGGCTACGAAATGACCCGGAAGGCCAGGCAGTGAGGCAAGTGATTTTGTTTGCGTATGGAAATGGACTGGTGTCTAATATCTGATATCAAGGAAAATTAAAATTCAGGATAAACCAATAAAATGATTCACAAAATGTAACAAAAATGTAGTGTCATTTGTTAATAAATAAAATGCACTCTTTTAAAAGCTTAGCACCAACTGAACGTGGCTAGTTGAAAGGCAATTAGACAATAAGGTATTTTTAAGCAGCCTTAAAATATAATATTATAGTAAATATACGACAAATATGTATTTATTATTATTTAGCAGATAAACTTTGTCAAACAATCTCCAAGATGCCTTTTAAGAGACTTAAGCTGTTGTAATTTAAGAACAGACAATTTTTTTGTTAATTTAATTAAAATCCCTCTAAATTGGCATTTTTCCACTGTGCGTTTTTTCTGCACCCTGCCAGTTGACTAGATCGCAAGATAGTGAGCCAGACGTCTGCTGGTGGTTTTCCGAGTGGGTTTTCCGCCACCCCAGTGGGTGGAAAACGCCTGGTGGGCGAGAGGGGGGTTTTGGCAGTTGTGTGGGTCACAAAGCCGAAGGCAAACAAGTCGCGTACATTTGTGCAAATAAAATTTGCTTGAATAATTTTATGAATGGTAGACAAACTGTTAAAGCAAGAGCATAGGAAAATGGAAATAGAAAAGCGGGGAAAAAATGCGGCGAACAGGCGGCAAACTATTCCAAGGAAAAGCCGGTAAAAAATGTGGAAAAAAGTGTGCGCCATAACATGCAATTTATTATTACATCAAAGGGTTAATTGCACAAATGGGCGAGTGTGTGTGCCTTTTCTTGCGGTGCATTTTCCACGTGCCGCCAAACTCTCCATGTCCGTGTGTGTGTGGTGTTTAAATAAACGACAACACTTGAAATAAATTGCAGCAAATCAAGTTAAATAAATTGCGCGAATGTGCGAAGCCCAAGGACAAAAAGGCGGAGAGTCGTTATCACTCACACACTCACACCATGATTTTCCATTTTCCTTTTACACACACGCCTGTGTGTGTATGCCAGGCATATCGTCATCTGGAAACTGGCATTTCTGCGGGCCCTGAATTTTATTTCCCTCTATTTTCCCAGCCCCTCCCTTAATTTTAAAATTAATGTGTAGTTGCTACGTGCGCGTTAACAATCACTCGCGATTTTTTATTCAAGTAATTTGAGGGCCATTCTTCTCATTATGGGGAGTATTAAATTTCCAAAAGTCCAACAAATGAAAAAGTAGTTTCTGCCAGCAAACCAATCAGATATCAAAGTTTCGAGCTGATATTTGACGTTAATTAGTGGACTGCGCAAGCAAAAAAGATCCAATTCGGAATATTGGGTTTCGTTTGGAGTACGTCAACATTTCTCATTAACTTTTCAAATAGCAGCTAACTTGGTTTATGTTGTTTTTTTGCGATATAGAAGAAATTTGAGGTATTATTCTGTGCAAAAATACTTTTTGTATAATAAGCTTTTAAGCTAAAAAATAAGTATTTATTGAAGCGAATAATACATTATTAAATAAAGGAATAAACATAAGAGCTATTGATTTAGTTACTTGTACCTTTGGTGCAATACAAATCATTTTGTTGTAGCTCCTTTTAATTTTTTTTTTGAATGCACAACATTTGAAGAATATTGCGTTAAAATTTTAGATTCATTCCAGTAAAACTTCCGAAGTTATGGGCAGTTGAACGTAGGTGAGTTAGCTCGTTTTGTATGCGATTTTGCGATGTCCAAAACTTTAAAAACGCTCTCCTGAAAAGTAGCAATTTCAAAGTCGGTGAACACGAACCTGCAACAATTTCTGTACCTAAATCCGCAAGTACTGATAACTAATAAACAATTTTGTTTTGGTTTTTTCTGATGATACAGTAACGAGTTCTGCTGTTCACCGCATAATCTTGTTTCTTGGAGGCGCCTAATTAGCTTTGCTGTGAACGGCTCATTTATTTTTATACCCGTTACTCGTAGAGTAAAAGGGTATATTGTATTCGTGCAAAAGTATGTAACAGCTAGAAGGAAGCGTTTCCGACCCTATAAAGTATATATATTCTTGATCAGGGTCACTAGCCGAGTCGATATAGCCATGTCCGTCTGTCCGTCTGTCTGTCTGTCCGTCTGTCCGTCTGTCTGTCCGTCCGTATGAACGCTGAGATCTCGGAAACTATAAAAGCTAGAAGATTGGCATTTTGCATGCAGATTCTAGGAGTTCCTACGCAGCGCAAGTTTGTTTCAAAAAGGTGCCACGCCCTCTTTAACGCCCACAATCGCTTATATACGATTTTAAAAATTTTAATATTTCGGAAAAGTAAAAATGCAGTTTTATTGTGTTTATCAATACCTATCGAAATGTAGAAGAAATTTTTCAAATCGGACCATTCGTTAAAAAGTTATGCGTGATCAAAGTTTCTATCTCCATCTCCCTCGCACTCCCTTTACCTGAGTAACGGGTATCTGATAGTCGGGGCACCCGACTATAGCGTTCTCTCTTGTTTTTTATTAAAATTTGTGAAAACGTAGTTTAAATGTTGTACTTTAATATGGTTATAGAATAATTCATCTGAAATTAACCGTATCGCATAAAAAAAATCATGAAAATAGGCCTTTTTTGGCCGAATTGACCATACCGCCCCCTTAAGAAAGGAAAAATATAATTAAAAAAACATATTTCATTGTACTACATTAATTAAAGTTACAATGCCTTGAGAGTGCCTTTCCGCCAGACACCATGTCCGTCCAAATGATTGACACTCCGGGCGGTGGAATGTGCATTAACTGCCACGCCCCCTCCGGCAGATTAGTTTGGTCGGGCGTGGCAGGATCAATTAACGGCGCAATTAACAGTGCGTAATTGGTTTCCACATTAATCGTTTTCGTTAATCAATTGAGTTCACATCACCGTTTATTTCAAGTGCAAACTTGTCACATTTCTAGGAATTTTCAGCCAACACTCAGGGCTCTGTTAAATTATTTATTTATATTTACTGACTGAAACCAAAGGCGCACATATGTACGTCTGGTTTATTTATTTAGCGTAGACAGGGGAGTGGTTCCCCTTTTATGATTCTGATTTCTAGGCCACAGTGAAAAAAACGTTAATAATGTTCGTGGTTATAAAGAAAAACTGAAAATATGAGATGTGACTAGGAATTTTATTAGACTAAATAAGTTCATACTTTAGAATACCACAAACTCTAATTATGAATCTTTTTTTAAAAACAAATTTTAAGGTTATGACGCATTGTAAAACGTTATATTTAAATTTTAAGTTTTATTGTTAAATTAGCTGGATCTCTAGTATTTTATTTATATCTTAAAGTTAATGTTGTGCTGCAAGTATGCAAATATCCATTTTCGAAATATTAATAACATTGAGTGGCATTAATTATTCATTAAATTACTGCATTCTGAAGACATTGTTTGGTTCAAAACTAAGGCATTAAAAAACTTGCCTACATTTATTAGTATATTTTAAAATGAAATACTTTTGAAGTAAAAAGGTCCATGATAGAAAATACAACGAATTTCTGTCCGTGTCTTAGATTTTTTACCATCAGTCCCCAAAGGGAAGTATACTTTGATTAAGTGCGTGCTCCGACATTCCGGCTGGGAGATTGACTCATTTACCCATTTTTGATGGAATGTCGCCAACTAAAATGCCTTCCACTTTCCCGCCCACCCAAGGCTGCCCCGCCCACTAGCCGACGCCCCCCGCTTTTCACATTTTCCCGGCGCCCACCAAGTTTATCGCGTTGTTTGCCGTTTGCGTTGTTTGCCTTTGCCGCTTTGTCAACAAAAAAAAAAGGAAAAGAAAAGGCAACAAAGAACAGCGGGGAAATGCCGGGGGAAAAACGGATGGAAAGCTGGGGAAAAGCGGGCCCGAAAGTAAACGAAAAGGGTTGTAAAAACGTAATGGCGAGTTAAATAAAAGAGGGGGCCAGAAATATGCCAACACTCACAGGGGCGAAAAATGTACAAAAATATATATTCAAAAGTGTCATAAATGTAATACAACTTTTCCTTTATGACAACTGCATATGTGTGTGTGTGTGTAGTGTCGTTTGTGTTGGCGCGTTGTTCGAGGGCCACTCTCCAGAAACTTCTCTCCGGCCAATAAAAATAAAAATAGAATTCAAGTAAAATAAATAAAATGAAATAAAGGAGGCGGCCAACTAAAAAAAGCAAACATTCCAATAGCGATGTAAACTTTGTCCGCCCACCACACGAGCATGTGTGTTTTGCTATCTTCAATAACGCGTTTTTGTTTTCCGTGCTAGGCAATTTTCTCTGGCCTAAACTTTTAGGCCAGGTAGCTGCATTGGCTTACATCGAAACTAGCCAAAATGCCGACAAATGAAAGAGGCCAACTGAATTATAAATTTGAAATTTGGGCTTGCCAATCGTACGATACAAAATAAAGTAAATAAATAAAGAACATGTTGGAGCTCAATAGAAGTAGACTTATTTAGCACTAAGCCATCTGCAGAACGCATTCGGTCTCACAATTTGTAAAGCAATTATTGATATTGTAAGAGCAATGGAAATATTCCTTCAGACTTAAAACATTTTCTTGCACAAAAATAAATGTTGTCTGGCTGGGATAGAAATCAATACCAATATTAGGCATTTCATATATTTTGTTTCTTACTTTCCAAATATTTATTTAAATTATTTAGCTAACGACCGATTTGTTTGCAATATAATTTTAAAATCACCAGCAAATAATTAGTCACTCAGATCACATTCACAGGCTAACTGCAAATCAACACTCAATAAAATTAAACAGCTTTCCAATGAGATCGGATGGCAAGTAGATTCTCCCATTATTTCGAGCTCATTAAGTGCACTAATAAATTAAATCGTCCTTAGCGCCAATCCGCCTTACAGCCAAAGTGCGCACTGTCTGTCTGTGTGTCTGTCTATGTGTGTGTGTGTGTATTTGGCTAAGTGCTCCTGAGTTCTCCGCTGAAAAGGTTGAACTGCACATGCCCAAATTGTGAGCATTTCCGCAAGTTTTTATAAAAACTTAAAAATAAATTTAAGATTAAACAAGAAAGGAAAGCTAACTTCGGGCGGAGCCGAAGTTGAAATACCCTTGCAGAATATTCTGCAAATTATATTCTCCAAAATCATTCATAATGCATTCTTAATACTCATAAAAAATCCCAACTTCCTAACTTTAAAAACACCAAAGTTATGGCATTTCCAATCGTTCAGTTATATGGCAGTTATAGAATATAGTCGGCCGATCCTTATGAAATTTAATATGTCGGATTGATTAGGCAAAAATAAAACCCATAGAAAATCCCAACTTCCTAACTTAACAAACACCAAAGTTATGGCATTTCCGATCAATCAGTTATATGGCAGCTATAAGATATAGTCGGCCGCTCCTTATGAAATTTGGTACGTCTGATTGATTGGCCAAATATAAAACCCATAGAAAATCCCAACTTCCTAACTTTACAAACACCAAAGTTATGGCATTTCCGATCAATCAGTTATATGGCAGCTATAAGATATAGTCGGCCGATCCTTATGAAATTTGGTACGTCGGATTGATTGGCCAAATATAAAACCCATAGAAAATCCCAACTTCCTAACTTTACAAACACCAAAGTTATGGCATTTCCGATCAATCAGTTATATGGCAGCTATAAGATATAGTCGGCCGATCCTTATGAAATTTGGTACGTCGGATTGATTGGCCAAATATAAAACCCATAGAAAGTCCCAACTTCCTAACCTAACAAACAGCAGAGTTATGGCATTTCCGATCAATCAGTTATATGGCAGCTATAGGATATAGTCGGCCGATCCCGGCCGTTCCGACTTATATACTGCGTGCAAAGGAAAGAAGGGTGTGTGCAAAGTTTCAATTCGATATCTTTAAAACTGAGAGACTAGTTCGCGTAGAAACAGACAGACGGACAGACAGACGGACAGACGGACAGACGGACAGACGGACAGACGGACAGACGGACAGACGGACAGACGGACATGGCTATATCAACTCAGGAGGTGATCCTGATCAAGAATATATATACTTTATAGGGTCGGAGATGTCTCCTTCACTGCGTTGCACACTTTTGACCAAAATTATAACACCCTCTGCAAGGGTATAAAAAACACTCGCACATGAGGAAATGAAAGCCTCCGTTATCGAATGCGGAAAAGTGGGGGGAAAAGTGGGCGTGGCAGGTGGCGCTTTGGCATGCAGATTTCAGCCAGCAATGGCGACGTCAAAATGACTGCCTATGGCCAAACAAAAACAGAAACAAAAAGCGAAAAAAGAAAAAGAACAAGCGGAAACAGGAAAAAGCCGCTACTACAACTTCCGTTTCCACATCACTCATACTCACACCCACGCACACACTCATACCTGAGCGAAAGAGACAGACAGCAGAAAAGGACAAGGCGAAGAATTGAATCTGCAGTGAAAATAAATTAAAAACAAAGAAAAAAGAAGCGACGCGGCGAAAGAAATGAAACGAAACGAAAGCAAAATGGAGCAGAGGAAGCCGCGAACTGAACTCAGTCAGACATGAAAAAAGGCCAGACATCTAAACACACGGAAAGAAATTATGTCAAAGATGGAGACATATTTTTATTGATGCTTTTTGAGACTTCGCAAAGCGAAACACATGTTCCAAATATTACAAGTTGTGTTCTACAGCATGAACAAAATTATTGACAAGTGTGTCACATATATTAGTGAACCCAATGGACTCCAAGCCCTGTTCTTGTTTTTGGAAACATATCCATACAGGGCTCGAGTTCACATGCGAAGAAACATTTTTAACACACTCAGCTTTTATGTCTTATAAGCACAGAAACAAAAAGAGTTCGTTTTCAAAACACACATTGTTGACACTTCAGAACAAGAAAAGCAACGGTCCGTTTTAAAAAACCAAAATCTACTTGAGTCACTTGAAATCCACACGTGTTGACACTGAGATTCGATTGTCAACAATTTGTGTATTAAGCCAAAATGCTCCCTTTAACCGAAAACCTTAAAAATGTACATTTCTATACAAAAAATGGCACAAGAAACAATTTCCATGTTACTTGAATTGAAAAAGGCCTTACAAGCAATTTTATTTAATCATCACACATCAAGTTTTGACCCATGTATTCATAGCAATAAGCTGCAAGAGTTCAAAATAATAATACAAAAAAATAATATTAAAATAAAATCAAAAATCAGAATTTGTTTACCTATTCATTTCATCATTTTAATGACATTCTAAACAAATTAAATGGCCAAAACATGTGGTAAGTAAAAAACCAATGGTAAAGTTAACCGGACTTCTACTGAAAATCTAGATCGATTATAAAGTGCATCTTTCAATCAAAGATATATCGAAGGGGCTTTGTTTTCTTAATATGAAGTTTGAATTAAGCCAAGATATTAATTTAAGAAATATTTAAAGGTAAGCGCCCAAACTATTTTGCAGTGCAGCAGCCAAGCCGGACTGAACAGAACCAAACCGTATGCGAGGCATTTGCGCCGAAAGTTATGCTGCAGGCTGGGGAAGCAGCCCCTTAACCCACTGAAGCCGTGGAAGATTGCTTAAAGTTTTATTGGTTGTTGTTTGCAAAGCAAAAACTTTACTTTTGCGCGCTTTTCTAACGGTGCAAACACACATATACACGTGGAGGGGGAGGGGGAGGGGGTGTGGCCAAAGTTGCCAATGGATCCTTTTCGGCCCTGTATTCTCGCATCCTGCGGGCTCCTTTTGCTTTCATTTCGCCGCTCTGCTATTCTTTTTCGGCGCTTTCTTTGCCTTTGCGTCTATCGCTTTTCTATACAAGTCCAAGTACACATTCCTTTTTTGTGGAAACTGAAACTGCCGTTAGTCAAGAGGAGCCATTTCCATTGCCATTTCAGATCCCATTTGCCCACTCCCATAATCCCAATCCTCGGCGGAAGTGGAAGCCAAAGTTGAAGTTGCGGCCCAAGTGGAAGTCAAAGTTAGAGTTAAAGTTAAGCTTAAATTTGAGGTCATCGTCAACATTTTGCGTGTAATTTTCATAAACAAAATAGTTAAACATCGCAGTAAGTTGTCTAATGGTCGTCCGTGTAGCTTCCACCCACTATCACTATAGTAATAATCATCACCATTGGCTTCATCGCCTGCTCCCCGGTCATTTCAAGTGCCAAAGTAGAGCAAAACACCAAAAGTTTGTTATTTTCTCCCCTTGAAATGCGATGGAAAATACACCGAGAGAAGTACTTTAGCATTGCGGCTATAATCAAAATAAATAAAAAACTATATGGTCAACTAAATGTTAATTTATGAAATTAGAACTTATAATATTTAATAAAATATATCCCCATTAAGTGCAAGTTTAGTGGAAAAAACGTTGTGTTATAGAAGAAATTAAAATATAACCAATTCAATATATAAGTTATCCAATAAAAAAAAAATATGTTTAGTAAATAAAATGTTAATGTGTACACAAATAAAAGTTTCAGTTTATTAGAAGAAAATTGCTGATCTATAATTTTAAAATCCTCACCATTCCATATTTCATTTTTAAATTGCAGACTTTAATATTTATCAATGGTTAACAAAAAAATATCTGTCGCTATATTTTTGGCTCTAAATTTTAAACATCATTTTCACAATGGTTTTATACTAAGCTTATTTTAAGGTCTTATTTTTTAGGCAGCCATTAATATTTCAGTACATTTGGAGGAAGGAGAGGAAGCATAGCTTATGCATGGACTTACCTCGCCAAAGAATTGAGGAGATTTAGTTGGGGGAAATCCACTAAGCGATGCAAATTGAAGGCTCAGAAAATCCTCAAATCTCTGTGAACTTGCTGCTTTTGTTTTAGGAGAAGAGTCAAGTAATTTGATACGACCCATCATTTAAATTCAATAATTGCAAAGTGGTTCTCATTACTGCACAAATTATCGAATTTGTAATCAAATATTACGAGGTAAAAATAAAACTGCACAAGCTACCCAAATAACACTGTTATACAATAAATAAAGGAAAACGAACAATATATAATAGGTAATGTATAATTTTGCACCTAAATTTACTTATAATTTAATTAAAATATGTTATGAAAAGTCCTCAGTAAATGTTAATGGATCGATTACTGAAATACAAATATTTTATTTTATGTCCAATCACTTCATGTTTTCCCCTCCAGTAAAATCAATGCGCTCTAATGCAGTCATTTACGAGTTTAGGGCCCTTTAAAATTATGATTTCATAGCCCCAAATTGGTAGCACCCACTGGCAACACCCGCTTTTCATATTCATCAATCAGTTGCCCCAAACAGATCTGCACTCAAAATTGTATTCAATCATTTGGGGAATCATTGCGGGCCACCCGTTGATTATCCTTTTCATTAGCGAAACACAAAACGGACACAAAGGCCTTCGGCCACGCCCCCATCACACTCACACACACATACACACACACACACGCTCTAGCGCCCCTCGAATGGCACTTAATGGCCGCACACAAAACATGGCTAAACTTTGTGCAAACTTTTCACAAACACACTGCGTCGCATGTGTGGGTGCGTGCTGTGTTTGTGTGTGTGTGTGTGTGAGTGAGTGTGTCTGAGGGTGTGTCTGTGTGCGGGTATGCGTATGTGTGTGTGTGGGAAATGTCATTGGCGGAAATTGAAACGCACATGACAATCCATTTCATCAGCAGTTTAGTTGCCTTTGGAACATTTCAGTGACGGAAAAAGACTGGAGTTGCTGACTTTTTTTGTCTTTTTTCCAAGCCAACTCTGGCTTTTGGTTTGGACTAGAGAACTGAAGGCTTTTTAAGTTTTTTAACTGTTTAATACTTTTCTAAAATCAATGAGTACAAAATTAAACCGTTTCTGAAAATATTAAAGGGGGAAATGCACCCTATATCAGACAATTCACTTTTTTTTAGTAAACCTCAATTTTAAATTGTGTAGAAAACTATTGTTAGTTAGAAAACAAAAAATTGTTTGCTTTTATATTTTTAAATTTGTGTTTATTTAAAAAAAAAAAAATGAATATGAAAAAAATCTTGATATTATTTAAAATACCAATAAAACTTATAATTATGCTAATAAAAATAATACCACTGATCAAAATACTTTTAGACATCAAAATAGATTGCTTTAATTATGTCAAAATTTTTTATGTTCTTAAACTTTAGTTTTGCTACCCGCAAACTTAAAGATAGTAAAAATATCAAATACAAGTTTTAAAAAATTAAAAATGATGTAGCTTTCTATCGATTATTTACATAATAAATTATATCCGTTTGATAAGTATCACTTGGCTTTTAGCGTTAGATTGCAAAATTTATTGTTTACGTTATAAAAGGATAAAAAAAGAAAAACTTTGGATAAAAGACATGTCTTGCTGTAATGTTTATCCTAGAGAGGTATATATTATTTTGGAAAATAATAACGGCAAAGCCATATTGAAATATGTTTAAATTTCATTTAGCCAGTCGCAGAAGCACATATATAAATGTTTGCCCAATTCCCACCGTTTGGATTATATACCCTAGCGTTTTAGGTCCAGTATATAGCACTCAGCACTGATTCCGGGATCCTTCTTGTGGCCATAGTGTCCAGTGAGTACGGCGGAGTAATCGATGCCTTGCGACCGTGATGGTGTGCGTTTCTCGTGTGTGTGTGTGTGTGTGTGTGTGTGTGTGTGTGAGTGACGTGATGTGAGTGGCAGCCACTAAGCCAAATCAACAAAAATCAACATTTCGACAACAAAGTCCTTGACTGTTAAACTTAACCGGGCACCAAAAGCATACAAACACGACACACGCACGCATTCCGAAAGAGATGGGTATAGCCGGGAGAGGGAGACGGCAAATGCCATAACAGACCATAATAGAAAAACTGTGTCTGCAAGCATCTTGGGGCTATAAGCTTCATGTCCACGACATTTTTTCAGGGACTTCCGGGGTTCGCAACACCCCCCTGAGTGTATAATCAATGTCAGTCAATATTTTGCCAGACTCTTCAGGAGCGAAAGGGACAACGAATCGGGCGAGAGGAGCACGGAGTGCTAGTTGGCAAATGGAATTGAATTGAAAAAGAATGAAGAGCCGAAATGAAAACGAAAACGAAAACGAGATCCGAAACGAAAGGCAACAATAACAAAACTAAATTACATATGCACACAAAACTTGTCAATGGATTCAGTGAAAAAAAAATATTGATACTAGATAATTTAATTTAAAACACAGAATTAAATCTTTGTTTTCTAAATGAAAAGGATTTTATATAATTCCACATTCATATGAATATTTTTAGTAGTGTTTCACAAAAGAGATAATCAGCGGCGCTACGTTTTTGCGAAATTGCCTTTTTACCAACGACATATGTAATAGGTAAGAATAAATAAAATTAAGTAAAAACTAAGGACTATTTATATTTTATGAAAAATCAAATTAATATTATCGATAGTGGAAAAATCTATGGATTTTTTCGAAAATTTCAAAAGGGGTTACATTAATAAAAACTTAAAAAAAATTGACCAAAAATTAAAAACCAAGTTTTTAATACAGATTTTTAGGGAATTGAACCACAGGCTTTTAAAGGTATACCACTGAGAAATCGAATTTCTGTGAGAAAAGTTATGGCCTTTAACTTTAAAGGTTAGGGTCACTTTCGAAATTTCGAAAGGAATAGATTGAAAACCATCGACAACCAATAGAATTTTCTTTTTGAATGCAGCAATGTCGTATTCTCCGTGTGTATGCGATTCTTTGTGTGTGTGGTCGTTATGCTAAATGACAAGAAACAAGCCGAGGAGCAACAACAATGGCAAACACATTTTCTGATTAGTTTGCAGAACCCACATTAGTCCCCAGTCGCTTAGAAACGCTGACAAGCGGGAAAAATCTGTATAAACGGGCGGAGCGAAAGAGACGGACGCTGCGGCAAGGGTCAAAGGGTGGGAAAGAGACGGCGCTGTCGGAAAGTATGGAAAACTTTCAAGGCGAAAATCCCACACACAAAGTTATATTGCTCAAAGCGAATTATCTGAACTTGAAGTTTTGCATAACTAATCAACTTCACCTCACGATTGACACACTCCACTAATTAGCTTTCAAATCGAATTTAAATTATTCAGCAGGCTTCAAAGGCCCGAAACGAGGATTATGGGGCTGCAGCTCGAATCAGGAATTAAACCTGCATTTTCCATTAGGCAAACGTGGCTTCGCAATTCAATTTAATAAACTGAGTGCAGTAGAAATATTTGACAATGTTATTGTAACTAAATATCTGCAAGTGGCCCACATATATCTAGCAATTTGTAAAATGATGTAATAAATTAAGTTCCAATTTGACGAAGTGTTTTGTCTTACATGCTAGCTTCCTAATTACATTTTTTAGAGTTTCCCTTATTTTACAAAATACTTATTCCTTTTATGTTTAATCAAGTGGAAAACATATTTAACCGTTTATTAGTTTCTTCGGGAACATCTTAATAAAGTAGTGAACAGTTTTTGAAGAAAACAATTAAAAATGGATAATAACTTTGGCAGTGGCAAATGTGCAATAACCTCGATCTGAATAGTTTCTATATCCTTGCAGAGGGTATTATATTTTTATTCAGCTGATTGCAACTCGGTAAAATATACTTTTTTGGGCTATTAAAGTATAAATATTCTTAAACCGGAACATCAAAGCTTTTAACAAAAGCAACATGAAACTTTCTTTAAATTGAAAACAATCAAAGTTTTACTTGGTTGGATATAAAAGCATAAATAAATGTAATTAAGTGCGTTGGAATAAGAGTATATACATTTATTTGAAGTCGCAAGGGTATATACACTTCGGATAGCTCTATTTCCTGTATAATTCTTATCACCCCCTCCAATTTTTGATGTCATTCACGCACTTTCCTTTTTTACTTTTAGGCGCATTAAACGTTTTTGCTTTGTCAGCAGCGCATTAACTTGCTAGTCCTCTTTCCACAAGATCAGCAAATTAGCGTAAATTGCAAAAAAAAAGAAGAAAAGGTAGTTCATGCGAATCTTTGCTATTTTTTTCCCAGCTGGTATGAGTATGAGTGCAGTTTTCCCCGCCCTAAGCCAGGCTATTAGCATCATTTGTGACCGGACTTTGGAGAATTTTGTTTTTAATTTTCTACACTCTTTCTACACCTATTTTTTGCAGAATTTTCTCTTTAGGTTTTCGCACGAATTTTCCACCTTTTCCTTTGTCGCTGCTTAACTGCCACGCCCACCGCATATTAATGAGCCGTCGTTCTTAACACGCTCTTGAATTAGTTGCCAAACGCGACTCGCTGTCGTCTGTTAACCTCGCCCAACTTTTCCTGATTTTCCTTGGGCTAAGCAACAAGCGAAAATGGGCGGGAAAATTCTTGGGACGAGTGAAATGGCTGGGGGAAAACTTTCATTCCTTTAGCTACCCGCAAACACTTGCGGTCCTCTACTTTTCACCTCTGCCAGCCGCATCCAAGCACTCGCCATTTTTATTTGCTCTCGGATTTTGGGGTTTTCACTCGATCATTAAAAGGGGTTTTCAAATTTAGCTTACCGGTTGCCAAACATTTCAATAAAATTGGAGGAAGACTGAGAAAAAAAAACAGTCTTAATGGGTATTTCATTTTCATATTCCTTTAGTTTTTATAGGTATTTGGGAACAGTTCGATATTTATCCAGATGTCGTTGATACTAAATTTGAACTATGATTATTATGAGGAATTTTTTTTCTTTATAAAAATAAAAAGACATTTTTGCGGTAAAAAATGATGCTTGAACAACTTTTTTAATCGAGTCTTTAAAATATATTGAAGATTTATTTTTTATATAAAATATGCTTATGTATTTATATTTGTTATAAGTTACGTAAATATTTATTATTACTACATGTAGTATTTTATCTCCAATAGCTACAAAAATTTCTTTTAAATTTAATAATATTTATAAACACTTATAGAAAAATTCCAGAAAGAGCATTCCCAATTTAGTTTAAACGGACTTTTTTGTTTTGTTATTTTCACGCTTTCGCTGTTTACCGAGTTGGACAACTCATTTTTGGGTTAGCTTCTGGTTTTACCCCTTGTTTTCGCTTTCCTCACTTTTCGAGCCTTTCTTTTTTGCTGCTGCTCATTTTGCGCTTAATTTCCGTTTTAATTTCGCTCATTTTATTCAAAACCATTTCTTTGCCATACTTTCTCCGTCCTCGGAGTTCGCCCATGTTCTTTTCCTTGGCTGCGAACGCGTTTGGAATTCGGCCGACGAGGAGAAAGACATTCGGCCCATAACAATTAGGCAGGACTTTCGGCCGTGTTTATCCTGCGTAGGCCAGCATGTTTCCATTGGATAGGTCCTTTGTACTTTTGCCTTTGACTTTGACTTTCAATGACTAACTGGGCCTTTGTGTTCCCCGCCCCGTTTTAGTTGCCGCTGGTCAGTGCTGACGTAGGCAGTCCCAGGCAAATACAAATAGAATTTCGAGTGCACTGTGAGCAATTCGGGACTACATTCACAGGCTCAAGCAGTCCAACAGTTACTTTTTGATATAAGTATATACAAATTATGAAGCTAACTCAACTAAAACTTGTCGAAAACCAATTTTATCCTCGATATATTTAGTATACTTTGAACTTTAAAAGGACAAATCTTAAAAGATAAATTTGGACAATGTATTTAACACTAAATAATAATTTTATTTTGGTTAAGATATTTTGGAAAAACAAATATTAATATACGATGTTATAAACCCCTAATCGTCTTGGGTTTTGAGCTCAAATATCCATTAGAAACACTAGTAAAAGTGTACCTGCATAATTCTTTTGAAACGAGCATTTTCGAAAATATTTCACAATTTGACGTTTGCCAATAAGTAACTTATAAAATCTCGTATAGAGTAAGCCCTTATTTGCAAATTTGGTCTTAACTTGTAAGAAGTTTTTAAGCCAATTCCTGTCAAATCGCAAAATACGAACAAATTTTACAAATAAAATATGAATGAAAACAAAAGTTTTTTGATTGTTTTGGTTTGCGTAACGGTCAGGAACGATAAATTACATACGTAAAGAGCAAACTTTTTAATTGCAAAAAGTTTTGTATTGAACAAGAAGGTATTAATAAATCAGAATTACAGTAATAGCTCACTATTTCTCTATCTGTATACGAGCAACCACAAAGGCCTCTCACCTATATGGGCACGTCTGTGTGTGTGGGTTTGCGTAACAAATTCATACGCCAGCAGAAAATTCATTCGCGCGTGTCCTCGACCCCCTTCCCCCCTTCCCCCTCCCACCTCCCCCTCGCCTTAACCCCAAACTTGATCCTGGGCCATAAATCGACCCCAGTTTCCAGTCGCCAGCCGCCTCCAGTTTGCGATGCGCGCGTGTGTGAGCGTATGATTTATAAATGAGGTGATGCATTACGCCCCTCGCCGGCCGATTCGCCGGCCTGTCACAGCTGCCACCTTGGGCGGCAATTCCAATTGACCTGCTCATAAATGTTGCAGCGGATTTGTCACCACAGGAGCGGCGCTCCCGACAACCGCACATTGTTCGCCTGACCGCAACAAGAAATCGATTTGAATAATTTGAAAGGCTTCTAATCTTCGGCCGAAGGCCACAAAAAGGAAACCAAAGCGGAATAAAAGCGAGCCCACTCATTATCGTTGTGATTCGTGGACTCGGGGACTTGTAATCGGGGCAATGAAACCTTATTTGGGGGATCAACGCTTGTTTAAAATAGGCAGAATAATGTTTATTTCGTAGAATACAAATCTACTACTGTACTCAGTTATTCATTCTATGGTGGATGCCGAAAAAATGTTTAGATGTTTGAAATCACTTAAAAGGTGCCTAAAAGTATGCAACAATGTATTTTGAGCTCCTTGGGCTTATTCCGCAAGACCATGTTTTTTTATTCATTGCATATTTTTAGGCACCTTTATAAATGATTTGAAAAGTCTAGTGATTTGTGGGGCACTGCTCTTTTTAAGCATGTAGTAAGGTAAGATTCCAGTTAAAGGAAAAATATCTAGTAGGTAATTATATATGTATAGATAAAGTATTCCTCCCCAATTTTGTAAATATATAATTTGAATCTTACCTCTTTGTTACATAACCTACTGGGCAGTGCTTTGTTTGCTGTTGATTGTTTGTTCATTTTATTATTAAATTACACATCATTTGCTTGAGGCTGTGTAAGGTGGGTGAGCGAATCATCTTGGAGGTCAGTGTTCAATTATGAGGTAATTGAATACCGCTTGAACAATCTCTGCAAAGCCTTGGGGTGCCGCCCACAATAAAGACCCCCCCCCTGTCGTACGTTCCCACATATCAGGAGCGGCGGAGCATGGTAAATTAGCCCATGTAGACGAACTCGCACCCTCGCTGCGAAAACGCTTGACTGCTCTCATTAGACAGCCGTTTGGTTACTTTCATGGTCCTCGCCTGGTTTTGACTTGACTTTTCAGCTTTGACTTACACTCTGCACTCCAAAATTCAGCTCATATGTAGCTGTAGATGTATCTGTATCTGTAGCTGTAGCCGTATCTAAAAGCTGTGTGCTCGGTCTCGGTTGCTTTCGTTTTTATTTTGAGCATGAAATGTTTGTTTTCCTTGTGTTTTGCGCCTAAATTGTTCAACGCTTTTGTCCTTGTCTTTATTAAAACTTTGCCTGCAGCAACAGCAGGAGCAAATACACAAATGTACAGAAAAAAAATGTGTAATAAATGTCGGGATAAAATTGTACAACTTTTGTCTTGAAATTCGTTGTTTTAGGAACTTGAAAATTTTAATTTTTTTTTAACGGCATAACCATGAACTTAATTTTATAAGCCATGAAACCTAAAATGTTTTTTTTGGTGATTTGAATCAAAACTAAATTTAACTTATTATTAAATATGGTGTAATGTTATTTATTTATATCCTACCTTTACAAGTACATACTTCTAGTTGTTCTGTTGCTCTGTTTAAACTATCTTTAACTTTAAAAATAGCCTCTCATGAAAAACCAAAAAATCTTAAATATGTACAATATTTTTCTCTGTGTACCCACTGACAGACAGAGATAGCAAATGCCAGAGCGAGATGGCTAAAGTCCGAGAGCCATTAACATTTTCTTTGGCTTTCTTCGCTTGTTTGCCTACACTTTCCTGGCCCTGTTTTCCGAATGTGGCTCTCTGGCTTTTCCTTTTGGCTTTCCCCATGTGCATGTTGCCGCTGGTTAAATAATCTTGTTCTTGGCCCCACCGTCGAGTGGTGCTACAGAATGCGGTGGTGGTGGTGCGGTATTGGTAGTGGTGCTCGGCTGACCAACAGTTGACCCCCAAAACGGGCTGGACCTCGTCTTTCAACTTGACTTTCTGCTAGTGCAACTCGCAGGCCTATGGACGCCCTCGTCCGGCCCTCAGAAAATGCGATTCGTATTCATGGCAACATGTGCACCAGCTCAGACCCGGCAAGGACATTCACTCCGGCTCATTCGCCTTTCATGGCGCATGCCACAGGCACTGGAAGAAATTTGGGAGTGGCTGATTTTCAATTCACCTAAAAACATGTCTTTCAGAAATCCTACTTCTACTTCTACTACAATCCATGGCCACTCTGAAGCCTTCAGATATTTAGCCCCAGTGAATCGTTATGCGGAAATTTTATTATTTTTAAAACAAATGCCTTAAACATAACGTAAAATAAATAAGAATCCCCAATATGAGTTTTATGCATAATAATAAAAATCCTGAATATAATAATTTTAATCGTTTCGGTCCCTGATAAAAACCTTTAAAATAAAGAAAAAGTATTTAATAATTTAGTTCAATACGTAAACACTAAAAATCCAATATTAAACTTTGAAAAAGTTAACACTATTATCCAATCGAATTTGTGTATCTAGCCTTTTTTTCAAGTGCAGTTCCAGACAGTCAACTCTACAAATGTGCACTCATATACTCAGACACATTGTATCCACTTTTGAACTCTTGATTCCTGATTCTTCTTTTGTGACCAGACTGCGGTGTGCACTTTCCTTTGATTTTCCTCATTTTTTCCAGAGCCCCTCCCCTACACTCCCCTTTCCCCCTTTAGCAACCTCTTCTCCTTTTTTTCTGTTGACCCGCCGACGGCTACGAACTCTGGATGGTGGGACGTTGGCCACCGATTTGGGCTTCAGTTTACTCCTCTAACCTTTATTACGTTTTAGCCGAGGGGCAAAAGTTGGCTTTGCTTTAATGAGCACGATTTTATTAGCCGCTTTAACGTTTTTTCTTTAGCTCCATTGCCGCGACCTTACCACCCAGCCACGAGAAAAAAGAAATGAAAAATCACCCACCGCAGGAGGGTATTTGCTTTTTGCCGGCGCCGCTTTATGTACAAAACGAATTTTGAACTTTTTGTTTGACCATTTTTAGCATATTTGCCTTATGAATTCCACGAAGAGGCCAGTCCAAAATCAACTTGCCCAAAAACGATTTCAAAGAAACAGGCTCCTTAGCTGACTCCATAACTTTTCCTCCAATTCTTAAGCGGTTGCATTTTCTTTTGGGTAGGCATTTTTAAATTTCACATGCCTCTTTTTTTAACTTTTTTCTAGATGTTTTAATTAGTAGTTAATGCGAATATTCATTTGCAATTTTTTTATTTACGTACCTAAATTATTTCGTATATTAGGCATGATGCAGAATTTCCATATTCTTCCCAATCCAATTAAAGATGCAACAAATTTCCAGAGTTAAAAGTTGAAAAAAAAACTTGACTTATCGAACTGTTAAGGCTACAAATTTAATTCAATTATGGATTACCTGAAGCGAGTTTGGGTAATTTATTGAAGTATTTTGCTTCCTAGAACTCCTTTAAAAAAGGTTTCACTAAAGCAGCTTGAAAAGAACTTGAAATGCTATTCCCCCTGCAGCCTTTGACTTTTTCCCTCATCCAACAAAAGGTAAGCAGCGAGGGCAATAAATAAGGGAGTGTGTGTGAGAGTGTATCTGTGTGTTTCTAGAGGAAGGACAGAACAGGAAGGACAACAAGATTCAGCCCGGCATCAACAAGAGCAAAGTTACATGGTCCTGGACCGATGCACTTGCAAAATAGTTTGCTCATTCGCAGTTAAACGCGTCACAAATATGGGCTCAACTTTGGAATTTTTAAGATCATTTTCTTGTCGATAGCTTACCTTTTATCTTGACCTCTTTTTGATCAGCTTGTAATGTTTTCTTAATGAAACCACAACAAAAAGTGTTCCAAACACATAAGCGTAAGTATTTCATCCAAAAATTACAGTAATAAGTATCATTACAGCTCGAATTTTGTATGATGGGTGATAGAGGTTCTATAATTAAATTAAAATAAAAAAATAATAAAATGATTATTAACTGAAATTTCCACAAAGAATAGCAAATAAATAAATAAATTAATTTGCTGCATTTCAAATAGCTATTTGCATATGAAAATGGATTAAAAGAAGATTTTTGTTTTCATAAACAAGTATCAATAAAAACTTTTACATAGCATCTAAAATTCCGTTTAGAGTTTTAAATTGCCTCACGTGTGTACAGTTTTTCTCTGAGTGTCCGATGTGCTAGTATCCACTACGAGTTTCTGTGTGTGGGAACTATTTGTAGAAGTTAACGTGAATAATATTTACTTACTGGCATAATAAGTAGTGCTTTTGTATGGAGATTGGACCAACGCAGGACGCTCTGCCTCTCAGACAGGCCATCAAAATCTAAAGTATCATATATCCGCCCCAATATCTCCCTCTCTCTCGCACACACACACTCTAACACACACACACACACACATTCAGGAGACCCACTGTAAGTACACCCATTTGTTTATACTTGCGAGCTGGCTCACGTTATTTGCTTAGACAACGAAATCAAATTGAAAAGTAAACTCAGTTAGCATTCAAAAGCTACAAAATGTATTCCACCTATGGGCGTCTGCATATGTATGTGTATATGTATGGCATATCTGCATATGTATGGCATATACATTCGTGTATTTGCATTTGTATGTTCGTGTGTTTAAGCAAAATGGCGCCGATTGGGTCAAGTTTCTGGTAGTGGTCAGCTGCGAGGGAAGTTGGCAAAGTGAACAGGCCAAGAAAGTTTGCCAGATAAAACAAATACCTCCAAGATGTATTACAGGGAGCAGTATCGGGGAAACTCAATATCGAGAGGTGCCACAGGAACCTGAAAGGATTTTAAGTCCCTAGGAAGAGCGCACTATGGGCCAACTTCGACTTTTGTGGTCTAAATTTAAATTTAACAGATATTAAAAGAATCCTACCATTCGTTATTAGTTATTCCCAGACACCTTTTTCGTAAAAATCCAATCACATTTTCAATAATGATCCGTCTTTTTATATTTTTTACAAATGTTTATATTTTCAAGAAAATCAATTAAGAAAACCATTCTAAAACAAAGTAATCACTTTTTGGATTTACCAAAAATTAAAGATTTTTAGTCCTAGTTTTTATAACGAAAAATAACGATATTTATTCAATCCTAACCGAAAAATACATCCAAAGTCCAAAGAAAAACCTATTGAATGGTGCAGATTTGATCCCTGAAAAGATCCTCGAATCCCACTGTGCCGACTCCTTGGATGCTTTTCTAAATCATGCAAATAGATTTACAATAATCATAAATATTAAGCCATCAGAGGCTCAGGGCTCAGGGCTTAGGCTGCATTGGATGTTTCAATGCTACTTTCCCCACTTTCCCGGCAAGACAAAGGCCCGGGATTTGGAAATTCGAGCAGCTGCGACATAAAGGTGTCCCGGAAAATGCCTGGGACGGAACAACATCCAAATGATTCAGGCGACTGTCGAGCTGAGCCGTTGACTAAACAAATGACATTGACAAAATAGACACGGAGCAGTCAAAAGACGAGACAAAGGGCATGGGGATTGGATTCAGATGCGAGAATGGATTCGGAATGGAGTCAAGTGGCGAAGGGGTGGCGGGATGGCGGGATGGAGGCTCTGTGTAGGCATAAAAAGAAATCGTCTTAATTTCACTTTGTTTATGCTGAGTAATAACGAATTATGCAAATTATTTTATAATAAATTTATGCTAGCAGCGACAGCAACAACGAATCGAACGCACAAACGAGCACAGAACGAGGATATAAAACACAAGCCGAAAAGGAAAAGGACAATGCGACCGAGGACTGGGGACAGAGGACATGGGACAGACGACAAGGCGACGCAGAATAAGGCAGATAACAACGTTTAGCAGAAGGCGGGAAGAGTTTTCAAATTCTGGATAGTAGTCGTTGGCAGAGTTGAGATTCTAGCCATTTTTATCACACAATTTTTAATGCTTTTTAAGGTTTTAATAATATTTTCTTAAATTTAATATAAATTTTTCTTAAAGCTAAGGAATTCGGCTACTATTTATTATTTATATATTTATATATGGCATACAAATCGTCGCTTACAACTTTAGCTGAATACCATGGTCACACTGTTAAGATTTAGCTTAAGTGCAAGGTCACACTGCGGAATAAACAGAAAAGCTAAAGCTAGTAATCAAATCTTCTGATTTATATATATGATGCAATTTGTATTAGAAAAGTATATTTGTTGACTCATTTATGATAAAATATGTTAGGTGTTGTTTTGTGAAATACTGAAAGAGAGGTATTTTCTGGCTGTTTTCCCCCTTATCCACAGTGGGCACCTCCGAAGAGGACTCTGTCCATGGGCGTGGCTCGGCCTTATGGCTCCATATTCATCGCCATCTCTCAGTCCCAATCTCCGCCATCCGTTTCTGGGCTGCCTTTTCGGGCGCGTGTGACCAAGTATGCATGAAAATCCAATTTGCCTGCATGCTGCGGGGAAAGATGGCGAAAGGGGCGGCGGAAAAGTGGGCGGGGCGGGAAAGCTCGAGCGGTGCAGGCAACACGTAACAATCAAAGTGAAAACAAGGCAGCACGGCCATGGAAAACGTAATGGTAACACTTACAGTAATATTTATGGATTTTACTTCTCTCGGCAGACAAACACACACACACACACACACCCAGAACAGAGTAACAAATACACAATGGTGACAAACAATGGCTTTAAAAGCAAGAGCCAGATTATCCTTATGTATGGCCCTATTAATGTTTTACCTGTATGAAAACCTGAAACGAAAATGAAAAGCTGCACATGCCCATTTCTATCGTTATCCAATGTCAATCGCAGATTTGCGGGGGTATTTTAAACCTATGGTAGATTTGTGAGAGCCGAAATTATACGTTATTGAGGGAAAGTTCTTTTATTTGTTTTCAAGCTAAATCAATACACAACGTTTTATTAAAGATGAAAATAAAGTCTTGTCTTTTTAAGCAAATAGAGAAATATATTTTGATATAAGCCAATATTTATCTTAGGAAATCAGCTTATACAAGCATACAAATTTTGTCAATCAGGCTTATCCTATAGGAGATAAATACTATTTTAAATACTACTTTTCTTTTTTGTTAATTTCTTTAAATGGCTTAAGAAATTGTTTAATTTCTTTTTGTGTATGTAATCATTGAAAGCTCCTTGTTTATCTTGTCTTATAAATGAAAAGCAGTACAAAATTATTTCCTACGTTCTTTATAATATATCTTACATCATGGATTTTTTATTTTCTTTTCTTTCTTATAAGTAAAAATTAAATACCCCAGATTTCAGAGATTTCGGCATATGAATCCTTTTCAAATATGACTGAAATTTTTGACAAAAGTCGAGAAGCTACTTTCTCCTCTCCAATTTAAATGTTAACATTTAATATTTAAATACATTCTCTAGCAGCCTGCAATAAATCTGATAGCACAATAGCTTTAATAAGCCGATAAGGCCAAATGAGTATGGTTAAAGTTTAAGCTAAAGTTTTGGCCGTCAAATACTTCTGCTGAGCAAATACAATTACAGTAATTGCAAAATTTTTGGGCAGTCAAATACTCACGGCTGTTTCGCAAAAATTAATTAATTATTCTATGTAATATGACGGCGGGTAGATGGCTGGCAGATTTCTGGGAAAATAGGAGAGCAAGGTAAATTTCATACTGTTCTAGTCTGACAGCCTTCAAATGGGAAACAAGCTAATAAAAGTTTTTGCCAGCTACTGGAAATTAATTATACGCACAGCTCACCTGCCAGGACAATTTATATTATTTTTTTTTTTTGTGTTTTTGTTGGTGCCCATCTAAAACCACGACATAATAAAATGTTGGACATATAATTGAACACAGGCCAATGGTAAATTTGCTGACTGATTGGGTTTATCGATGGACATTTTCACTTAACCCTCCGCCGGTCGTAAAACCATATTTTTTTACGGCCCAGCGTTGGGTTGGCATATGGCCATAAAAGCCATAGCCAAAGTCAGCCAACTGCCAAAATGAAGACGCTTAAGGGCCAGAAAACGGAAAACAGAACAGAACAGAGCTGAACAGTACAGCAAACGTTAAACGTAGCAGAAAAGTTTAGTGGTGGTCAGTGGCCGGGGATGTGGGAATTTCCCAGTCGCTTTCCCTCCTCGGAAAATGACAGGCAGAGCGACCGGGCCAATCCTTTCTTGTCTATTTACATTTTTATTGTTGGTTGGTCGTAAAAAATCTGATTAAATACCACGTAATAGATCCCTTTGATGGCCGCACTGGACTGGGCCGGATTTTCCCCTTTTTCTCCGGCCCTTTTACTGTGATTGACCGTCCGTCCTTGAGCGGGTTAAGTGTTGTTAAATTACATTCAATAAACAAGCAATGAATATTTTATTGTTGTCTTCAACAAGGTGGGTGAAATTATTTATGATTTTTCGAGAGATGATGGCGGGCCAGTATGTAAGTGGGAGAGCAGATTGATTTCCGCTTGATTGGCACAAATCTCGTTTTAATAGAATCATTTGGTTTTATAACGCCGGCGAGCCCTTCTCCTCTATCATGCCCCAACTTTTTTATTGAGTCCCAAAGTTATGTTGCCGTGGCCCCCATAAATTCAGTAAATTGTTCTGCTGAATTTTAATCGCTTTTCCTGCGGTTGAGTGAAAGTCCTGATTTCCCGCTTATTCCCAGTTATTCTGCGTCTAGGGCAGGGCATTAATTTTTATACATCCGCTTCCTGCGGCTGCGCTGTTAATGCAGGTACTTAAAACTAAGTAAACAAATGCAATTTTCTTTTCAGCTTTTGCCCAGTCGAACACGGTGCGGCTGATTAATATGCCGAGGGAGAGGATATCAAGTATACGCTGGTCATGAGTATTTATGAGTTTTTTATTGATTAATTGTGAACTCAACAGAAAAAAAGTGAGCATCTTCGGTCCAGTCCAGAAATAAAAAAAGAGTGTAATTTATGAAATGTATTAGCTTAATCATTCGGTAGGGTGTTTTTCGTAGAACTTTTTAGTGGCGTGCAAGATTGTAGCTCTAATAAAATCAGTACATCCACTTCGACTCACTTAAGCAGTCGTAAAACCTAAAATAACTAGAAGCACGCTCTCCACTGATTTGTAAGCTGTTCTGAAGCATATGAATGCACTTCTGCAGCTTGCGTTTTTCACGATTATCGGATGAAATTTTCATTTGTCCTGTTGCACTTTTAAGCGCATCGCCCCCACAAGATATTATGTCATTTTCTAGACCGAGTCGCGTAAATCTTCGACATTTTACGACTGGCATTTGGGCAACAGAGTTGCACGAGTTGAGGGGCAGGTCCTGCGGATCCTTAAGGAACTGTTAAGTGGTCTTCGAAGGAAGCTGCAGCACAGTTTTTATGCTCCTTCGGTGTTTGCCGTTTTTTAATTGCTGTCGCATTTAGAACATTTACTGCTCCAAATGAGCTGAGGCGTCGAGATTTATGGCCCACGCACACACTCGACGCCTCCATCGATATATTCCCAACAAAGTCGCCCAAACACAGTCGGGCACACTAATACATTTCAATTTGGACACTTAAAACTGCAAGCTGAAGTGAAAAGAAATGGCGGAGCGTTAACAGGAAGTCCTTGGCCCGCCATTTGACAGTGTTGCGAAGCACCATTTTGGCCCGCACTGCAGTGTCGCATTTCCTGTGGATTCTATTCAAGAACAGTGGTGTAAAATGGTTGTAATAGCGGCAAAGCTTTTTATATTTTTAATTAAAAAAGAAAACCTATTTATTAGAGATGAGTAATACCCTCAAAATACTAATATTTAGCCAACTCTTAAATAAAATCTACTGAATGTAGATAATTTTTTATCACCGAAAACTATTAAAAATGGTGTTTAGAAAACTAAATCAATTAAATATAAATTTTACATGTTTAATTAAAAAATAATATTTAAGATTAAACACAATAAAAAATGTATTACATATTTGTTTTATTAACATTTTTAACATTTTGGCTTATAAATCATTATTAAACTAATGATTGCCTCAGTCTTAAATAAGATCTGTTATTCAAAGATTAAATAATCATTGAAAACTCTTCAAAATTAAGAAGCAATTTAATTGTTTAGTACTGGTAAACATGAATTACGAAAACAATTCAAAGATGCTGTTCCACAGTACCCACTTTTAGTAAAAGTTATACAACAATTAAATGTGATAATTATTGTTTTAAAGTTACATTTATTTTGATAAAATGTTAAATACAAAGATTATTATTTAGATAGTTGCTTATCCTTTCTTGCCACAAAAAATGTAGCAATGATAAATTCATATAGAAATATCAGTTTAACGCAACTTTTTTGCATTTTCAATTACATCTGCAATCATTTGGATAATTATAATTGCAGTTTCCGAAAAATTATGCCACAATGTTGACTCGTTCGTGTTGGCAACTTCATAACTTTTCGTTTTCCGAATGTTGTTTAGCAATTTTTATTCTTTTTGTGCGACCATTGTTGCCCGTTGTTTGTTGATGCCATTTAATTATTTCGACTCAGCCATTGTCGCCGGGACCACGCCCACCTACCACCTACCGCCCACCGCCCACCGCCTTTTGCCCACATCCTGGTGCTCTGTTATTACTGTTATTGTTACAGTTATTGTTATTATATTGCATTTTATTTTACTTTTATGGCCGAGCTGCGACAGACTGCGCCGCTGCCCGTTGATGACTACAAACTATGCAGCTGGGATGGCGCTTAGACGTCGGGGAGGTCCTGGTCGGCAGGATGACAGGATGGCAGGAGCGGCAGGATGGGAGGATAACTCTGCATTGTTAACGTTTCCGAGTCCGGAATGAACGCAAATTGTCATCACTCTGCAGGGCTTTGAGCGGGTGGAATGAGTTTTGCTTGAATCGATTTAATGGGTTGGTCCATATAGCACTTATAACGAGGAGGAGATGTACAAAAATATTCGTAGTTGTACAGGGATCGACTGAGACAACTGCATTATTTATTGATTGGTTTTCGAAGTTTCGAGTACGAAGAGTATACACCTTAAACTTATATAACTTTGAATTTAATTGAACACGTAAATGCATATTTTTACTTTAGTTTTTTAAAGAGTCATTTTCTGTGAGTACTCTTAAGATTGATTGAATTTCTTTAATTAATGCTATCTATTTGAACTTTAATTATTGATGTTTACTTTCTAATCCTTTCCTTAATTAGAGGTATTTAATTTACAAAACAGAACATGAAAATAGACTATTATAATAGTAATTTCCCCCTCATTAAGCCAAATTAATTCCATTGAAGTGGGCTCAGTCGGTACGCAACCTGCCCACATTCATGAATATGAGTTAAGCCAGCGGCATAACCGACTTAACCCTGAAGAATACCGGAGAAAAGCTGAGTGTGTGGGGGGGCTAACCCCGAGGGGTACACACTCACATGCGGAACTCTCACCTCAGTCGAGTGACTGCATTCATTATGGATTCACTTCACAGCAAATACTTTCCCCGCATTGTTCTATTGCTGGTGAAAGATTTTCCAAGAGTGACCCCAAAAGATTTCCCAGTTTGGGGAGTTTGCCATTAGCCATTTGCTAAGTAGCGACAAGTTCGCACAAAGGCGCACAGCGAAGACTTTGTGTGGCATTACGTATACGCCGGGTGGTGCGCCGGGCGGCAGCATTACGTATACGCAGCTGCTCCTTTCAATGCTCGCCACTTGACGCCGACTTGCCACTGCAACTGCGATTCCGACTCGGAGTCACTCACTCGCTCGTCCCTCGAAGACGTCTCCGCTGGAAGAGCATTGTCTTTCGAGGTGACCATTTAGCCGTTTTCTCGGCGAGATCCGGGAATTCTCCATATTAATCATATATTAAGCCTTTTGAGCTTAATAAATGCCGCTGAAAATCATAATTAAGACCTAAATATCGCTTGAACTTACTTGAAGCTTTCAAATACTTCATATTTATTCATATGATATAATAAAGTCCAAATTTTTATTGAGTTCAGTATTTTTAGTTGATACTCCACAACCAATTTTGTAGCCAGGCAGCTCGAGGATCTTAATATCAATGTATCCAGAACCACTTAATACGCTGTTTAATAAAACTAAACTCTTTTTTTTTGTGGAAAGTGAATATCATTCATTTAATGTATTTATATAAAAACAGTTTTATTTCTAAGTTTATTTGTAATTAATAATTGTATGTATTAGTGAATTCGGGATGTAATTTTTACAAAAATCCACACATTTTTGTAGCTATATCCATATTGCTTGCTTTGTCTATTGTCTCCAATCTACATCTACAGTGGGCCCACCACTGATGGACTTTCGCCGAGGGCGTCTTGGGCGTTTGGGGGCGTGTCCAGCGGGGGCGTTAGGTGCTCAGAAAGTCAGACAGACAGCAGAGTCTTTCATATTTAAACTGACAGTTTATTGTGCTTTTCATTACAATTTTGTTTGTTAGTTTTATTTTGCAAACAAAACGCGGCGATGCGATGGCAGCTGCCTTTGGTGGCCAAAAGCAGACAATTGTGGGTGGCCTTTGGGAGGTTGGTTTCGAGGAGGGGTTTCCCGGGTGCTTTTTCGGTGGGTTCAAGCGCACTCGAGCATGGAGTCAAGCTGCCGTTGCACCACCCCCATCGACTTTATTTTGCACCACAGCCATGGCCCCGTTGCGGCATTTTAGCCAAACGGAAGTCATAAAAGACGCGCATTTTCCTCTTCTTATTTTCGTTCCTCTGGTGACAAGGACAACACCAATAACAATATCACTAACACTAACACTAACACTTACACTAAAAATAACAATAAGAATAAGTAGGAGAACAACAATGCAGCTATAATTTCTCGTTAAGAAGCAAATGCCCAGAACAGCGTTGGATTTTAATGGGCAAGATAATTCCAATAATGTAGATAAATTCATTTGGCACGCGTCTAATTGAGTGGCATTGCATTTTGGCCATAACTAGGTTTAATTCCATTTATCCGCTGACTTTTATGGCACATGGCTTGGCCGACCATCGTCGTCGAACCATTAATCAAAGGCCAAAAGCCTATGGAGACAGGCGGGGATATTGGGGATGGACTGGCTCGAGATGGGATGTCCTGGGGGATGGCTGTGGATTCGGGAGATGGACAGTCCACCAAAGGCACCGACATGGCTTAATGCATCAATCAGCCGAGTGCAGGGTAATAAACCACAAAAAAAAAGATGTAACACGAAAAGTTGGTGAGTATTTTCGGCTTTATCAATCAACAGGGTTACTCAGATTTTGGTGCTTAAAAATTGGGTGAATTCATAAACAGATGGTTCATTCAGTGATAAAAAAGCTGTAGACCATAATTGCTTACAATCTTAAAGAAATAATTAATTTTTAAAGACTTCAAATAAAAAATGGTAATTAAAAAAAAATATCTGTCAAAACATTTTAAAAAAGTGATAAATTAAATAAGTCTAGTTATTCATAAGCTTTACATTTTATAAATCAATAATTAAATGCGATTAATTTACACTTTTATAATGGAAATAATTTGGAAAAAAGCGCTTTGCTTTATGAAATGAAAGTGTGATAACCGAGCTCCAATTACATTTTCCAAGCCGCAACTTTCTGGGGCATATGAGCCCCATTGACTGCCCCTATTAACTTTTTCCAATGTTCTTGGCCAACATCAATTTGTAGAACAATGTCCGAAAAAGGAAACCAGCAAAAACCGGGCTTAAATGGAATGGTGTGTAGTGAATGAATGAATCGATGAATGAAAATTATGCTGGAGCCATGGGTTGTGCACGCACAAATCGAAAATGGATAATGATGCGTTTGTGTATTGGGAGCGCTTTTATTAGACAAACAAACGCCCGAATCGCCAGGACGCCTGGGGATCCCCGAATTTTCCAAGGGGAAATGGAGCACTCACACTCTCGAACTTGCTCTTTTTCAAGTTGAGCTGAAGTTTTCCCGTCTCAGCACAAAAGGAAAACTCTCCAAGGGGTTTTCCTTGACGAGATTCAATTGCAAAAGGAGACCAGCTCCTTTAAACTGTCAGTTTTTGGCCGGTCTTTGTGCAGTTAGTTGATGCTTTAACAGCTTTCGCACCCCTTTTTCCGACTCCATTTTCACCATCATCAGCGCCATCATCATCCTCAGAATACAGACTAAAAAACTAGACCCCCATTTTAAATGGAAATTTACGTGTGAAATGCATAAACAGAAACTATTTTAATAGCAAGTTTGCAATAAAAAGTATACAAAAAAAAAGCAACACCGCCTTGTTTAATGAATATTCAAAATTAAAGTTATTGCACAAATTTAAATCAATGCAGGATTTAAAAAAATAAAAAATGGTCACTAATTTAAAAAATATATATATGAATATAAGCAAATAGTTTCTGATATTACGAAATGTATATGTAACGTAATAAAAACATCAAGTTACTAAATTGCAAGTAGCAGGCGTATGAACATAATAATATACTGCACATTTAATTTCCGTGTAGTCCTCTTTTGTTCGCAAGTTTACACGCAGCTGTCAAATCACAATACTTGCTAAGAATTTCCATTAACTCATTTTCCTCTCTCATTTTCCCAGCATGCGTGTGTGTGTGTGTGTGTGTGTGTGTGTGTGTGTGCCTGTATTGATTGTGTTAAGTGTTCGGTGCACTTGAGGCAATGGGTGGTTTAAGGGTTTTCCCACTGGAGCTTCGGCTTGTGGCCATTGCTCGAAACTTTCGCCATTGTTATAACAAAATAATGGCCCTCATACACTCACTTACTCACTTACTCACCCACACAGCCGCACTCCTGCCAGGACACTCGCACACATACATAAACAGTTTAAAAAGCCTCAAACTTGCTTGCACTTGTCGCTTAATTCAATATGCACAAGTCCTCTTCACACTCTTTATTTTCCATCTTCTTTTTCCTTTTCTTTTTCTTTTCCTTGGCCTTTTGTTTCTTTTTTATGGCACTTTCTTCTATTTCTCGCCTGTCTTGTCCAACATTCATTCTGAATTTGCGGATGCACTAAAAGATTGAATTTCCTTGGACTAACATTATTATTATTATTCAAAAAGAACTCTCTTTCAGAAAAGGACTGCAAGAAAAACTACTTAGTAATTGTATTAGTTTACTAAAGAGTTTTTATTTAAAATTATCATTGCAATCAACCACTTGAAATTTAAAATAATTGCAACAACCGAAAATACATTTTTATAAATATTTCTAGCTTTTTATAATCCAAGCAATCTGTATCAAGAAACCACTTGAAAATAGTATTTGTTTTATGAACAGCTTTTACTTAGAAGTATTATTTCAATAAGCCTCTCAAAACTTTTAATGAATTGTTTCACTATTTCTTTAAGTGTTCTTTGGTTTCTTCTTGTCGGTGAAAACTGATAGTGCGTCTGGGCATCTTTGACTTGGTCAACAGCAGTGAAAAGGGGCGTAGTTCGAGTGGCGTACTCACCTACACACATTGACTCGTGATTGTGGATCGTTTATTCAATTACCTCGGACTCTCTGGCTTGGACACTGAAAAGAAAGGAAGAACACGAAAATGTGATGCGTTAACATACGCTTGGCAAACTTTCCGCCCATTTCCTGTCAATAAGGACCTATCGAAGGTGACTCATTTTCAATGGGTGCCCAACTTTAAGTTTCTGATTCCATATTTCTACAAACAGATTTTTGGGGTCAATCGCGGGAATTTAATAGCCCACAGGGGAGAAGATATTTAATGGGTAATAGTTTAATTTCCATCTTATTGAAATTGTTACGTGCTGTGCAAGTTGTAATTAATATATCGCTAGCCTTCTTGACTCACTACAACATAATCAGGATGCACTTCATTTGCTTAATTATTTGCCTAACATTTATACAGTGGACAAAATAATAAACCAAACCAAATTTCCAAGGGGTATCCTTTCAAAGTTTGTAGATTAAGTCTCTAGTAATCTGAATATAATGCGTATTTCCCATATTAAAATACATTTTTTAAATTACTGGCACCCACACCTTTTGTCTTGCAAAATCTTAGCTCTTGTCTTAAAACTCTATACATAATTTTCTTTATAATATCCAACAACAAAAAAGGTGTTTGCAAAATTTAAATAAAATTTTTGTACATTTTTTTGATGTTTCAATTAGCCTGAGGATAAGCTCGCCTTAAAGTTGAATTTGATTGTACTTGAAAAAAAAGTTTCTGAAATATTTATAACGTTCCCGTTTTCTTGGTTTATTTTTTTGTTTTTTGTAGCAGTTTTCGGTTCCGTGCACTCGCTCCTGCAGTTTGACTAACAAAATTTTGGACTGCGGCGAAATGCTTAAAAATTCGGAATTCAATCAATCCCAACGCTTTGTGTTATTTTCCTCCTTTTTGTTCTACTCTCTGTGTGCTCTGTTTTATTATTTTGTTGTTACCTCCGCAATTGTATCAGGAGCGGCGTTCTTTGTCAAGAAAAAATTCGCAAAAACAAAACAAGAAGAGCGCAGAGTTCAAGTCAAACAAAGCCGGTGTATGAGAGATGGCGGGTATCGGATGGCAAAGGTAAACACGTTAAGCCAAAAGCCAAGGGCCGCTTAGCTCGTAGAAAAAAGAATTAAAACCGTCTGAAAAAGGTGCGTCGCGTTGTTCGACAAATGTATACGCTCTCATTGTATTTCTAAAGAGGTCTTTAAAGACCGGAAAATACAATACAGGATTTTTAGTTAATTGTTTAAATTAAGTATGCTCATTTTTGATAATTTTAAAGTATACAAATTCAAGCTTAATTGCTTTCATACAACACATGCACAATAAACATAAATGTTTAAGTTTAATGTTTAACGTTTCGAATTGATAAAAGTTTTTAAGGCTTGGGTTTTTTAGATAGAAGCTTTAAAAATATATTACAGATGGAATCATTAATTTCTTACTCTCATATATGAATTATTCATCATATTAGTTATTAGAATCTTTAGCTTAAGATGGTAACTTTGAAATAGCTTTCTCCTGAGTTACTCAATATGATTAAAAGGCCTTCATACGGTAACCATTTTCGGAATGTAGTGGCAGAAGCGAAAATGAATGTTATTATCATGCCAACCAGATGTTGGTGTGCCTGCTAAAACAGAGCAGAAGGAAGCATATCCTCGAGGGCCACGTGCAACACGGCGTATGAGCGACATCAAAGGCAGAAATTGCATCAGAAAATATTGCCGCTGGCGAGGCGACGCACAATTTGTAAGCAATACGCCAGCCGGAGGACCACGACAATCCCGGTATCAAACTCCAGATCCCGTGGCATCCACGGACCACGACGGGAGAAGGTGCGCGACATAACCGGATGGTTAAGCAAGCCAAAGGCAACGTGCAAATCCGTCGGAGCGCAAGGCGAAAAAGGGAAAATGCGGTAATAATTCTTCTTACGCATTTGATGCTCGCAAGGTGCCCAAAAGCTGCCAGAAGAGGCTTCTACTTAGCGCACAGAGAGAGAAGGAAAAAAAAAAGAATTTGCGAAAAACCTAAAAAAAACTCAGGGAAAACAGGAATAACCAGGAAAAGTCCAGGGAAAACCCGGCAAAAAAACCAAAGCCAGCGACATGCAAAAATCAACAGGAACAACGCTGCAGAAACAATGCAAGCCGAAAGACAGCACAAAAAAGTGCTGAGAAAGTGGGGGGAAAATCCAGTGAAGGCGGCGGTGCGGGGGGGTACTGAAAAACTAGGGAGGAAGCGGGAAAATAGGACGAAAAGCGAAAAGAGCAAGTGGAGATGCAAGGACCAAGCGTAATGGGAAGCGGCCGCGCGTGCTAAGGATAACATGTTAATCCTTGTGAAGATAATGAGCAACAATATGCTTTGCATAAGCACCGTCCGAACGGACCGGAAAAGGGGGCGTGGTCAGAGGGGGCGAAGGCGGTGTGGAAAACTCCCGTGGGAATGTGGCAAATTGCAGATAAGTTCGTTGCAGCAGCCTGCGGCAGCATTGTAGTATAGTAGTATAGTTCGCCGGTACTAGCGAATGTGAAAACCAATATCTGGACAATGAGTTGGCGCAGCAATTAGGATGCGAGCAAAGGAGCAGAGTATCAACTGGATGTTATCACACTTTGTCGGTCGATTTCATGAAGCCACATGAAAGAATAAGGCCACCAGCATCTACTTTTTCAAGCAATCAAATTGATGACCTACCCCTATTAAAAAGGGAGTATAGTCAAAGCTATAAAAAAGTATTCAAATTTAATACTTTAAAAAAATGTTACTAAGATTTATTGGAATTAAAAATAGAATGAATAAGATTTTGCTAATAGGAATATGTAAGTCAAAATATGAAACTATCAACCAAACTAGCTTAACTTTATGTTTGATAAAAGTTTCAATATTTAAAACAACAACATATAGAGCACAGCTTAGTAGAATAAATAATGGTACAAGTTGTGATACCTTGGATTAATAAATTCCAGCTGTGAAAGTAGCTCCACTTTTCAAGCAATCAAATTGATGACCTACCCCTATTAAAAAGGGAGTATAGTAAAAGCTATAAACAAGTATTCAAATTTAATACTTAAAAAAAATGTTACTAAGATTTATTGGAATTAAAAATAGAATGATTAAGATTTTGCTAATAATAATAAGTTAGTCAAAATATGAAACTATCAACCAAACTAGCTTAACTTTAAGTTTAATTAAAGTTTCAATATTTAAAACAACAACATATAGAGCCGAGCTTAGTAGAATAAATAATGGTACAAGTTGTGATACCTTGGATTAATAAATTCCAGCTGTGAAAGTAACTCCACTTCACCGACATGGCTAAACTTAACCCCAATGCATATTCAAAGTCAGGTCGAGTTCCCGGACCCCTGGCTCATCGGTTCCGTAATGAACGACCTTCGACTGGTGTGCAAATGGTGGCATTGAAGCATTCAGGCAGCAGCCACAGAAGCAGCAGCTTTGATGCGTTTCTAATCAAATTCAATAAAATTGCATTGCACTTGCGCATAAATTTTGTGCAAAAATGGAAATCGAATTGGTTGTCGCACACTCACACACACGCACACACACACACACACACACCGAATGGAATGCATATTTATACACCTTTGCATATATGGAAAAATCTGCATGTTCATGAAGGTCTTCTGCTGTGGGAAAATGCATGCCCAAAAATAAATTTATATAAAACACAAGAGGTCTTAATTCATAACCTGCGGAACCTTGGTTTTGCCACTAAATAATGGATCACATTTTTGGACGGCAAGACTTTGCTCAAAAATCTCAGTTATGGGGTTTCATATTTAAAAAAAAAAACCATAAGCATATTAGAGTATAAAGGAAATTGGACAAGCAAACTTTAAAGCCGTTTGAAAACACCCTGTTCAGAAAATATGTATTCATATATACTGGGTATCGACAATAGTATTTAACATTTATATTTGTCCCGATATTCCTGGTTCAATCATAATGATCTTAAGAAGTGCTTTTTAATCTTTTTGTTTTAAAGAAATCGCACTTGTTTAAGAATTCGATAAAATCAACAAATATAAAGACGATTGTCTTAAATGTCTTTGCGGTCTTAGTTTGCTAATGAACTTATTTTGAGCTCTGCATAATTAAAGCTAGCCAAACAATTTTTTTGTGCTGAAGAATTCGCGGTTTTATTTCGTTGATGAATTCATGTGTGTCCTTTAAATCGTGCTCCATATTGGTCAAAGTCCATAATGGCATTAATCGACGTGAGAGGCGAAAATCCAATAGATGCTATCGATATTGTGCCAGCTCTGCATAAAAAGTATCGCAGTGGAGTTCCCCATTTTTATTTTGTTGGTTTTTAGTTCGCTCACAGTGCCGTTACACTGGCAGATATGCGGTTAATCCAAGCTGCGGGCGGGTGGTGAAAGTGGGCGGTGAAAGTGGGTGGTGAAAGTGGGTGGCGAGAGTGGGAGTGTAGGCGGGCCACACAACTCATAAATATACAGATGTGTTTGCGCTCGTGTTTGATCAAACAAGATGGCGGGCGCATAAACAAATACGACGAGCACGCATCCATATGCATGAGGGGGCAAGTCAATGTGGTTGTTGTTTCCCAAAGGGGGTGGTGGGGGGGTGGCTCTCCACCGCATGCACTTGCCACTGTTCGCCCGCAAGGCCGCCTTTGATTTGCATAATCTCGGTTTAATGTTTTTCCTTTATTACGAGCATTTCCCCCGGCACAGGACACTCTTTTCGGCGGAGTGAGAGTGAGCGAAAGTGATTCGATTGCATGGGGCGAACAAAAATCAAATGTCGATGCAGTCGACAAGGTGATAGACATTCCCATTTGGTGGGTGAACAGCAGAAAAACAGTCGAGTTGGAGATAAGTAAGTTACAACCGGACTCGGCTTGTGTAAAAAACAATCTTTTAAATCACCTTGGATTTCTCTCGCACCCATCGTACTTTTTTTTTTTTTTTACTTCTATTTAATTTGGATTTATTTAAGAGTTTTATTTTAATAAAGTCAGAAGGATAGTTCCTTGTTATTGTGCACACTGGGTTCGCTGACAAAATGTTGCCTTTCATACCCACCGCTACTTCTTTTTCTTCTTTCTGGTGGCTCTGCGGTTGCAAATGAAAATGAAAATGCGAAATGAAAATGCGAAATACAGAGCACTTAACCAACACACCATCCAACCAACCAACCAACCATCCACCCATCCACCCACCCAACATCCACACACGACAATACAATTGAATTCGGCCTTGTCGAACTGCGATGACGGATCGAAGAATGGAGTGAAATGAAATGGCAATGGAAATGGAATGAAATGGCTTAAGCCGGGGACTTACACAAGCCCCCGGGACATCTTCGCCGTCATCCCGTCACTCTGTCAATCCCCTGCCTCCGCCCGCAAGTGCATTCCATCTGCAGGCCGTGGGTCCCCATCTCGTGGTCCCCATCTCCCGGACTCCATCCCCCGGACTCCATCCCCCGGACTCCATCTCCCGGACTCAAGACTCCGGCTCAAGACTCCGCGTGCAACCGCTGGCGGCGGTCTCCCGGATTAAGCAAATTTCGCTGTAAAACTATGGAAATTTCCGTCAGCCATGCACAGCTTGCCAAAAAACTTTACTCTTGGCAAAGTGGAGCACACATGCGATATACCATATATATATATATATATATATATATATAGAACTGCATATAAGATGCGTATGGCATCTGTGTATACATTCAACTGGCGGAAAGTTGCAGCTCTGGCTAGATCTTTGGCAAATATTAAATTGGAAAACTTTCTACTTACGGTTACCTGTTGCCAAAGTCTTTACTTCTTATCTAACGACACAAACAGAAATCTGCAGAGATTAAAAACCACCGCTTTTGTATGCCTTAAAGTGTGCCAATTATATATTCTAAACAAAAAATAACTTTTTTGTGCATATATTGATAGATCTAATCTGTTAGTTTTTAATCTTTCAAACCTGAGGTTTTCACTTTCACGTGTGCAACAATTATTATATGCCAAGATCAAAAGATAAATTAAGGAAGTGTTTCTTTTAAAAAATATATTTTCATTTGGGCTAATTGGGTTTTTTGGTTTAAGACATAGGCAGATACAACTAGTATTAATATGAAAAAGTAATACGATTTTAATTTAAATTTACATGGGATTACTAAATCAAAAACCTTAAATATTTTTCGAATTTCCAAGAAATCAAAGTCATTCGAGAACCATAATAATGCAAATTGATGCTGGATGTTTGGAAAGCGTCCAGGACTTTCGAAATGACCACCGCAATTAATAAACATTTGTCGTACAATTGGTCAAAATACTAACCAAAAGTTATCCCCCATAAATTTGACTTAAGTACGAACATAAGCCAAACACATTTGCATACAAAGTGGGAAAGCGGGGGAAAGAGGGGAAGATGGGCAGGACGAGGGGAGAGTGTAGAAGGGGGGGAAAACGAGGGAAAATAAGTGTGGGTGAGGAGGGAGGAGGAATATGCCAAAGTCATGTTGCCATAATACGCAGCTGTAAACAGCCTAGACAGCCTGTCTGACTTTGGGGGCCATCAGAGGTGCTGGCTTAGGTGGGTGGCATTTTCCGAGTGGGTGGTGTCAGTGGGATGGGCGGAAAATGCCTGTCAAAATATTACACATTAGCATGCATGAAAAATGAAGAAGAAATGCGCAAGACGCGGCCAAATTAGGTTGTAGCGAGCGAACGAGCGACACTGAGACAGATAAGTATGCAAACAAAGGGAGCCCAGGAGTGTGTTTTCGCACAGATGCGGCCAAGATAATAGCATTTTAAACGCGGATCCTTTAATACGATTACTCTGTAGTTCGCATTTCCAAACAAGTGCTTGAGTAAGACTACCAGCTAATGACACTCAAGGCGAAGTGATTTAAATTGAACCTAATAATTGGCCTAAAAACTGATGACACAAATTATGTTTATTGATATAATTTGAATATATATAGCTTGTGAACATTCTAGGACTTTACTTATTAACCCTTTTAAGTGGCCCTTAAATAAAAAGTCTTTAAGACCTATGATAAATGACCTTTTAAAAATATATTATACAAATTGTATGCTCAATTGAGGTTAACCAAAATATATTTTATATTACGTGTCAACAAGATACATCTTACTTTAAAATGAATTTCGCTTAAAAACACAGGTTTTCTCAAGGCGAAGCATCTCTAAACATACACCGCTGAATTAATTATTGAAACAGAAAATACTATTACTTTGATCACCGCTGTGTGTGTTTGTGCGTGTAAGCTGCTCTTGTGTGGAATAAGTTCTCCGCTGACACACAAACTTATTTATATTTATATGCACATATACGGACGAACACACAAACCCACACAGACATTTGTCAGGGGGTCTTACACATGTTGGTGCCCGTGTCGAAGGAAATACGCGAAGTTCATATTATAAAGCATATAGGGCACATAATGGGGCGTGTGCCACAGACACGCAAACACACTTCACCATCCCAAACACTCAGCATCACTTGCAACTACTTGTGTGTCTGTGCTGTGAGTTAACTTGGCGCGCTAAAAATGAACTTGCCAAACACGTAACGAAGGTCACACAACAGCAGCAAACACTCTGTTGGAACAGAAAAAAGTGGGGAGAAACAAAGGCAACTGCCAGATTCCCCAGCATCAGAAAAACAACGAAATTGAGAAACTGAGAAACTGAGAAACAGCCAAACAACAAGCACAACACGCTGAATTTGGGCCAAGCCTTGGGGATCGAAGTTTCGAGTGCCCCTATTTACACGATGTGTGAACTATGAACTAACTACAACACAATGTCAAAGGAAAGTATGCGAAAATTCACATAGGCAAATGTGCTAAAATCAGGCAGCGAAAGCAATTTTATCTCAGATTTTCTCGATGAAAAAATCACTCACTTAAAATAATTGCACAAAAAAAACAAGAAAATTGTAATCCACCTATACAAATCCACCATGATTTTTATATATTTTATATAATCTGTTAGTTTCGCCTAAAAGTATCAAAACGTTTGATGACAATTTTAAAATTAGCTTAAGGTTAAATAAACATTTATAAATAGCCTTTTACACCCAGCCTTTATTTCTTAAAAGGAAAATTAGCTTTTCGCTATTATGCCTTAACTGATGGTTAGTTGTTTCGCAATAATTACTCTTTGCATAAAGAAACTATTGTTCCAAAAATCGAGCCAATTTTTTCCACCACTATTCCCAGGTTTTCTTTACTATATTCTAAGGATACAACTTGATTGGAAATTTTCTAACGAATTTGTCTAAAAAAAACCGCTTAAAGGCTAAAAATATTTAAAAATAGTTTTTTAATTTTAATTTGTTAGTTTTTTAAACAAAATGAAGAAAATGTATGTAATGGACAAACATGTAATAGAAACATCTGATAACGCATTGAATTCCCCTCCGCGAAAGTATCAAAATTTAACGCATCGCATTTCGCAGCTCTTAAAGTTGGCCAACAAACACACAGTCTTACGCACACACCCAAACACACCATGTCTTTGTGTTTGCACATTGACTGACAGCTCTTTGGCCGGTCTTGCCTTGGTATTAGTGTCATTTGCCATTTGCTTTTCCAACATTCTGACATTCTTATGAACTTTCGGCGAACGGCATGCAAAGTCAAAGCAAACCAGCAAGCAACTAGAACACTGGCAAGCTGGCAAACTGGCAAACTAGCAAACTAGCAAACTAGCAAACTAGCAGGCTAGCACACAACACACTACACACTACATACTACACACAACGCACAAGAAACAAAGAACTACAAAGCAGGGCAGAGCCAAAAAAATACCATAAAACTGAAAACTGAACTTAAAAAGAGAACAGAGCGAAGAACAAAATAGAACTATAAAGTCAAAGCAAATAGTCCTTACAAATAGTCGACAAGCGGGACATGAAAAAATATTGAGAGCTGCCGACCCTCTTATTTCTCTGTTCAAGCCAACTGCCGACCGGATGACTGACGTCTGCAGTGAGTGCGAATAGTTAATGCCCAGATGGTTTATAGTTTATGGCTTATGCCGAGCGGTGGGTATAAACAAACTCGAACAGATGGATTTCTAACAAGAGTTTTGGAAAAGGGGTATGATCACTGCTCATGATCCAACAATTATTTTATCCTGATAAAAAAACTATATCATATAAAGGCACTTTCCTCAAAATTGGGGGGTGAATAAAAAGCGTTTACCAAAACAATTTGATTAGTTAACTCAAAGTATAAGAATTTTATAAATAACCAACTGCTGATGGATATTTTAAGTATTTTAACGAGAAAACAACGAATCAAGCTTATATTAGCAATATTCATGGCAAATCTGCAGTAAGTATTAAAAACTTACTATTTGTCAGTGATTTCCAAACCCTACTGATTTTTGGGCCACTTATGAATACCTAAATTATTATCTATCCTCACTCTCCATCCTAACAATATAATTGTTTACGGTATGGACTTTATTCATATGTATTTTGATCAGATGTCTATTTAGCTTTTATTGACTCCTCGCCCAATAAATCAAGCCAGAGGGGACCATTAACTTGTGGCACAGACTGTGCCAATGGCGCCTCTGTTCACACTCTCATGTTCGCATACAAATCGAAGTGTTTATGTGATTTCGGATGCTGTTTTCAGTTTTTATTTTATGTTGTTATAATATGCGAGTCCTTTGGGGCTTTGCCTGTCTGTGTGTCTGCCCGAGTGTCTGAATTTTAAGTCAGCATTCGGAATTTGAGTCTGTCTTGTCGGGATCGATTGTGTTTACCAAACGACTATGCTCATATTGCTGCGAATAAACTTAAAGATTCAACATTTTTCTTCCTGGGTTTATTCACATTTTCACCCATGAAAGTTGGTGTGAAAAAATATATAAGACAATTATAACCTTAAATAAACAACAAGTCTTGGAGCAACCAAATGCAGTCAGTGTTTTTTCTCAGATTTTTGATCAGTGAAGTTTTAGTTGGAAACAAGCGATAAGATACAGAGTATCTTTTAGTCGAATCCTTTTCTACATACTTTGTTTTGTTATTGCTATGATGTTTAGGGATTTGCAGCACGTCCTGGACGCTCGAATATCAAAGGATTCGCGTTTAAGGGAACCCTTGTGTTGCGCGAAGTTTAATGAAACCCCATTAGGGCCACAGCTGCCGGGGAATCAATACAAAATGCCCAGGCGGCCGAACACCAGACTAAATGTAAATATTCACTAAGAAAAACCAAGCCAAACAAAAGCTAACTTAAAGAAAAACGAGGACGGAAGCTAACTTCGGCAAGCCGAAGTTTTAATACCCTTGCAGACTTTGCCGAAGTTGCTAAAACTGAAAAAGTAGCGAAAGGAATAAGATATACATAAATAAACTAGATTTGCGTCGTTTGATGTCAATTGCTTTTATACTGCAAAAATGTCATATAAAAATGGAAAAAAGGGATACTTTCGCAGCCTTTAACTATTTTTCCTACGGAAGCTATAAGAAATAGACGTCCGATCGGCAAGCGCTTTTACCCTAATCAAGATATGCGTAAATAAATAAGACTTGGAAAAATGTATGTCAGTAGCTTACACACTACGCGAACAATTCAGAAAACCAACAAATTTGGACCGATTTCACCCTGTTGTTCCTATGGGAGCTGTAGGATATAGACGTCCGATCGTCACGTGCTTTTACACTAATCAAGGTATGCATAAAAAAATACGATTTGGAAAGATTCATGTCAATTGCTTATATACTGTGCGAAATATCCTAAAAATCATTAAATTTTAACCGATTTCACCGTATTGTTCCTATGGGAGCTATAGGATATAGACGTCCGATCGCCAAGCGCTTTTACCCTGATCAAGGTATGCATAAAAAAATAAGATTTGGAAAGATTTATGTTAATAGCTTTTACACTGCGCGAAATATCTTCCATTCTTGAAAGTTATATCCGATTGTTCCTATGGGAGCTATAGGATATAGACGTCCGATCGCCACGCGCTTTTACCCTGATCAAGGTATGCATAAAAAAATACGATTTGGAAAGATTCATGTCAATAGCTTTTACACTGCGCGAAATATCATCAATTCTTGAAAGATATATCCGATTGTTCCTATGGGAGCCATAGGATATAGACGTCCGATCGGGGCGATTTTCAAACTTGATCTGCGTACACATGTTTTAGGACGAGTGTGAAAGTTTCAGATCGCTAGCTTTTAAACTGAGCTCGCAAACGGTATTGAAACAGACGGACAGACGGACAGACGGACAGACGGACAGACGGACATGGCTATATCAACTCAGGAGGTGATCCTGATCAAGAATATATATACTTTATAGGGTCGGAAACGTCTCCTTCACTGCGTTACAAACTTCTGACCAAAATTATAATACCCTCTGCAAGGGTATAAACAGCTATTTTAGCATTTGTTAGTAAAGACATTAGTAAATAAACGGCATTACTGATGTTTATAAGAGACTTTTATAATATAAATAAGTCGTTTTCTTTTATTTTGTTCTTTGGATTGAGTTGTGCTGACATGATAAGAAAAATTCTCTGTTTCTTAAAACTCATGGAAAATCAAATTAAGAAGATTTTGTACCGCATATTACTCTTTTCCCTTTTTTTCCTGTTAATAATACAACACGATTAAGTGCATAAAAGTTTAATTTTGATTTAGTTTTTAAGTAGCAGTTGCATTTGATTTTAAAATATAAATTTATAAAAAATTTATTAAAAAAGTGGTAGCTGTTGGTATCTTTGGTTTCAGGCCTACATAACGAGCTAACGAACTACATTGAACGGTTAGAAATTCTTTCTGTGGAGTGGAGTGGACGAAGAGGCACTGGAATCACGAGCATTGCGGCACGTCCTTGGTCCTTCGTCCTTCGTCCTTGGTCCTTGGCGGCCCTTCTTTTACCGGTTACTTCGATTGTCACCTGTGCGTAGCGGCACGCACCATCACCTCCAATCCGCCGTCTCAGCCGGAAGCTGGGAAATGCTGTTGCTCCTGCGGGCCGCGGAAATAGTTTGCATAGCGACGCGTCCTCGAAAGCCAGGAGCAGGTGCAAATGAATGCCTAGATTTATGCGTAATAAATTTCAATCTGTTGCCAACAAGGCGCAGATTAGAAGCCAGATCCCTTGGCGAACCCCTCGAACCCGACTTGCGGTTCATTTTGGGGTCGGTCTCTTTTGGGTCTCGTGATAAATGGCCGGGTAACTTTGAGCGGCGACTGACCAACACGATGAACTGGCTAAAAAGATACTCCACAGAAAAAAAAAGAAAACAAAAGGGAGGAAATAGAATGGGAAAAGAGAAGCAGCTTAATGAAGTCCAATATGCAAATTGTGAGCGACAAGATGACTTTATCCGAGGGGAGAAAAGGATCCGTGCACTTGATACCCAAGGGTGGAATTTTAATTCGGTTTAAGCTGAAGGACTCCTCAGGTAAACACTGACTCCCAAAAGGGATGGCGATTATTTCCCCACTCAAAATAAAGTTATAAGTCCCTCTGAAGTTGCTACAACAAAATGTGAAACGATGCGGTGCAGGATAACGATTATCTTTTGACTCTTGTCAAAATAATTTGCATGTGCATATGTTTGTTGAAGGAATAACAAGGTAAACCTTTGTCAATATATGTACTTGAAAACCATTTTCTGGACACCGAAAAGGCGTGCAGCCTATACATTGATTTCTTTAACGAGATACTGCAGCAAATGCCTGAGTTTCTTGTGCAAGAACAGTTTTAACTTGGCTACGTTTTGTTTGGAGAAACCCCCAATTAACTTGTTTTTCACCAGAGAAACACAATCGTTGGGTCGAATTTTGCAGGGTAGGAAAATGCCTCATTGTCGTCATCATCGTCGTCCTTGTGGTTAATGTTTTTTTGAGGGCGGAAGAGTGGCCAACGCCTTGTTAAATGAGTTGTAAAAATGCCTTATGGCCACAGGCTGTTGTTTCTGTTTCGGTATGAGTCGCAATAATGCACAGAAAAAAAATTAAGGGTACAAATGTAATTATTAAATACATTTTACTTAGAGCCAATTTCTCAATGTTTTGAGATTGCTGTTTGGTGTTTTACATTTACTCACTACTAAGTGCAACGTTCTAGTTAATATTTTTTTTGGCAAAACGTAAAAATAGAGAAAGGCTTGCTTACTTTTATTTTTCAGCTTGGGCTGTCCTACTTTTTTTTACCGATTACAACAGACCCTATAAAGATTGTGTGTCCGAACATATTGTTTTAATATGCGACTTTCTCCCACAGATTACAAACTAGAACCCAAATATGACAATGAGAAATTGGCCTTAGTAAGTTTGTGAAATAAGTGTGGGGATATCAAAATATTACGAAAAATTATAAGATTTTTTAAAGAGTAAATTTATAACACGTTTTAAGTCTTAAAAATTTTCGTCACTTAAAAAAAGTGCTTCATCATGTTCGTGGGAAAAGTTAACCTTTGTTTTTTCTGTGTTCCAGTTACTTACTGTCTTGGGCTTTATTTTCGCTATTTTGGTGTTTATTGAGTGCTCGCCCGGAATGTCATTATCCGTTGGTGTATTTTTCTTAGGTGCTTCTGCGAAATATATATAACGAGCATGGGACCACGCCCAGGTGGCTAACCCAGATTGCCGCACTTCAGCCCCCCCTCCCCTCAGCCACCCAGGAAAAACCCAAGCCCAAGCCGAAGCCCAAAAAGCCACCCCCTCGGGGAAAACCCGCCCGTTCCAAGTTTTGGCCTGTCAACAAGTCGCAATTTCAGTTGCATTTGTCGTCTCAGCCGACGTCGTCGTTTGCCATTTCACTTTGAAAATTGCCATTTCCGTTCAATTTCGCTTGCAAATTAGAATTCCAGTGATACGCTCTGTGCGCCTCCATGCATATAGAATGAATACATTCATATTCACATTCACATTCACATTCGCATTCGCATTCGCTTGCATGTGGGTGTTTTTTGGCATGTGTGCGCATTTGTTTTTGCCTGTTTAAACTGTTGCATTTTCGCCCCCTGGATATATTCTATATATATACATATATATCTATAGGTACGGACTGGCGAATATATGTATTTATACCTAAAAAAGAAACGTCTGCCATAAGAGACTTTTTTTCTGCTTTCCAACACATTTTCAACTTTGATTCACTGGCAAAGGGTATACGTACTTTCAATTACCAACCAATTTAATTTAAGAATAATGATAAGTATAAAGACTATTTCAGATGAAGAGCTTTAATCCGAAATGGTTATGGAATATTTAAAATGTATGCCTTGTTTTGAGTGCTTAAGCAAAATCATTTTTAATTGATGAACATTCTTAAAAGATGGTTTTAAAACGATGGATATTGTAGCTCTTTATTACAATGGAAATATGATTTGTATTACGGAATTATATTAAAGAATTCGATATTGTAGCTTATTGCTAAGTATCTTAAAGAACAATGTTATGTACTTCAAAAAATGTTGTAGAACATCCCAAAGATTTAAGGGTATTTTAAACTTCGTTTTTCGCGGAAAGCCTTTTTTTTCGCTCCTTTTTCTATTTTTGCACTTGTCGTATATGAAAGTTTCGCAGTTTATTCCCCAGGCTAAAATTACATTCCAGAATGTCGACGACGGCGTCTGTCTGAGTTTTCTGGTTATGCGTTTTTCCGCCGCCTCAGCCGGCGAAATGCAACTGCATCTGGTTCTCATTCGGTGTGTCGACTGGCTCCCCCAAACCCCCCCCTTGCATATATATTCCTACATATTTGTGGCAAATAAATACACATGTAATTTCAAGATTTGCATTTAATGGCAAAGCGTGGCAAAGTAGCAAAGAGTACGAAATGGAGCGGCTCAGAGGTGAGCCGGGTGACTGGCATCCCTGGGGTTAGATGACTCGGAATGTGAGGAGCATGGGGTATTAGGTATGAAATATGGCGTCAAGTCAACAATCAGCAATGAAATGCTAATGAACACATTCATAACTGCATGATGGGCGACTTACGACGCCCAAAAATGCAGTCGGGATAATAAACTTTTCATTCTAATTGCCCTTTAATTAACAAACTTAAGGTGTTTAAGCAAAAAAAAATCAACTAATAGTTACTAAGAGATTCGTTAATCTACTTATGAATTGCGATTCGTTTTATATATTTTACTTATTAATATTCTATTCCTCTTTTATTTCCATCCCATTCCACTTTATTGAAATGGAGGGATGGTAAACATTTATATTTCTATGTTTTTTTTAGATTATTATCCATAATTTGATGGCAAAGCAGCCAATGAAACTGTTTTCCATTCGCATTAGAGTGACGGTTTATCCCCCGCATTTCCACTCCCAGTTTTCCCCGTTTTCCCCCCTTTCCGCAGTTTATCCCTTTTGGCCCGGAACGAGTTCATTATTTTATAAAGTTTGGCATAGAAACGTTCCGACGGAGACAACTGTAAACAACATCGGGGCATTGGCATCGTACACAGATTGCCACCATTCGATTATCTCAGATGAATGAATTGTCTTATTCGATTCGATGAGCGACTGACTGACTGACTGAATGACTGACTGAATGAATGACAGACTGACTGACGGACTGACGGAATGACGGACTGAATGGGTGAATGGGTGAAGGGATGCTGACTGGGGTCGGGACTGAAAAATAGCAGCTCCGGATGGGATGGATAGATAGTTATTTGCATGAACTGATTGCGAAAACCTTGAGACATGCCAAGACATATGGCCGGAGTTAACGACATTATGCAAATTGGATTTAAACATTTACACTGCGCATCGCTGGAGAAATCTAAATTGAACCGGATGAAAAAGGGGGAAAACAATAATATCGAATATGGCAAATAAATACCAAAGCACTTGGGGGTTTTCAACATAATTTTTTGGTACTTTCAATTAACATTTATTTGTCTATATAATAAGATTGTGAAATTTGTATTTAAATTTGTTTTTAATTACTTATTAATGTCGTTTTTTTTTTGCTGATACTCGTCAGTATTTTCAGCTGTCTTCATATTTTAAAGAAGTCCCAAAGCAGCCACAAGGAAATGATTAAATTCTCTAGCTGAAATTCTATTTATATGCAGGAGTTTGGATTGTGAAAATCGTGTGGTAGGGGTAAAATGAAATTAGTTCGAGGAGGAGAATCAGGGGGAAAACGGGGGCATGCACCGGTTGCATGAACCTTTATTTGGATTTTATTATTTCATTGATTCGAGCCATTAAATTGATAGCAGATCATAAACATTGCCCGGCCACGTGACCTGGAGGCCAATCATTGAAAATTTGATTTTTCCTCACGGAAAAGTGCGACGGAGGCGGCAAAAGGGAAGAATGAGCCATGGCAAATGGCAAATGGCAACTTGGCCATAAATCAAAATATTGTTTGACATAATGTCGATTTTTCGGGGGCACAGCTGGCGACGCGGGCAGCAGTCGAAAAGTGAATGTAAAATGAGTTTTGGATTGTCGAGCATTTGCCATTTCTATTCCAAATGTATTTAAAACGGTGGCAGTGTGGGTTAATTGTGAGTCTAACTGAAGGAAATGGCACTCATTTATCAATTGGCTAAATTAATGTCTGCTCCTGGCCAAATTTTAAATTCGAGTTTTCGTCTGGGTCAGTTTTAAATCATTTTTTAATGCTCCTTGCATTTCATAAAATAAAAAAGTAAGAATAATCTATACATATTTGTATAAGTAAGATATTTATTTCTTAAAACTAACGCTTGTCAAAAACTCATTACCTAATTTAATTTCTAAGTATTTTTAATAAAAGTCTTATAACAAATATGAAAAAGAATCAAAAAATTAATTAACGTTTACTGACTTACTGTCTTAATACTTCATCATTTTCCAACTGACAAAAGTGCGCATTCAAGCCCAGTGCAAGAGCTCCAATCATTTCTTAATTTTCTCGGAAGCGCAGCTGTAACTTGCTCAAAAAATCTCTAAAAACCCCCTGAAACGCCCAAAAACATGACCAAGCAATTCATCTTAGTCGCCACCCATCAATTGACAGATTCGCGCATTGCGCTGAATTGTTTTTTCTACTTTCTTCGGCTTTTCGCTGGTCTTTTCCTTGGCTGCGCTGTGTTTGTGTTGCCTTTTATCGGGATATTTTTATCATAATTTGCTTCCTTGAAAGGCGAAACAGGACTAAAAAAAATATACTTCATGCTTTTCACATAATTTCAATGTCAAATTAGTTTGCCAAAAAAATTGCAACGCCATCGAAGGAAAAGACGTGGAAAGTGCTTGGGCAAATATTTTTTTTAGCACATCGCCGCTCGGCCGTCAGCTGGAAAAGTCCGGGGAAATGGGCAGGGGAAACGTCAATTTGCATAATAAATGAAAATGCATTGAAAAGTGGCAGAGACAGCTGCAAAGGAGGCGCCGGCAACGTCATTAAATGCAAAAGGAGCATGGTGGGCAAATAAAACAATCGACGAGGAGCAATTTGAAGGGGGATGGGCGGAAAGTGGATAGTGGAAAGTGGAAAGCGGAATGGAAAGCCAGGCAATCTAAGCAAAATCCCGACGAAACGTGCAGGGCCTGAAAAATCACTTCCGCATTTCCTTTGGCTTTCGGATAATAGTTTTCTTGTTAGCATTTTTGGGCCAACAACACACATTTGAACCACTTACTGTCATTTGCCAAGGCGCCGACCAGGCGCATTTTATGTAAAAAGCTAAAAAATATAATAATAAAACATGAAGTGGAGACTGGTCTGCCATCACCAATATGTAAATACTCTAATTTGAGATTCCCAAAGCAACTGTGCTATTTCGAATCTATGCACTGAACTATTTACTAAATTGTTTTTAAGCTAAATATTATAAAAACGGTGTGCAGTACGTTTTAAGTATGGTCTTTCACTTGAAAAATAAATAAAGGTATGAATGTATTTTCACTTATTTGAGCTACCTAAAAATCTCAGGTTTCCTATTTATTTTATAATTCAAAATATTCTCTTTTATGGACCGCACAAATTGAAATGCCTGAAGTAAGGGCATAAAAAGTGAGCATACTTATGGGGGCACATGTGTATGGCACACACTTATTGGCGAAAATTGTTGTGGAAAAGCTAGAAAAGTACTCGAACTGGCTAAAAGTGGCCAGAGCAACTGAAGACGCTTCCTGGCCTGCAGAGTGGCCCTCATCGAAGTTGCCCTTAAATTGCTAGCATTTTGCTGCCGAACAAGCTGCACACTTTGCCGCCCATTTAGCTTCGATGGCGAATGGCGAATGGCAAACGGCGATACTTTGGCGAAATTATGCAAGGAATTTCGCACAGACACTCAGACAGAGCTGCTGGGAAAAACAAATGTGAACGCAGGCAGGCACACAGCCACAAATACAGGGACACAAAAGGAAAGGGGAAACGGGGGACGGGGGACGGGAAAAGGGAAAATGCATTTGTGGCATCGACTGCCAGTTGACACACATATTTGCCATGCCAGCGACTTGGGGACATCGCCATACGAGTCAATGACACGGCAACCACTCTCCCTCGCAATCACCTATCAACGCCCAAACACCCACCAGCTACACTGAGCGAAATAGATGGCCAGTCCGAAAAAGTTGTCTTTGCTCCACACACATTTATCATACGAATCTAAAAGAATAACAGCTTATATACAAATTTGTTATTGTCTTTGCAAACATTTTAAGTTTTCTTATGAATAATATAATGATAATAATAACCCTCAAAAATATACAGTAGAATACGGTTATAACGACTCCGCTTATAATTTTCTTTTACTTTTGTTCAGCAATACATTTATAACCTATAAATCATAAATACAAATTTTATTTGTATCCAGACATATAGTCAATGAATTATTAAAGAAAAACAAGGGCTCCACTTGGACCCACTTTCTCCTATATTAAATATGAGTGCGATTTTTTCTCTGTGCATCAGACATTCCACCTCCGTAAAGCCCTGAAAACTGTCTGGGGAAATGACAGGCATCAGGAGTCAGCATCAATTTAAGCATCATTTTAACGTGTCATTTCAGCGTTTTGTGACGGAAATGTTTTGCATCATCGATACACCCACCCGCCTCGCATATAAATGCAACCGGAGTGAATGTGCCGACTGCATTCAATAATTTAATCTCTTAGCTCGCTCGGCAAGCTCTTTGTTAATTTTCCCAAAACAAATTTAGCCATAGCAAAAGCGGAATGGAAAAAATAATCTAAGAAAGTGCAAGGAATTTCAGCTTTTAGCCAAAGTATACGTGAGCCGATTCACTGAAGAAAAATGTATGAATTTTATCTTACTTGGGGGGATAATGAAATTAAATTCTGATCACTACAATGTTACCAGCATTTAAAAACAAATTACTAACTTTACCGTTTGTTTATTAATAGGAAATATTGTAGTTTCAAATAAGTATCAACGCTATTATATAAGTTCACTTTTTTCTGTGTATATATTAATGAGATTTGAGTTTGACTTTTGCTGCATTTTAGTGATTAAATTTGATGTTGATGAATTTGGGTTATTGGATCTGAAACTATTTTTTCTACAATGACGAAGAAATGTTCATTAAATAATCAGTTTTTGTTAATCTTTATTCAATACTCTTAAATTTAAAGCAAAATTTGTTTTGCATTTAAGTGATTCAATTTTCAGTTTACGAAATTTGATTATTAAATGTAGAATTTTTGTATGATCTTTGATCAACTATTATTTGAATTTTCATAACCTGTAGAAAAAATCCCTTTAACTTCTCCTAATTTTCCTAATCACTTAATTTCGGTATGACAAAAAAAAAAGGACAATCACAGCAAGATACCATTTACAGATTTTACTGAAACCCATAAATTAATAATTGAAACGATTCTGAATCAACAATAACGAATGTGTCGGGAAAATAAACAGAAATGGTGTTGTTTTTCCATTTACAAATGTCGCATGAATCGGCTGTCAATTATATAGCATTATCGTTCGCTTCTCGGGGTTTTGTGACCAATAAATATTTGATAATTTTCAGCGATTTTGCAGTCATTTTTCGTTGGCTAAAGGCGAGCGTTGAACGATGTTTGCACTTATCTATTTAAATTTGATTTTCCATTATAGCCATTCCTAATAGTGAAACGTGGCCAATAATTGTGAAATAATGGAAGAGCATATTGCATGTTTTCGGGAGCATTAAAGCCGCTTTGTCAGTTTATGATGGGCGCCCAATAACCTATTATGGCCCCAAAGGCAGTTGCCGCATTTCGATAACATATAATGAACATGTTTCGGCTGGCGTTCTTTTTTTGAACATTATTACTTTGGCGTTATTGTTGCAAGCAGCTATTGTTTGTTTATACACCGTTATCGGCTAATTATTTACAGTTTGCCACCCCCCAATTTCTGGATGGGTGGTTTCCCGGGGTTTCGGGTCTTGTATTTGCGCCAAATTGCCAAATTTGCATTTAATTGTAAAGCCCAATTCAAATTATAATTGTCCTTGATACAGATAATTTAATAACAAAAAGGATAGATTATCAAAGGGAGGGGAAAATTACTGGAAAATAGGACTAAGCTAATGTGATACAATAATGGAAATAGCAGGGGAATATAAGGATAAATCGATACTTTAATAGCATAATTAATGTTTTAATGTAACGATTATTTGTGATACTCGATGAAAGTGTTAAGAAATCAATTAAAAACACGAGATTACGATTTATAAAAAATATAAATTATGAAGCTTAAGTCTTTTTTAATATCTTCACAATTTTAAACATAAAAATTGTTTATTTTATTGTATAGTTAATTTTTGTCAAAGTGGCTTATCATAGACTTATTGGATCTGTTAGCTCTGTTTTATAATTTAAAATGAAAAAAATTGAAAATAAAGTTTTTCTGCCAACTTCTTTGGTGCTTGTTGCCTGAAGCCCCATAAACAGATTTATGTATAAATCATTATCGCTTGACTATCTGAATTTGATGAGGGGCCCCTTTTGGCCACGCCCATGTCAGTCCACATTAAAGCCAAATTGTGTGAGCGGTCAGTGTTTTTCGTGGCCAAATGCCAACTCATGCGAAACAGCGATAAAATTGCATTCAATTGTGTGAGTCTATCTGTTTGCATATGTGTGCGGAGATTGCACATAATTACAGTCGTATAATAATGAAATAATATAGCAATGTAATAAAATTAAAAATAATAAAATCCAACCCAGACGCCAGGGTCCTTTGGGTGAATCTTGTTTGACCTCTCGGGGGGCGGAATTATCGAAAAGTAAATAAGCCTGCACTCACACACGCGCAACCAAACGCACACACACGCACACACACACATACGCCAGCGGATATGCGAACTGTGAAATTGCGTAAGTGGGCGTGAAAGTAGGCGGCAGCCGTGTGCGCGCACTTCCGCTTCCGGTCATACATCACTCGAAGGCCCCATCTCCTTGGGCCGAGCTAACGTGTCTGGAACGCTATCTTTCGGTACACAGTGAACAAATCAGCAGGCGAATTCAATTTAACAAGGGTGCTGCAGAATGGTTTTAAAACTAAGCTTAGCAAAAATCAAAATTTCTTGGCTTCCAGCCTTCCGAATCCCTAATTCGTAATATTAGGTGGGGCGAAACCGACCGCCCTTTGTATTTCGCTGGTTGAGCCCCTCACAAAGTTGTGAGTAATACAAAAATAAAGCTTCTATAAAACAAGGAATATCAGTAATGCTTCCTAATGTGTTAGTTGTATTAACCTTTAAGTTACTTCGTCTTACACCGTCTTTGCTCTAAAGCTCAAATTAGATTTTTCCAAACCCAATTATTTTGCTTTAACCTCTGATGTGTTAAATAACTTAACATTTAATTGACGTATTTTTTTTTTTAAACGGAGAGGTTAGTGCAAATCTGACCCCTTTCAATGATAAGGCGTTGCATACTTTTGGTTGTAGTTAGTTAAGCATAAAAACACAAGTAAAAAACTAAGCTTATTCTCATTATCTTTAAAGTTCAATTTGGGGAGGAAGTTGTTTACCAGTTTGTCCTGGTACGTTGAAGTACTTACATCGTTGCAGCTGAACTGAATTCACCAAATATGATAAATTAAAATAAATTTTAAGTGTTTTTCCCAGTGCACTCGAACATACGCATTTCGGAGGTACCCAATTTGTGGCCAAAAAAGAGAAGGGGCATAAAGTGTTAGAGAGGGAGGGGTAACGGACCCAGACAGAGACAGCAAATGATGGAGTCCACGTAACCGAAAGCCGTAAACGCAGCATAACATAAAATATAAAATGCGAGCAAAACAAAAAGAAACTTTTTTGATGTTTAAATTATGTTGACATCCTTCTTATGTGAGCTCTCATAAAAAAGAACAAAAAAAAATAAATAAGAACAACAGCAGCCTCAGCGGCGTCGTCGGAGAAGTCGCATCATCAGATGAGAACGGGTTGAAACCGAAATTGGGATGGACCTTAAACCGGGGAACAGTGGGCCCAAAAAGCTCATAAATAGGTTACAGCTCCTACGTTTTAAGGTTAACACATTCAAGACTTTATTCATTTTTAATCTGATTTTGAATCATGTTGTTACTCACTTAAATAGTTAACAATATTGAACAATTAACAAAAATTAAATAAAATAAGGTTGAATGGTCTTAATCGGATTTTTTTTATCTAGATCATATGTACAAATATAAAACAAAAAGTAAAATCTTCTAATTGATACTTGATAAGCATCATGTTATTATTGATAGCTATCTAGTCAGCAGATCATTTTATTATAAAATATTTATATTTCACACCTTGCTTAATAAAATCAGCATTTATTTGTGTCACAATTTCGGTTTATATCCCTGAATTTACCCCACTGTGCCTTAATATGGAAACAAGCCGAAAAGGGCTCAGCCAGAGTCCCAAAGACGTTGCATTCGGCTCCAATGAAGGATGTGGGAATGGCTAAACGGACGAGTCCTGATCCACATCCGGCTGCCTAGCCGGGCTTCAGTTCGGGTTCGGGTTCGGGTCCGGGTCGCTGATTAGCGTATATGACGTATACGACATGTGTCCGTGTCTGTGTCCCTTTTTTGCGGCCACTCCGGGTATGTGTGTGCTGTTGCTTTGTCTTGTCCCTTTGAAAACCCTTTTTTGCCAAAGCATCTGTTCTTGTTTTCCCTTGTCCCTTTACCTGCCTTTTTTCATACACAAAGTTTGTTGGTGTTTGTTATATTGTAGCTATTATATTATTTTAAGTCCCACAAAGAGCTCATTAATTTCCACACATAAACAGTCCAAAAGAGGGACATGTGTATTTTCTCATAAAGTATAAAATGTAACTTAAAAGAAGGGAGGGTAAATGAAAAACATCTAAAGGCATATGTTCTGTGGAAAAAGAAAAAGATTGATCTAAAAATGTTTTCCTTGATTTTATACAACTTAATTTTTTGATCTCTTCATTCCTTTTTACTTGGGCTTCAATAATTCATATTTATTCATGCCATTTTCGGTATCTTTTGATCTGTTACTGCTTTGTTATCCATTAATGGCATATGCTTCACTACGTTATTATACAGTGGTGCTCAAAATCATAGTGGTCAAGGAAATTTCGCAAGACAAGACAATTGCTTATGTATAATGATTTTTTTTTTATTTTTATAAATAATAATTGTTCATATATTGATTTCTTTATTTGTGGTAAAACAATGAGCATCATTATTTAGTTGTGGAACTCTTAGTCTTCTAACTTTCTACTGCTTTTCTGATTTTTTTATATTGAGAACTTAATAATATCAAAAACAATTCCCAGTCTTCTACTATTTTTTTGGGCACAGCTGTTTGCATTAAATTCATGTTCCCCTCTTACAAACTAAGCCAATGGAGCCATAAATTATGAAACAGTTTTGTGCTGTTTAAGCATATCATAATGCGACGAGCCTCAAAGAGCCATCTTAGTCGTGTGGATACAAGATATATACATACATACCTAGCTATACATACATCCCTGATACTGGACAGCCACAAATCTACCCCTGTCCACCCGTTTTTTCTCTCCGTGTGTGTCCACAAGGGCTTTCATGTCTTTTATTTATTATTATGCAAGCCAGGAAAATCCAAAACCGCCTGAAATGATGCCACAAAATAATTTAAAAGTAATCAGGCAACAAATGTTTGCCTTGTTCCGGGGCACAAGCATTCCACCACTCTTTTGTCCCCAGTTCTTGGGATTATACCCAATTCCAGGGGATTCAGGGGAAAAGTTTTGCGGGCATTACTGAATGCATAGCCATCCTCGGCATTTGCTAATTGCCAGGCCCACTATAAATTTATTAAAGACGAGTTGGCAAATATGTTACTCCAAGGCATTTATAATTAATTAGCAGCACTAATTTGATGCCTTCGAATGGCCACAACAGTTGCCGCAATTTGTTTCCAGATGGAATTCGCTCGTCCTTCCGGAGAATGGAAAACATTTAACGGCCTATTCCAAGGTCATTCCAGCGAAGAATGGAGCACTCCTTGAAGCCTTCCCATGGCGGCAAATACCGCTCATTTGAGATCCACAAAAAGGGTATTCAAAAGTGTGGCTTTTACAATAAATATATGACCCAAACAATTTTTCTATGTTTGTTTATTTTATGAAGACAATCAATTTAGGAGGTCGAAATTCGAGTGCTTATATTGTATTATTTGAGAGAGAATTGTCAGAATTAGTTTAAGCTTGGTGGATAGTTAATTTATATTTCGAACAGTGCGTTTAGTTTGGAGTTGTAGGCTGCTGAGCATTAAAACCTTGTGTTTCGTTGGTAAAATACTTTCAAAGTATGTATTTCAACATTGGTTTTCATTAAACGAGTAGAAAATAAATAGTTTTTAAGGTGATTGAACGAAATATACATTTTTCACACTATCATAACAAACAAGAAAGGAAAGCTAACTTCGGGCGGAGCCGAAGTTGAAATACCCTTGCAGAATATTCTGCAAATTATATTCCCCAAAATTATTCATATGATGCATTCTTAATACTCATAAAAAATCCCAACTTCCTAACTTTAAAAACACCAAAGTTATGGCATTTCCAATCGTTCAGTTATGTATATGGCAGCTATAGAATATAGTCGGCCGATCCTAATGAAATTTGATATGTCGGATTGATTGGGCAAAAATAAAACCCATAGAAAATCCCAACTTCCTAACTTAACAAACACTAAAGTTATGGCATTTCCGATCAATCAGTTATATGGCAGGTATAAGATATAGTTGTCCGATCCTTATGAAATTTGGTAGGTCGGATTAATTGGCCAAATATAAAACCCATAGAAAATCCCAACTTCCTAACTTTACAAACACCAAAGTTATGGCATTTCCGATCAATCAGTTATATAGCAGCTATAGGATATAGTCGGCCGATCCTTATGAAATTTGGTAGGTCGGATTGATTGGCCAAATATAAAACCCATAGAAAATCCCAACTTCCTAACTTTACAAACACGAAAGTTATGGCATTTCCGATCAATCAGTTATATGGCAGCTATAGGATATAGTCGGCCGATCCCGGCCGTTCCGACTTATATACTGCGTGCAAAGGAAAGAAGGGTGTGTGCAAAGTTTCAATCCGATAGCTTTAAAACTGAGAGACTAGTTTGCGTAGAAACAGACAGACGGACAGACGGACAGACGGACAGACGGACATGGCTATATCAACTCAGGAGGTGATCCTGATCAAGAATATATATACTTTATAGGGTCGGAGATGTCTCCTTCACTGCGTTGCACACTTTTGACCAAAATTATAATACCCTCTGCAAGGGTATAAAAAGTCGAATTCGATATACCCTTGAAGCTAAAAATAATGTATATTATTAATTTATTTATTTTATAAAAACATATAAAAATTGTATATTCTGTTAAATTTTTCATTCGTTCCTATTCAATTCCTTCGATTTTTATAAAATTAATATTGTTTTTTTTTTTAAGATTTCTATTTTTCAAGTTAATAAAATAAAAGTTGTTGCAAGAAAAACGCAAATTTGTTCACCTTAGGTTCATATGGTCGAAACAAATTTTATAACTTTCGAAACATATGTCTTAAATAGTTTTCCAAAAAAGTCTATGTTTAAATTTTGGATAATGTGTGAAATGAATGTATGTTTCGCTCGATTTTCTGTTGACACACCCGATTATATAGCAATGTTACTAACTTCCGTCGGCCAGTGAGTTCCAGCTACATAAATTGCATTCAAAAGCGGATCGGGGAATTAGTTCGGGGTCGGCTTCATTTGCGAAACGCATGTGGGAACACGTAGTCCCCTTCTCAACCCTCCAAACCAACCCCCCTACCCCCCAGGTCCATTATCCAGCGCATTAATGAGCGACCAGAGACGCATTAATATGCCAACCGTCTGAAGTTTATATGCTTTTTGTCCAGCAGCTTTGACAAATTGAATTAAAACCAGAGCAGACACAAAAAACAAATAAAGATAAAGCAAAACAGATGACACTTGAGACAATGGCGATGTGCGAGTGAAGCATTCGAGTGCTCAAGTGATTGAAACGGAAGGAAGATGCGTCGGTCAATACAATTAGTTTTACTTAAGCAGCACTCAAATAATTTAAATTTAATTGGGGTCAAGAGTGCCCATGCGAGTGTGTGTGTGAGTGTGCGCGAGAGGGGTCCCCCACCAGAGACGTGGTGTCCTCCGATGTCTGCTGCATTTGACATTATCTAATTAGGCAGAAGGCAGCGCCTCGATCCCCTCCGCCCCCCTGCCCCTCCCATTGCGTGCACTCGAAATGATTTATTTCAGCTCCCTGGTCTGGCACACACAACCCACTCCCCCTCCTTATCATCATCATCCACCCTACGCCACTGTTCCAGAGCCTCGGACCGATGACAGCGAATGCCAATGTCATGGCTGCAGAAAGAGGGGTTTCCAAAGGGGGTCAGATAGGGGGGTGTCAACTGATGGAGGGGGAAGGGGAAGGGGGATTTAAATGGGTGGAAGAGGATAACAAAGGGCGTCTAAATGGGGTACACTCCGAGTAACGAAAATTACTGGTTGCATTCCGGATGTTGCAAGCACACACAATTGAATTGAACAGCGTTTCGTTGCTAAGACCAATGTAAGCAACCAATTCCAGGGCCCCACTCATCCAATTGTTAAATCATCTCTAAAACGAACCAAATCGGGTTGCCATTCAATATGGAAAAGCGACAGGCGGGGTTTGTTAAAGAGCCGAAACCAAAGGAAATTAAATGTATTTCCATGAGAGCTATAAACTTTTTCCGGATTTTATTTTCTATATTATTTAAAACTTTTCTCACTTAATGATTAGTAATATAGTTTGTGATACAGAAAATAAAAGAACATTGAAATAATTGGAATTAGAAAACAAGCTACATATAACACAAAACATTAATCGCATTGTAAATCGATTAACGCGTGTCAAACAAATCGATTAGATGGAACAGGGTTATCGGTCAATAATGTGAGATGCAAATTGTTTGGTAGTCGGGCGCCAAAGGCGTTATGTTCTCACAACCAAATCAATTACCAAACCAAAAGCCTGCCAAGTGTGCGAGTGAGACAAAGACAGGGGAGGGGGACAGCGAATCGGTTATGCACAGACACACTAATCAAAATTCACCGCAGAACCCAATTTTGTGCGACAGTGTAGGGAGTGGCGAATTCCATGGGTCCATTATATAGCCCACTTGGGCGCTCGCATGCAGGGCTACCTTAAATATTAAGCATGTTGCCAAATGGGAAGACACTCATACGTGCACTGAGAAAAACGGGGCTGATGAGGTAGAAATCACTTTAAGTTTTTTGATTATTATGCTAATGAACGAGGCATGTCATTCAGTCAGTTACTTCCATTTAATGCAGTGTGAAACTTAATATAAAGCCACTTAAAAGCAAGACTTATTATTTTCCAAATTAAATATTTAAGTTTTTTTTGTTTATTTATAACTAAATTCTTTGGTTTAACTTGAACTCATGTGCTTGGTAGCAAAAGTAGACTAAGAACCAAACATTTTTTCATTATATACAAAAATAGTTTTCAATAATTAAACAGATTTGTAGATAAGCAGTTTATGAATGATGAAATTTTAATAGTAAAAGCTTTATAATAATATAAACAATGCAAGCTTTAGATTAAAAAGAAAATGTGTAAAATGACAATAAAATGTAATAAGAAATATATCAATTTTAGTTTATATTTTAAACATTTTACACTTATATCCAAATGCAATATTTTTGTCAAGTGTGCTAGCTTTTTGGGGGCGTGGCTGTGGGCGGAAATGATGGTAACCGCAACATTTTAGTTGCATTTGCGACGCTCACCGCAAGAGGCAACGCCACAAGGACCAAGGACATTTACCTAAATTAAAGCTAATGAATTGCCTCTTCGCAGAGAGTACCACCTCCACCTCCTGCCCACCCCCTGCCAACCAGCCACGCCCCACCCGCTTGCGCCCACAAAAACCACACCCCCACCGCCCCCCGCAGTGCAGCCACTTTGCTGTCTGCTTTAATTTGCATTGCACTTGTGTATGTTTACATTTTTTATTTCATTCATTTTCATTCTTGTTGCGCCTTCTCGCCATCTATTTAATTTTTTCTTTTTGCCCCATTCCTCCTCGCCACTCCTCTTATTCATTTATTTTTCTACTTTTTGTGCTTTATTTTAATGAACAAGTGCATTAAATGGCCAAGGGGGAGGAAAAGGGTTGTCGGGGGGGCGGGGGACTGGGGAGCAGAAACGGACATGGCGAATGACTGAATGGCTTAGGCCTTAGACACTCACCCACACACACACACACTCTCACACACAGACACACCGATACTGGAATATGAATAGATGTGCTTAAATGTGTGCGAGCGAGAGGTTTCGAGGCGAGGAAGCGAGAGGGCGCGCACTAAAGTGAGGCCTCCAAATGAATGCCCAGCACCAAACAACATGAATGGCCCAAGAGCGTTGGACTGTGTCTTATTTTCAAGCCACCCAAATATATAAATATACCATGGTATCTACATTTTTGGCAAATAAACTTTACGAAATTAATAAATTAGTCAAACTCTTTGGAAGGTAAGCATTTAATTATTTATTTGCATTTAAGAATTGCTTTTAACCTTATAGTAGTAACTAGAAAAATGGCAAAACTATATTCTATATGAGTGAAAATCACACATAATAATATATGTAAATCAGTTTCAAATAAGTTTTCTCTGTACAGATAAAGTTGGGTTTCTTTCAATGTGACACCTCACGCCTTTCAGCTTTTAATTTAATTTAAACATATTAATCAATAACTTATTTTGGCACAACGTGATAAGTTTTCCTTTATTAGTTTAAAAATTAATGAGTAAACAATCAAGAAATAAAGCTACAAATTGTTCGCAATATTTTTTTTTTTCTTCTTAAAGCATATTTCCTATTCTCCTTTGATTATTTTGTAGTTTTAAGTAGAATATCGTTTTTGATTCAATCAAGTGAAAGTTGCTATGTTAAAATACCAAATAGCGATATTGAAATGTATATTTTGAAATAAATGAGAAAACAACTTAAGTAAAGTAAACCCCCTTTACGAGCACCCCACCAACAACACCATACTAATTACGGCACCTAAGCAAATGCAACTGGTTGCTTCGCGGAATGCACTCGAAAGACGTAGTTGCCGTATCCATGGCAGTGCAATTACCGATCCCAGGACACCAAGTCCATGTCCTCCGATTTGCCCCACTGTGCAATGAGGCGGGTGGCACGAATAATTGCCTTAAATTAGCGCTGCATTCGGGGAAGTGCTGCTAGCTGGGCGGGTGGACAGATAGAAGGACGTTGCCAGGCATCCACATCCACATCCACATCAGCATCAGCATCAGACTCAGCTTCAGATTCAGCATCAGCATCAGATTCAGAGTCAGAGTCAGCTCCAGTGGCAGTTGGCTCGTTACAAGTACTTTATGCAGTAATTGCAGTACTTGTCCCGACTGCTGCATTCAAGTGCAATTCTTTTTCGCTAATGAAAAGCGCAGCGCACAAAAATACAAAAATATATCTCATCATGCCAAATGGAATAAAGTTATCTGCTCGCCAGCAGAAGCTTCAGCTTTCACATAGAAACAGCTTAAAGACAATGAATGAATTTGATTTTCGGGCGAAAGTAGGTTCCCAAATGTATTCAGCAAAAAATATATAAATAATAATAAAAGCGAAAAGTTCTCCAAGCCTTTAACCAACTTATTTCTGGAGATGTTTATAAATTTAAAGAGCTGAATGGGGCAGTCGAATATTTATGTCATAAATATTTAGAGTTCTGCTTTCCTTCAGTAGCAAATTTTCTTGTTTATAGAATATTAAATATTAAAAAGAGCTCCCAAAAAAGCACAACTCCTTAAATATAAGAAAACATATCCATCAATTTTCAAGACACATTGATCATTTAGTTTCCCAAGTTTCGCCAGCAAAGTGTTATCCACACTTTGCGAAGTAATATTTTGAAATGTTAAGCATTTTTTGCCATTTTTCGCCTACCTCTGGCTGAGATTTCATTTCCAGTGGTTTAGGGCGTTGGGCATTCAACAACAAGGGGGTCTGCACAATTCCCGCTCAAATTTATGTGCCATGCCCTCCAGAAAGGCAGCAGCAAATGCACAAGGGTGAGAGGAAGATGCAACAAGGACGCGCACAGTGGGGGCGAAAAAATTGTAAACACTTATTTACTGTCCATTTCCGCTGGCTTTTGATGTGCCACTGGTATTTTGTGCTGCTCGGCTTACAGCTGGAAAAGCTGGAAAATGCATTAGGCAACATTTCCATTTGTATTACCATTTGTATTTGTATTTGCAGTCATTTTTCCTTGTGCCCGGGTGCCGAGTGCTTATTTATTCAGCTTGAGCTTTGTTTGCTGGTTTTTCACTTGCATTCCGCAGGGAGGTGCCACTGAGCCACGCCCACCGAACAACCGACCACCGCCCACCGCCCAACCATCCATATCCACCTTCCCTCACGATTCACCTGGCCAAATCAATTCCGTTACCCAACACACTCCAAACTCCAAGCCGTTTCTTTATATCGAAGAAGGAGTCGAAGGTGCAACATCTGGAGGCACAAAATGAAATGATACACGAGAACATTGACTTAAATACATTCCCTCAAAAATCATATCCTGTATATCTTGTATCTTGTATATCTTGAAAGAGGTTTCATAATAATTAGTTCAACAGCTTACTAAGATTTTACTACTATTTTTGAGAGGCACAATACATCGAAATGCCTAGAACAAAATTCCGCATTGAAAAACCACATGGTTGGCTCTTTAATTTTTCAAGCTTAGTTATTTTTTTTTTTTCACACAATTTCTTATACTTTTAACTCCAGAAACAGCAATAGAATAAACATAACTATGCGATTTTTGTACAATCCAAATATTAGCCCGACTTAATAAGTCTACATCAAACCATAACGCTGATCAAGAATATATAATTTTTGGCCAAATACTCACCCCGGAAGGTATATAAAAAATTTTCTAGCAAAAGAATAACAACAAAAAATGTTATTTGACAAACCATTCACAAGGTAAACAAAATTTCGCCTCTTATTTATTCATAATTAAACATATTTTTATTTACAATCAAACTGAAAAAAAATCAAGCAAGTTCATGTTTAAAAAGTTTTATTTAAAAAAAACTATTAGTTTAGTTAAGCAAACTGTGACCACTAAGCTGAAACAAATTTATGTGATGCGGTTTTTTATTAAAGTCTTTGGTATTTTCAATGGTTAAAATGTGTAATATATATATTTCACAAATTATTTGAATCATTTTCGCTCAAACTTTATTAAATTTAATAAAAAATGTCCAAGGACATTAAAAATGCTATTGACTTTTAATAATTTAGTAGCCTTTTAGGTGGCCCATAGAAAAAAGCTCATTGTGAATAATGTGCTTGGCGCATTTTCATTAAATGAGGAAAAGTAGCATGTTCTTTTTTTTTTAATATATTGATTCCATTGTTTTTTTTAGCTTGAAAGGGAATTATGGCCAACGAACAATAATATATTTATGTTCTCTGTTGACTTTACTAAACGAAGTGAAAGTTTCAGGGACCAGTGGATTTATTTTTCATGATTCTCTAACTTGCGGACCATGGAAAATATTTGATTTAATAAAAGCCTTGTTTTTGGGTATTTGTTTCAGCATTTTCCGCCCAGTCATCGTCAATCAATCAATTTGCCGCTGTCATAACAACTGTGCATCAGCAGAAAAGTTAGACCGCCGTTCCCCTAATTTCCCCGAAACGAAAGGCTCGAGCTGCGGTTTCTGCGGTTTAGTTTTTGGGGTTACGGTTGGGGTTACATCTTGGCACTCACCCGAGAAACTGGCACGTGTTTTTTATTTGGAGGGCTGCACTTTCTGTTTCGGATTTTTCTCACACACACATTGAACGCCACCAAAATAAAGCCAAAAAGTGCGCTTCTCCCGCACAAAAACTCTCAAAAAATAAATCAACACTCGCGTGGGGTCGGGATCACAAAAACTGAATAAAATATTTGTATTTTGAAATCAAATATTTGCATACGTTAGGTTTTTTTTTTTTTTTTATTTAAATTTCAGTGTTTTGCAATGAGTTTTGGAAATTGTTGGTTTGTTGGCACTCGTAAAATCTCGACAATGTCTGGCGGGCGAAATTCGAGCGTCGCCTTTCTGCTGGACCGCAGCAGTTGGAAAACGCGCAAAGACTGATTTTGCCGTCAGCTGCCGGCAACTGCATCCCGCTTTCGGCTCGGCTTTTCCCCGACCTCGGCGACTTTCCCCGGCGAAGCGGTACGAGCGGACCCGAGCTTCCGCCGACCATCTCAGCAGCATCCACGAAGTGGCTTGTTGCCGCAACATGTCGGCGGTATTCGTTGTCGTTCTCGTTCTCGTTGTCATCGGGCGTTCTTCGTCGTTCTTGCCTCACATTTTTTTTGTTTTTGTTGCCGCCGCCGCGAGGAAAATTCCCGCCGCGGGGGCAGCCGCTTTTCCTTTTTTCCACAGCGTGCTATTTTTGTTAACGCCGCCAATGCCGCTGGCTCACGTGTGCGTTAGGTCAGTGACGCTTCGCACGGCATCGTCTAGATGTTCAATTTATTTTCACACTGCAGATGCACTGGGGGAAAAGTGAAGGAAGCATAATTGACAGCTGCAAACACTGCATTTGAACAGAAAGACAAATATATGTTTATATTATATTATATTATAGAACATAAGCATTAATACTTAAAAAATCAAATAAATCATGTGATTTTCTTAATCAGAACACCTTTTATTGTTAAATACAGATATAATAAGTCAATAACCTAAAAATAATAATAAAAAATAAAGATAAAAATAAATAAAAAACAAAAGGTTTACAGTTCAAGTTTCTCAATTAATCGTCAGTATATTTAGGAGTTCTTTTAGGAGTGAGAAAAAAAATGTTTAAGTGCCCACATAGACACGAATAAATAAAATAGCTAACAATATAGCTCGATTACAAACCATTTAAACAAAAAATCTATTTTAATACATTCTGGAGTTCTATTAATAAATACTAATGTTTTTTTTTCAGTGTCCTCTTCTATTTGTTTAACAGTTTCCCTTTGCCTTTTCCCATTTATGTTTTTAGCTTGCGGTTTGCATTTATTGCTAACAGATGACACTGCTTGTCCGACGAGGGGGATTTTCAATATTTCATGGACTTTATTCCCTGGCAGGCGACGAAAAAATTAATAAATGCAAGAAGCGTTAAGCATCGTTAATAACAAAAAATACATTCAGAAAAACACAGGTGTGCAAACATAATATCTACGACAAATTTAAAGTTTCGCTGTCCACTATATTCAAGACTATTTCTAGTTAAATAATTTATAGCATAAAAAAGATGAATAATCATTAATATGAATATGCTAGTTTAAAAAAAATAGTTGTGCGAACATAATATCTTCGACAACTCTAAAGTAGAGGGTACATTGTAAACTTATTTAACTTTCGCTTTAAACTATTTCCAAGACTATTTCTAATTACTAGCTAATATATTGCTATATTCAGTTTGAATAATTTAAAGCATAAAATCGATAGAATAATCATTAATATAAAGATGCTAGTTAAAAATAATTTAAAGTAAAAGCAAGTCACTTTTAAATCATGATGTGGCGAAATAAAAACCTTGATGGATGATATAATAACGTGATCAACATTTAAACTTACTTAACTAAATATTAAATAACTAACTTTCTTTTCATCAAATCCATTGAATATAAACACAATCTATGGTATTTCTTTTTGTTTTAGGATTTTCGTTGTGTATTGAAATTATCACATAATTAGTTCATTTATCGATGCCAAAACTTGCCCACTGACATTGGGCGCTTTGTTTGGCTTTGTTCCAAAACTCAAGCACAAAAGTCCCAAAAGTGGTTAGCCAGGAAAAGGAGTGCCTGAGGGGGAGGGTGCACTGTACCACAGTGAGCTCACTAAGCACACACACACACAAAAGATAAATCCCTGCTCTGCTAACCAAACTTAATTATGTCGAGCATTAAAAATGCAACTGTCAAACCGAGGCGACATTAGGAGGTAGAGCTCCTTCCTCGTCTCCTCGTCTCCCCTTCTTCCGCCCTCTCCATTTTGCAGCCCCCCTTTGATCCCTACTCTTTGGCCTCTTAAGGATTTTCACTGGGTGCGTGTGTGTGAGTCGGCAACTTCCTTTATTCTCAGTGCACAATGAACGACGCAGCAGAAGACCACAGACGGCTTCCGTTCCCAGGTCACTCATCCGCCCTGTTGGCCACATTTTCCCCCGACCAACCCAGCCTCAGCTCCAGCCCCATTTCCCCAACCACTTTTCCACGTTTTCCCCCCTTCAAACCGAAAAACATTCGGGTAACTGGGTCACAAGGATAGCCATTAATTTATAATAATTTCAACTAAGATTTCACAATTTCTTTTGCAGCTGCCCCCACTGTTTTGCCTTAACAATTTTCCACACATTTTCCATTCATCATTTGCTGCACTCTTCTCGCCCGCCTTTACCACTTTTCCCTCATTTTCCCACTCCTTTTTACCCGCAATGCCACTGTCAGCGCCCGCAGAAGCAAAGTCAATTTCGCGCACTTTGCATGCCGCCGCCCACCACCTAGATTTTCCAACCCCGTGGAACTGCTGGAGTTTTTGGGAGGCAGTGCACCCCCAAGTCCAATCCCCCACCCCCTCTTTGCCCACAAGCCAGCATCAAATTTACAAGCGCAATGCATCAATCACGGGAATAGTTCGGTGGAAAAGGGGTTGGGTAACAGAGGAGTTCACAAAAAAGAAAAGGGGGTGGTCGAGAAAAAATACAAAATATATATGCTGGGACAGGCCAAACTACTGCGCTTTTCGCGGCTCAACGCAAAGGAGAACTCGAAGAAAAATAAAAAGTAATGTTGGCCAATTTGACGTTAAGATGGAATTTGTGAAAAATTCATCAAATTGACTGCGGCGCATTTTCTCATTGAAAACTGCGAACAGGAAAAAATACTAAGCCCCACCACCATCTGCCACTCCCACCCACACCCACATCCCCTCCCCCTAAGTGACCATGGCCTGGGATAATCCAGTTAGCCGGCACTTTCGCATAATGCCCAGAAAATTCCAAGTGAGTGTCTGCACACAAAAAAAAAAATGAACAGCACGCCAGAGGGATAATTTCCCGGAAAACAGATTCCGCTGGGTGTTGCAGTGAAATTCAGCGAGAGAAATTCCCCCGCTGAATGTTTGTGGAGTTTAAACTTAGGGCTCAACAAATAACAAGTTGTAGGATGTAAAAAGCTTAGATTTATATTTACCATTAAGAAAAAAAAGAACAAAATTGTCAAAAGTGACAAAAAATATAAATAGAATTATTCATTAGCTTTATAAAAATGTATTTTCTGCAAAGCATTAGCAAATTTGCTACAAATTAAAGAGCAAAGCTTAACCCCATTGCAAATATAACTCATTGATCAAAAATAGTTTAACCTAATATGAAACTTATAAGATCTAGTCAAAAATCTAAATTATTATTGGGTTACTCTATATTTTATTTAAGTTTTTTAAATATAAAATTAGTAACTACCATTTTTCCAAGTAAATTTACATAAATGGTTAATTCGATCATAAAATTTAGATAAATAGAATAATAATGGTATATGTCGATAAATCCTGGGAGACATTCTTTATTTTAATAAATAATAATCAAGCTTTTTTATTTATTTATGATAATAGAACTAAGAAACATTTCATTTTAAATATATATTTGAAGATGTTGCCAACGAGATGTTGCTTAACTTGCAGCCGGAGAGGAAAATCCGCTGACAAGCCGAAGGAAAATGAGGGAATTTCCCAAACTCCGCTGACAAGTGCCACAGATGCTGTTGCTGCCTGTTGTTGTCATTAACCAAGTGACTTATTGACTTACTTATGAACCTGACCTCACACACTGCCGCGCCAACAATTTCCTTTGGTCGGGAAATAGAAAAGCTCTGGGGGCGGCGGTGGGCGTGGGCTGGCCGAGCAACGGAAAACTCGCCGAGACACTGACACTTGCCATAAACTAAGCCAATTGCGTTTTCATTGCCTCCGCCTTTGTTGATTTTTCTTCCTTGTTGTGCTGCTCGTAGGGAAATTGTTTTTTCTGCACAAATTTCTACCCAATAAATTAAGTGTGTTAAATATTTATTTTTAATTGCATACAAGATGGTTTATTAAATATTACTTAACAGTTTAAAGATGATGGATGGAGTTTTAAAGACGGAAACTATTGTATAAAATGTAATGACATGTGTATACCCCTTAATCGTGTAGAAAAGGGGTATTTTTTATCTGTAAAAGGTTCCAAATAGAGAAAGGGATGTGGTTTTAACCATATAAAGTGTATATATCGTTGTTCAACAATAAAAGTCCATAAAAGTCGACTATAAAAACAAGACAGTTGGGATCTAAATTACGCAGAATTTTGCGATGCCAGTTCGGCACAAATATTTTTAATGCAATCGAAATGATTCAACCTTATTAAATTTGATTTGATGTACTTAGTATCGTAACGCTAAGAGTATAACTTATACTTTTACAATAATGCCTCAGTTACACTAG